>NC_134587.1:12457500-12767187 GCF_037038515.1 Microtus pennsylvanicus
GGCGTTGGCACACCACAGATACTTATATCTTGTTGAAGAGAAAGTACCCCAAGGATGTAAGCAATGAAATTCGTTCAGAGCCCGAATTCCAACATGGCCCAAACACCTGGGCCTATCCATTACCTCAGAGAACCTTTTGAAATGTACCTGCCCCACATTTTGGGCAGCCTTGTGACATCCTTGGATTCTTGGCCATGGTTAGCTTTGACAGTACAGAGGTTTGACACAGGGCGTCAGTGTCCTGTGAAGACATTTGCCTTTGACAAACCAACCCATATCAGCAGGCAAAGTGGAGAACGTTCTGTCACTTTAGAGTTCCAGGCATCTGTGAGAGTTATTCCTTTACCTAGAACTTGTAGTGAATAAACAACAATAACAGCAAGCGCCCTTCACTGTTACTGACAGCATTCAGAACACACAGCAGAGCAGAGTGTGGGGGCTTTTGTATTTATAAATAGGCTAAGAGGGGCAGCCTTCTCCTGGGAATAACTAGGCTGCCTACCTGAAATGAATTCAGCTTCCATCACGTGAAGAAAAACCACTAGTGACTTGGTAAACTCTATTCTGTTTACATGAAATATTTCTATCTACACCAAATCACAGTCCCCAGTGGGCTAAACCCAGGAGCAGCCAGCCATTCCTTGGTCTAGTGGCCTGTGGTCTTGCTCATTAGTATCTCTGCAAAAGCTGGTACATGGAAGATATTTGGTTGCTAAGGGATTAACAGGCATATAAGTAAAAATTTCTACTCATGAATGCTTCCCCTTCTGTGGTGATTTGAAAGAAAATGGCCCCCAAAAGGGAGTGGCACTATTAGGAGGTGTGGCCTTGTTGGAGGAAGTGTGTCACTGTGGGGATGGGCTTTGCTCAAACTTCCCTCAGTGTGACAGCCAATGGACTTCCAGCTGCCTTCTGGTCAAGATGTAGGACTCTCAGCTCCAGCACCACGTCTACCTCCACATCCCTATACTCTCCATCCTGATGATAACAGACAGAACCTCTGAAACGCTAAGAGAGTCACCCCAATTAAATATTTTCTTTATAAGAGCTGCTGTGGTCATGGTGTCCCTTCACAGCAATAGAAACCCTAAGACATGCTCTAAGCTATGATTGCTAATTAAGAGAATAACAATTGTATCACTTTCATTTTTATAGAGAAGATCATGCAGCTAGAACATTGGCTGCAAACACACATCCGTTCCTAACCCCTGAGCAGTTCTCCTTGTCAGCTGAGTGCTCCCCATGGGCCAGTTTCTAAGGTGAAACTGGTGAGCAGGACAGACAGAGCCTATACTGCCTTGGAGAATTCCTTTCCTCCACGATGAAATTCAAGGGTAAACGCTGCAATTGTTACAAATTACGATAGTGCACAAAAAGGATGCAAAGCGGTCAGTGCACATCAGAATTACAGAGGGATGGGAAACAGGTGACCTCTCTGTGAGGTGACGGAGAGGCAAAGAATGATGAGATCCAGCCTATGAAGACTGAGGAAAGTGGGCACGGGGAACATTCCAGGCTGAGGGAGCAGCATGTGCAAAGGCCACATCTATGTCCTTGAGACAATCAGCCCTGGCCGGTGTACCTGAACTGTAGTAAGAGGAGGCTTTGAGATGCCTTAGAGCAGTGGTTCTCAGCCTTCCTAATGCTGCGAGCCTTCAGCACAGTTCCTCATGTGGCGATGACCCCAATCATAACATTATTTTGTTACTACTTCATAAGTGTAATTTTGCTACTGCTATGAATTGTAATGTAAATATCTGATATGCAGGATATCTGATAGAGGACTCCCGTGAAAAGGTTGTTTGATCCCCCAAAGCTCGAGAACCACAGTCTTAGAGAGAGTTTGAATGTTCTTGGCAGCCAACGGGAAGTTGTTGAGAAGAAACCCATCATAAGGCAGTTTTCTCTGCTCATAGTCCCTACCATGCAGGAGAATAGGGACAGGCATGACGCCATAAATGCTGGCTCATGAGGCCAGGACTCAAGAGACTGAGGCAAGAGGATCGCCATGAGTTTGAGGCTAGTCTGAAGTTCCAGGATAATCTAGGCAAGAAAGTAAAATCTTGAATCAAAAACAAAAGCAAGAGCGAGGAAAGCTCAGAGTGGGAGGAAGAGTAGTGTGGGAGGTCGGAAGCAGAGCTTGATGAACTCAGAGTAAAGGTCAAGAAGGACTTCCAGGGGCCAGCAAGCCAGCTTCGCAGGCAAGGGTGTTTGCTGCCAAGCCTGATGACCTGAGACCGCCAGATCACAGAACCCATACAGTGGAAGGGAGATGGAACTCCCACAAGGTGTCCCCTGACCTCCAAATGCAAACCCATATACACATAAAATAATTATTTTTTTTTAAACTGGCTCCCAGACTTCTACCTTATGTTCTTGGGTGGCTGTGAATACCATTTGTGAACAAGAGAAGGTCAAGGTGGGGAGTGAGCCTGGGATGCTAGGATCCATCTTGGTACCCACCAGCCCTTGTCTCTGACTTCAGTCTATGGAAGAAAAGTTCCCAGTAATCCTGACTCAGTGACCCCCACCCAAAAAATGTACAGCCGTGACTATCTACTTGTTATGATATTACTAACTACTGTTGTTGCTTCTGTGACTTCCTCACCCAGATACCCAATGATTGTTTTGAGTTGTCTTAACTACTTAACTTGGCAGAACAGAGCAGCTTTTGCTTGCCTGCATAGGTCTTCGTGCCCCCCTTTAAAAGTCCTTCCCCTTCTGAATGACAGTCTCAAATTTGGCTAAGAAATTGTTCATCCTGCTATCAGATAATCAATAAATCTTTTAATTATAATTGGATCAAGTCTATGGTCTTTTCCCAGGGGTTCCAAACTCCATCACAGTGAGGTCAAGAGTTCAGCTCCAGGCAGCAGATGCCTTTCCTGAAACATCTTGTTGAACTGTCAGCTGGGAAGCTCCGTGCAGGTCTGGAATCTAGGGGAGCACAGTAGGTTGAATGCTTGCACTGGGGAGTCAACAGCTTATCGCCAGAATTTCAGGTTTGGGGAGTAAACGTGCAGAGAAAGGAGAAGAGGTTCCCTGATATCTGCAGGGTGCTCACATTGGGGGGGGGGCTGGCTAGGAAACAGAGTTGCCATGAGGTTGGGGAACAAACAAAGAACACAGTTAAGAAGATCACATGCCAATGTTAGGTGGAACAGAGCAGAAGAGCCTCGAGGTCTTATAAGATCTTCAGTTTCCTAACAGGGGAATAACGTCTAAGGAGATCCTGAATGGCAAAATCCAGATTACAAGTGCAGTCAAGAAGCTCCTTAAAATGTGAATTAGAAGGGGGTAGGAGAAGGATGAGGGAGGCTTCAGGGTTCATTAAAGAGGGACTGTAAAAAGTCCCAGGGGTGCCTGAGCTGACCTGGAGCCTATCAAGAGAATGGAGACTCTGGGCCCCGGTTTATGTGGCCTTGTTTTGAAAGGTCATCTTCTTCCCAGCCTGCCCGTCTATGGAGGGGCCTCCTTAGGCAGCTCTAATTAAGCCAATGCGCCTGCCTGGCTTCATCTTCTTGTTTCTTAAGTTCCGCCTGGGATGCACCCTCTGAAGAAGGCTCCACGTAAGGAGGGGTTCATTGGCAACAGCTCAATGCTAATATAATGAAGTTTCTATATCTTTTGGCACAGTGTGATCTCTTCTTAGCTTATGTTAAATAACAGTCGATTTCCATTCAGATTTTAGCCACAGATATTTAATGTTTTTGATTGAAATTTTCATCTATTTTAGGTATGGCAAAAAATTAAATAGCACAAAGGGTTATTTTGGGGACACACCTGCTAGGTGCTTAGTTCTGGCTGCAGAGAAATCTCTGTCTTGTGTGTATTTCTAAGAATATTTCCTGACTGGATAACAAAACAAAGCAAACAAATCCTTCCAATGTGACGCTGTTTATGAACTTGGTTCTTTTTCTTCAAACATTCCAGTACATCATGGAGTCTGTCCCAGAGGATAAATAGATACAGCCCCATTCTCTTTCATGATTTTATGTTATTTCATTTTCTGGATGTGCCATTATTTAACTTTTATATCAGTGAACAGGTAGGTTTTGTTAGGATTTTAAAACCATAAACCAGAAGGTTCTTAAATGGTTATGTACAACACACAAAACTTTCATTCACTATTAATTAAACAACTGTCAATCCAAACAATGACCAAAGAAGTTTGGGTTGGGGTTAACTGTTCTTTTCATAATCTGTAGTAAGGAAAGATAGCAGATGTTCTGATTAGTCTATACCACAGGAATAATGGGAAGAGAAAAACATCATGACCGTTCAAAGATGTTTAGAAAAACAATCCAGGAAAAAAATTACATGGGCTAACAAATGATAATATAACAAGAATGGAATTTATTCTTGGATAATATGCTATTAGGTTTCTAAAAAACACAGTTTTTAAAGATTCTTTTATACTCTATAGAGAATAAATACTATTTTCAATTTCAGACAAAATGAGGGGGAGACCACCCTAGACCTGCGTATTGCATCCTGGGGACAGCTGAAATGCCACAAGCCTTCCTGGAGGGCCAGTGCTTGTTAGTAGGCGTGGTTCAGGGGTGGGGAGGTGGCGATGTTAGTATGGAAACACAGGGCAAATTTGTTTTCAGAGGTTTGGCAGTGATTTGTGAAGATTTTGCATTTCATCCCACACGCCCCAGGGAGCACTGTCGCTTCTGATGGGAAGCAGGCACGCAGTCCCTGGCAGCACACCCCAGTAAATCAGAAGATGTTACAGGAGAGGAGAGGACCATTCATGGCATTGCTGGTCCAGCTGGAGGCCAAGACAGGCAGCCCTAGCCAGAGTTAGAACAACAGAAACATAAAGTGAAGAAAGCCCAGGAGGGAAACTGATCTTTCTTTCTGTCTTGGTACCTGGGAAGGAAGAGCAGACAAATCCCATCAACTAGCAGTGATTCACTCTGAGTTCAAAATCGCATCGTAATATAGGAAAAAGGGAAGTTAATAGGACAAACCATTGCAATACATTCTTAAGCTGTGTATAGACAAGGAAGTGGTTGTCTTCAGAACTCCTGTTGCTTACATACAAGAGACAATTTTGCATTTTTTTTTAATCGATGCCTTCTGGGAGCCCCACTTGTTGCAAGGCAAGACAACAAGAAAGAGAAGGACAACCACGATGGCTGACTTAGGAATATTGTGCCAGCTAAGTTCTATTTCATTTTATGGAAATCTTCCAAAAATACTTAAATTTAAAAATCAGTTTAAAAGTGATTTGAAAATTAAAAGACATAAGTGAATATATTATACTCTCAGAGGGTGGGGAAGGTCTCCTTAAGGAGAGGCCAGAGGTAGGCACCTTGAAGTACTGAGCTGACTGCATTAAGATGAAAACTAGAACATCGTGCCTACTTAGCAGTAAACAGAAGTGAGCGACCAAGAGAAAGGACCTTGGACAAAGTGAGAAAGTGGGGGAGATCTCTGTAAGGACACACTTAACAGCAGTGCACTAGGGCTGGCGTGTAAAGAACGTGCCAGTCTTTGAGAGCGGGAAGCTTTAGCACGAACCTCTCTCCTGTCCACATGTCCCTGGATGAAGCTTTCTGCAGTGTGGCCAAACAGCAACTCCCCATCCTAACAATTGCATGCCCCAGTTGGCCCGTTCCTGTCTCCTGGGTGCTGAGAAGACAGAGCAGCTAGGACATGACAAACGGTTGAGAGGGGACGTCTCAGAGAGTGGAACTGAGTGCCGGCAGATGGGAACCCTTGGAGAAAGTGGAGAGAGAAATCAAAAGCTGGTACTCAAGGCATGTAGCACTCCTCTGTGGAAACAAGGCAACCTTGGGGTCCTGCCTGAGGTGCAGCAACACTTCAGGAAATGTGACTGGATTTAACTGGAGGCATCAGGGCAAGCTGAGGCAAAGAGGTAGAGGAGAGACAGGCCCTTCCTTTAATAGCATTGACAGCAAAAGTAAAAGATCAGAGTCCAGACTATGGGCACCAGGATCTCAGCTCTGGGCAGAGGTGATTGCATCTGTTTCCCACAGCAATGCTGGAAGGCTGTACCGTCGTTCCCGCGGAGGGACTATTTGACCTAGTTCATATAACTAGGAAGTGGTGGAGATTTAGATTTGGGCCTTTTAACTCCAGGGCCCACATTCTTCCAGGGCACTTGGCTCATCGGGCATCCTTTGCCGGCAAGTGGACAGAGACAGCTTCGGCGGGCTTGGGTTTGTGGCCTACAGCCTCAAGTGTGGCTTATTTGCTTGTTTGTTTTTCTAGATAGGGTTTCTCTGTTTAGCCCTGGCTGTTCAAACTCAGAGATCCACCTGCTTCTGCCTCCTACATTCCGGGATTAAAAGCATGCGCCACCACCACCAGCTCAACTGTGGCTCTTATTTGAAAGCCTGCAGCTCTGAACTCCCAGGTAGGATGTTAGTGTTCTCTGATGGCCAGGAAGCTGAGCTAGAAGGCCAAGAGACTTAAAAGGAAGAGCTGTTGCAAAACAAACTATCCTTTCAGTCCTCAGATGACTCTACTCCTATGTTCCAGTGACCGGACTCTGCTATTTCTTCAGATGGAGGAAGGCCATGATGCTAAGCACTGTCCAGAGCGGGGGAATTTTTTGTGAGGTCCTTTGATGTCACAGGCCTCCCAGGAATGCCAGGCCATGACAGGGAGAGCTGCTTTGTGTTTACATCTCTAAACAGAACCATTTGAGAACACAGACCAAGAGACCTGGCCGGAGTGAGCTGCGTGTTCTCCAGGAGGGTGACTCACTGTGAATGGCTTCATCTTGGACACTGAAGTCAAATGGGAAAGCATATGCTTTAAATTAAAAACACACTAAGAAAATCACAAGTTTCTCAAGATGGTGCTTAAAGTCTGCCCTGGCATCTCTTGGTTGCCAAAAGACCCATCTGATCCAGTAATTAAACAACAAATATTTTCTGCAAAATCAATCATCTCAGCTGTCCCCGAATGCTGTGATTAGGATATATTTAGATGCTGAGTGAAGAAGCAGGTTTCACAACTAGACCCACTTAGAATTGTTTGTTCCTCGATCCAACACTGTCCCCATCTTTCTCTAGCCATCTTCCTCCACCTCACTGTATAAGAGTGTAAAGGTTTATTATTGTTGTTATTATATGAACAACAAACTGTTGAAGAACATGGCCAGAAATGCAGATAGCAAAACTGCCAATCACAGACACCATTCTCTCTGTTTGGCCATGAGATTCGCTGACCTTGTAGTTCCTACCAGAATCTTGGCTCAGGGTTCTTGGCTGCAGCCACCAGAGACCAATCGGGACTTCTGTTCACAACAAGAGATGTATTAGGAGGAAGTTAGAAGACAGGGACTCACAGGATTTGTGGGAGAGCAGAGAACTCAGCTTGTCCAACAGGCAGGATCCAAGGCACTCTGAGGAGATGGGAAATCAAAGCAGGTCTGTGGAACTGTTCTTCCCCTTCCATTCTCCCTCATGCAGGCTGGATGGGGCACGTGCACGGCAGAGCCTCTTTCATAAATTACTTAATTACCTTACTTTTTTATTGTGTGTGTGTGTTTACACATGTATGTGAAAGTGCGTGTGGAAGCCAGGGCTTGGCCTCGAGTGTCTTCTTCAATTTCTCTCTTCCTTATTTTTTGAGACAGCGGCTCTCACTGAACGTGAGTTCACAGGGTCAGCTCCAGGAACCCTCTGGTCTCTGCCATGTTTGGCTTCTTACATGGGAGCTGAGGCCTGAAATTTGGGTGCTCATTTTGTACGGCAAACACTTTACCCACTGAACCATCTACTCTCTCTACCCCAGAGCCTCTTATAAGGCTTTGCTCCACGGCAGCTTTGTAGGAGAAGAGAAATGGATGGTGCATGCAGGTGTGGAGGGGGCGTTTCCTTAACAGGATGTTCTACCTTGAGAAGTGACCACAGGGTAACAGTGGTTGTAAGGGGCTGCTACCAGAAGGAAAGTGCCTGCAGCTGGCTCCAGAGCTCTGATCGGGTTCCGGGTGACTTAATGAGGTCAGCCTCTAACAGGTGTGTTACTGCCAAGCTCTACAGATCCATTACTCTTTTAGCAAAACGCTGGGTAAGAGACAGTGAGAAAGGTCACTAGCATGGTGGCCTTAGGCCAGCTGTGGGCTCAGGGTTTCAGTTCCTGCTCTGTGAAGCAAAGTTGGTCCCAGACCATTTTACATTCTAAAACTGCGATTCCAGGGCTGAAAGTATAAGGGAGAATTTGGCAAAAACGTGTGCCTGTGTGTGATGTGTGCCTTTGGAGCGGCCTCCCTCTCCTTCCCGTACCAAACTCGAGAATTAACGGGTGGGTATTGGCCGGCCTTTGTTGTCTGTCACTAGCTTGGTTTTGGAAGAAAATCTCTTTTGTCCATGGAGATGTGGAAAGGTGTGGTTTACAACTCCACATCTCTTTGATGGTTTTGATTTTGATCTCAGAGAAAGTAGTTCGAACTCATTTAACAAGGCCACGGGAAATACTAGCCCCTCGGACTGCTAACACAGAGACCCAAGAGTTAGAGGCCTCCTGGGAACGCGCCTTTGCCGAGGTCTCAAGTTGCAGACACGTATTGATACCGGGCAAGCTCTTAAGTCTGCAGGCGTCTGTGGGTGTTGAGTTAACCAATCAAAATCCTCATTTCATAATTATGTCAATAAAATTTCCTAAGGAATGAGAAAAAACTATCTATGCCTGAGGCTACTGTAAGAAAAATATGTTTGCAGCTAGAGAGGGGAAATAGTAATGTTCTCAAGGGCTCTGTTTGCTAATGATCACTGTTAATTATGAAGAGCAAGTGTGGCGTTCGAGAATTTTCTTTTTGTCAGCCCATACACTAGACACACATTAGTGTACATACAGCCCCACCCCACACACTGGTGGATGTGTGCATAAAAGATCTTGTATCCCAACTTCTGTGAAATATACACAAAAGATAACCTAAGTAAAAGAATATATACACACATATGTGTGTGTCTGTATCTATGTGAAGCTATATCATCCCTTTTCCATATGAATTCACTATATTTGGTGAGTGGTTATCATAAAGAGTACTGAGTACAAAAATGCCCAGTTTGAGATATGTTTTGACCCAGCTAATTCAGAGGGAAAGCCTCTGTGGCTTTCTGTTTGGGGGTAGGTAGTGTTGTATTAGTGTGAATTCAAGAAAATACTCTTAAAATTCCAGGCTGGCACAGTTGCCAAGGCAGATGTAAGAGGTTACCCATGACAGTTGACTGAGTCACATCTACATATCGCAAAGTGACCTTTTAGCAAAAGAGGGAACCTCTTCTCTTTGCTGGCATCAGACTGACTTGGCACACTACAAAACCAACACGTTCTTTTGTTAGACGGAGAAAAGCCATTCAAACTCATCTCTAAAGCGTTCATCTGAGTTTGTTTCTATGAATGTAAAAATTTAATCTCCCGTGAAAGTAGCAGCTCCCAGAGGAGTTGTGCTCTGTGAAGTTGCTGCGTTTGACATAATTTCCTACAATCTCAGATTTAGCTTAATCTGATTGAGATTTGATTCAGAGCCATTGATAATTAAAGTTCACGAGCACACTACCAAAGACTTGGTGTTTGGGAAGGAAACCTTCCCGTGAGACTTTCATCCAAGGGCAGAATCACTTTGGCATGAACTCTCCGTCTCTCAGAAGATGAAAAATATTGAGCAATGTCTTGAGTCATGTATCTCTGTTGCCAGAAAAATAAAAGCTATCAAAACAAATTTTAGAAACACACACAAGAGGCACCGTTTTTGCTTCCATGTAAAGTATCAACTCCACGTATAATTGCTGAGCATTTTCTAAATTAAGAGCCCATGTGGTGTGCGGGTGCACACACAAAGATAATCAGGAAAATGTCAGCATTAAAGTACTGTCCTGAAATAAAAACACATGAAATCACATTGTAAGGCTCGGGCTGCTGTGAAAAGTACTGCTCTCTGTCTTGGTTGTCTGCTGAGTATAGTGCAGAGGAACTGGAAAAGGACTGGGTCTGTGATCCTCTATCAGGACAGCTCAGACAAAGTCATATGGGGGCAGGAGGATCAGGAGTTCAAGGTTATCCTCAGCTAAAAGTGAGCTGGAGGCCAGCCTGGACTCCAAGAGACTCTGTCGCAAAAACAAAACCAAACATATAGAGATGTGCTTCTGGGTTATATATTTAATATATATGTATATATAGATGACTGCGGCTATATATATATAGCATATCCTGTACTACATATAGTAATATATAGATATATACATACACACAACACACACACATATACTGATAAATATCTATTACTACAACTTAAAGTGAATAAAAATTCGTTTGGCTTCTGGTCTGGTGCCTGGGCATTCCATGGCACTGGCATCTGCTTAGCCTCTGGCTAGGGTGTTCTGCCACATTATGACATGGTGGAGGCACCCACCCAGCAGGGGGCAGAGCCAAGCAGTGTGCTAGCTCAGGTCTCATTTTCTCTTGTTTTTTTCTTAGACCAAGTCTCACGAATCTGAAGTTGATCCCTAGCTTGCTACACAGCCAAGGATGACCTTGAACTTTTGGTCCTCCTGCCTCCACCTGCTTAGCGTTGAGACTGCTGCACACTCCACCACACCCAGTTTAGGCGATGCTCAGGACTGAACCTATGGCTCCACGCACACAGGCAGCCACTCTACCTGAGCCACAAGCCCAACCCCTCTTTCTCTTTTTCAAGGCCATCGGTACCATCAGAAGCTTCCCACCGTCATGACTTTATATAATCCTGATCGCCCCCAACAATGGCAATTTTCTTCAAATATCATTAATATATTGAATTAGTGGGTTAAGTTTCCAACATATGACAGGGAGAGGGCCCATGCATACCACGGTGCCTATACCTTTCTACTTTACATAAATGGTATATCCAGTGTTAGCTGATTCTCTCACAGATGTCACAAGGGGGCCACCCTCGAGAATGCCCATCCTCTGCGTGCCCGTGTCACGGCGTGCCCAACATGAGTGGCAGTGTAGGGGCCGAGGCAGGCTGCAGAACCCAGCAGAGTCCTTTCCCACACTGCTCCATCCTGGGCTTCCCAAGACCAGCCAGAATGGGAACAGAAGCAGTTTGGGGGCCCCCCGTATAAGAAAGGCAGTGTCAAGTGACTCCTGAAGCTCTTGTTAGTCAGGACACAGAGAAGCTCCAGGAATAATATGTCATACGTGGGGACACATTCTTCAGGGTGGTAGAGACACTAGTGACCCAAGGCTATGCTGCGATTTATGTTAAGACTTAGTTATCAGGGTTCGTCTTTGTGCACGTCCTGAGAGCCCACCAGGAAACCTTAGAAGGATCCCAACGGCTGGGACACACTCTAGAATAATCACATCAGCAACTCTGGACTGAGACAGGCCCCTTGGGGACTTCAGTGTGCAGCCAACTTGAAGCGTTGTGTGACAGGAAGAGCACAGACCGGGAGCTGAGAGCAGCAGGGTGAAAACCGTCGTGGGCAAGCTGACTGCCGAAAGCATCCGGGTTTCTAGGGTATGACTACCTAGTGTCCACTGACAATTTATTTCTGTTTTCCTCCTCAGGGTCTAATCAAAGGCAGAAAGTCTAAAAATAGCTCGGCAGCAGCTGGTTCAGCTGGTGGCAATGTTGGAAATTCTAAGTGGTCGTGTAAGCGCATCGCAGTCTCTCTTTGAGAAACCGTAGCTCCTCAGCATCAGGCTGCCGATCCACAGAAGGTCGTGGCAATCGTGTTAATAACTGTGAAAGGTGCAGACCAGCACCAGACCCTTTGAGTACTCTCTGATACTCATGAGACTTTACCTGACGTCCCAGGAACACTTAGCTGCGAACACCCAGCACAGATGGTTGAGGAGAGTATCCTTCCTTAAAGGGATGACAAGAGGTACGCTTTCCATATTAATTTACAACTGCCCTTCATCTCCACAGGCTCAATTAATAAGTTATGCATAAATCATTCAGGAGGCCGTTAAACCAGCCAGTTCACAGTGCTGACTAATTGGTAAATAAATACTTGATGAAAATGGTGATGGCTGCCCAGATTCTGTTTTCCCTTTTAAAAGAGAAGAAAAACAGGAGGGACCTTTATTTCTAACTTGAGTGCAGATACTCAAATCTTATTCTGTTCAGCTTTACATATATTCTGAGGATTAGGAAAGGGGCAGGGAGGTATAATATAAGAAAACAGAGCCTCATGGAAGAAACGTGGTCCTTAATGAAATGTCTAAAATCAAAGAAAGATTCAGATTTATTTAATCATCCCGATGCCTGGTAGTGTGTAGAGCAGATATTCTAGATATTCTAAGCCTATGTGTTAGCATACTTTGGTTTTGATTCATTAGCTTGGCATCATGTAAGCAAACTATGGATGGACGGAAAAAAAGCAAGAAAATGGAAAGAGTGCGTACCTGAGTGTGTGTGTATAATCATTGTCATGATGTTTTGCACACAAAAAGTTTGCTTTCTAGGGCTTAATTTTCATTAAAGTTGCGGCTATATAGGAACACAGAAAACAGTTGCCCCTTCCTATGAGACTCAAGGTTGAGGTCAGGCTCCAGTGCATGCCCCTGGGCTCAGGTGTTCAACCCCTCTGTGGATGTCTCATCAGGGAAGGATGATGTCGCCTCCCTAAGAAGATATTTGCCTGATCAAATGTGGTAGCGGATGGAAAACTTAACTCTGTTGTAAGCATAGAGCACAGTGCTCAAGAGGAAACAGGTGATAGTCACATACACAATTACTAGAGTCCAGTTAAACTACCTGAGATATGCGACCCGGACCCCCACTATGGAAGCAGATCAAGGGCAGGGCAGCCGTCAGGGCCATCTGGAGGTCCTGATGGATAACTACGGGAAACGGGATCGCATGTTTGAGCCAGACTGCTCCTTTAGACCTATTGGAGTAACAATTGCTGGAAGGGATATTCTCTTCTCCCCTGACACTTCCATCTAATTGGATGTTCAGAAGGGGATGCTTGTGGGTCAGGGAAAGGGAAAATTCTATTGTTTCTTCCTTGTAGACTTTAGAGACCAAAACCACAACACAATTGTTATCTCCCTCCCTCCCTTCCCCTTTTTTCCCTCTCTACTTCTGTGATGTGATGTGTGTGTGTGTGTGTGTGTGTGTGTGTGTGTGTGTGTGTGTACATATCCAAAGGAGGACACCAAGTGCTCCATTCTCTACCTTATTTCTTTGAGACAGGGTCTCCAACTGAACCTGGAGCTAAGCTAATGGCCATCAAACCCCAACAACATTCTCTCTCTACCTGCTCCGCCCCCCAGTGCAGGGTTAAAGGTATGGATGACCACTCTCATTTTGTTCTGTGGGTTAAAGGGATTTGAACTCAGGCCCCTCATGCTTGTGAAACAATTCCTCTTACCCACGGAACCATCTTCTCAAACCAATAATTGATTTTCTTAACAAAAAGTTTAAATATTTGTCTGTCGCCATCACTTATTTCACTATTTTAAGGGAAAATTGTGAAGCCCCTTGGGAATTACTGCTCTTGAGAAAATTTTTTATCTGTAAATACAAAGTTGAGAGACAGAGGAATAGAGGAACACACGATGACTTGCTCTACTCACAGAATTCAAGACAGACATCGAAGCCTAAGACATTAACTATCACACTGTTGTTGATGTGGCATCCTATTGGTTACCTAGATCTAAGTCTTATAAAGTACAGGAGTGGCTGTATGCCAAGAATTGGTTGTTTATGGCCTATGGGAACACATCTGCATATTTCATACATTCATTTTGAGCATTATCTTTCTGGACTCTTAGTTTCAGTATTTTGTCAGTTATTTCTGATTTCCTATGTAGTCTATAATGCTGTTACAAATAAACATATATTTATTCATCTCCAGTTAGACTCTTCCTTTTTCTTGCCTTATGATGTTATCTAGACGTGAATATAATGTTGAATAAAGATGTAGTTATCCATTCCTGACTATGATGAGAGTGTTTCTAAAGTTTAACTGTTAAATATATTTTTTGAAAATTTTTAACAAATTAATTTTATGAAATAAAATACATCATCACCCATTCCTTAAAGAGTATTATACTCTGTCAAAAGTTCTTTCTGTACCTATTTAGGTAGTCCAGAACACTGAAGGTCTTCTGTAGACTTTAAAGTTTAACCTCCTTTAGTTTTCTAGTAGGATGACTGTCCTGGCTAGCTTTATACCAACTTGATGTAAGCTAGAGTCATTCAGAAGAGGGATTCTTAACTGAAAGATTTTCCTGTAAGCGAGTCTTAATTGGTAGGTTCTATGTCAGCTGAGGCTACTTAGTGACACTCTGTCTAGAATAAAGCAGAAACCCCCAAACTATGAAGAATGATAAATACATTCTGCACCTATTTACAGTTTTAAAATATATACTCTTTGTGCTTTGATAATTTCAGTTTGAGATCCTCTTTTAGAATATACAATTAACATTTGAATTATAAGCTGATTTGGTTTGAATAAAGAAGACATTCAAAAAGAGCTGACTATCTCAGTTAGGGTTTCTATTGCTGTATTAAAATACCATGACAGAAAGCAGGGTTTCCCTTGGGGAGGAAAGGGTTTATTCCACTCACAGTTCCACAGTACAGTCTATCATCAAAGGACGTCAGGGCGGGAACTCATCGTAGGTACAGGAGGCAACACTGAAGCAGAGGCCATGGAGGGGAGCTGCTTACTGGCTTGCTCTTCAAGTTTTGCCCATCTTGCTTTTTTATAGCACCAGGGACCACCTGACCGGGGTTGATACTGCCCACAGTGAGCTGGGTCCTTCCACGTCAATCTTCAATCAAGAGAATGCACTACAGGCCGCCCTGGAGGGGGCTTTTTCTCAACTGAGATTCTGTGTTCCCAAATGACTCCAGAGTGTGTCGAGCTGACACAAATTTAGCCAGCACATTGGCAAACAATAAAATCAACAATGTAAGTGAGGTGTGATACCTGTAATTCCAGTGCTTGGGATATAAGGCAGGACTTCTAGGCATTCTCGGGTAACATGAGATCCTGACTCAAAGAAATAAAGCAAAGCAAAGCAAAACAAAAACCCCAAATGAAGGGAAGACAGTGCAATATTATTATCAATTAGACATACCTTTTCAGTACGATTTTCCTTATATTTGTTAGATGCATTTTAAACTATAATTTGGTGTATTTTTTTATATAGAGTAACAAAGAGGTTTCGTCTTCTCTCTAACTTGATTGATAAAGAAATTTAAGGAAAAAATGGTACTTGGACAAAAATCATTTTAGTGCCACAGCTCCTGTCCTTATGCATAACTGAACATCTGCTGGGTCTCTCTTGGTACCTTGGGCTTTGGCCCTGGGAAAGGAGTAGAAGGATCCTTCTTAGATGGGCACATCTACCAGGACCAGACTCTTCACCGGAGCTGGAAAGCTATGGAAGGAGTCGGGGGGTCCTCTTGGGCATGGGTGGCAATGTAAGCCTCCAGCCTGTGGCCCTGACAATTCTGAGCCTTGGGGAGAGCCCAGAAGACCTTAGCTTTGGGAACTGTCTTCTGCCTACACATTTAGAGAAAAACAGAACAAGGCAGCGATGAGGTGAGAACAAGATGGTGATCGCTATGGCGACAAGGGATAGAGGATAGGATTAGGTCAGCAGAGTGTGGGGGCCACAGAGATTTCCACTGAGCAAAGCTGAAGCACAGGTGGTAAGATATTAAGGTCATGGGGACTTTGTGTTATTTTTCTATTCCTCTGAGTATACGAAGTATTTATAATTTTGTTTTTAAAAATATCCGGACTGGAGATGTGGCTCAATTGGCAGCATTCGGGAAGCGCTGGGTTTAGTCTCCAGCACCACCTAGATGGGAGTGGTGAGGCACAGCTGTAACCTCAGCACTCAGGAACTGGAGCAGGGGATCCACTGTCTAGGGACATCCTCAGCTACAGAGTGAATCTGAGACCAACCTGAGAGGCAAAGGATCCTGCCTCAGAAAGTAAGCCAGAGAATGAACAGATAAATAAACTAAAACCAGAGTGCTCACTTTAGGTTTATAACTGGCAGCCCCATCATGTCAAAGGTCCCGTCCAAGGAAATCACATGGTCCTCAGATCACAAGCCTTCCCAAGGGTGAACCTGAAGGCCTTGCTCTTTGCCGGGCATAGTTTCTCCACTTTACAAATCCCACAACCAACCACCGGATTCTGACGATGTTTGTGAAGAGTTGCTCTATAGCAAGCGACCCAACAAATTCGCTGAGCAATGCAATCTTATCCATAACTTCCACTTTGTTCAGGATCTGTAGGCAGGATCTGGAATACTAATCTCTTAAAGCAAGACCTTACTGCTTTTGGAACTGTCGAGCATTTCAGTAACTAAGTCATTTTTATAAGACTACTGTTAAAGACCCAAGCTTGGGAGAGCTTTGTAGGCCCCAGGGAACACTACCACAGGTACAACAAGATAACCAGAATATGACAAAACAACCAAACAAGAGAAAGAGCCAAAGAAAAATCACAAGGAACCCGCATAGGTGCAGAGACACACACATTTGCACACACAGGAATCCCATTAAAAACCCAAAACTGGACACCATAATATATATGCAAAGAACGAGTATAAGGCAAGGGGAAATGCCCTGACTTAACATTATAAGACAAAGAACTTCCAAAGTCGTCGCTTTGCTCATTGTATGTTGGCCATTGACTGCTGGGCACAGGGCCCACCCTGAGGAGTGGTTTGTATCCCCAGCGAGACTCCCTTAGAGAAAACTCAATTTTGTTTGCTAGTGGCTATCAGCTGGGAATAGCTCCTGAGTTAGGGGTGGGGGGCGGGTGTTCCAGCACTTCCTTCAGACAAGTGCCAAGTGTAGATAACAGGGACTATACTAACAGCCCAGGACCATCTACGCATTTGTAGCAAAGCATGAATCACGCCCCACGCAAATTTACTCGGTAATGCAGAGGTGCACTGTGTTTGTCTTACAGTGCTTGTGAAACACTTCAACAGAAATGCACACTAGCTAATTACTTGGAGCACTCACTCACAACAAAACTTCACAGAGACACAGGAGAGCGGGAAGCTTCCGGCGCGGAGCAGCTGTTCTGTTTTAGAGTCAAGGCCAGTGCTTGCAACTGCGCTTCAGAAAGCTGCTACAATCAAAGCGAATCTACCGGGTCAGCTGCGTGTGTCTACTCCACCCTCCCAGCTTTAAGTCCCCAGACATTACTGCACCAGGAGCAGCAGGCTGTTACCTAGGGCCGACAGCTTGCCTGTGCTTTGGGCGCCTTCTATGAATCCAAGTAAGTAGGTTTGCTCATGCAACTTTTGACAGACTCTTGACACGAATTTCCACATTAAGAAGAACATGCACGAGCACACTGTATTTTCACAGTGTGAGTGGACTCTTTCCTTTTCACATTTCAGATGTGGAAACACTGGCGGTTTCAGCAGCGTGTGATGTCAGGAGGGCACTCCGGGCAGTGGCAGACACTTCGTTCCAATTGCAGGAGCTCCGAGGACTTGGAAAGAGGGGCCAATGAAAAGCTCCCTGATTTAAAGTCACTTACAGGGAAACAAGCCTTCTGAAACGTGAGATTCCATTTCAAAGGGCACATCAAGGTTAAACACTACTGTGCTCTGAAGGGGGGAGGGGGCTACCATCTCCACCGGGAACTCACGTTTAAATTTTCAACCTACTACCAACCGACGGGGTTGCTGAGCCACAGGTGCCTAGCGCCCATTCATGAATCTGAGGTCAAACTTGTTCTCACGGGGGAGGCAATGAAGGTAAATGAAAATAAGAACAAATGGTTTCTTTATAATGTTAACCAGCTTGATTCGACAAAATGGCTCAGAGGGTTAAGGTATGTGCCTCCAAATCTGACGACCTGAGTTCAGTCCCCAGGAGCCACAGGATGGAAGGAGGGAACTGGTTCCTGTAGGCTCTCATCTGATCTCCAAATATGTGCTGTGACATGCATTCAATCACATACACACACACACATGCACACACACACATTTCACATACAATAAAATGTCATAGAAAAAATTTAAAAACGTTAACCAACTGCGCTGACTTGTGCGTTCAAGCAGCGTTGGCCACAGTGCAGGTGACAGTTGTAAGATCCACTGAGGATTCCAAAGGCAGGCAGCTTCAGATTTGGTGGTGCTCATGAGCATAAAGTCAGAGATAAAATTATCTTTCTATGGAAGTGATAAATCTGAGAGAATGGATGTGTTACGGATGTTTTATTGCTTTCCGAATAGGTAAAATGGTCTCATGTAGAGTTTTCACTATTTGTAGGCCACAACTTTGAGTTCTGTTCATCTGAAATACCAATAAAAGAACACTTCCACCAGGGGTCCAGCAATCGTCCTTCTGAATTTGAAGATGAGATCGCCAGTCAGCCATATAGGTTCTTTTTGTTTGCTTTGGATGATTTTGGTTTCGATTTTTTTGAGACAGGGTTTCTCTGTGTAGCCTGGCTGTCCTGGAACTTGCTCTGTAGACCAGGCTGGCCTCAAACTCACAGAGATCCTCCTGCCTCTGTCTCCCAAGTTCTGGCATTAAAGCAGCGCACCACCACTGCCCAGCCTGTGCTGGTTCTTTATCCTACCGAGCCAACAGGCAAAGGGAGAGATTACTGGGGGTATTGGTCCCCAACAGTTAGGAACTGGAGCTACGCAGCTGGGGTGAAGAGCACATGTAAGGCTGGGCAGTTCCGTGAGGGAGCGCTTGCCTAGCACAAGTCAGGCCTTGACTTTTATGTCAGAACTAAAAAACCAGGTACAAATGAGTGGAAACTATAGCAAACAAGAAGATAGACCCTTCAAGAACAAGATTTGGGTGGGTGGGTCACTTTGCCATGCCAGGAAACCTGACCTGCTGAGATGTTTGCTGAGAGGTGATAGGGTAAAGACTAGGTGAACCATAAGCACCGACTTCAGCCTTTTGAGCACCTCACTTATCGTCTCAAGAACCACAAACCACTGCACCCTTCTCCTTGCTTTTTAAATGCACAGACTTATCTATACACACATGCTGATTTCTCTTGACTTTTCGTCCTCACACTGTTTCCATTCCTCTCGGCACCACACTCTATGATGCTGGGATGGAATCCGGTAAATCCCGTTACTCCCTTGCCATAGGATGCCAGTAGACTGTCAACAGGGGAAGCTGACAGGAGGCTTCGAGGTAGGCTAGGAAGGAGGGGCTCGCTGCTTTCTGGTACTTCCCTTTCTTAACAGAGTCACCATAGCAACCAGTCTTCATCTTTGCAGTAACTATTGATTGGAGCTGTGTGAGTTGGTTGTAGGTTTCGATGTCAGCACACACTCCTAGGATCATTGATCCCCTCAGAGCCCAGTGCCCGCTGGGCGGCGACATTATGCAGAGATCTAGGTTCTAACTCCAAGGGCTCTTCTCCCAGGGACATTCTAACTGTCCAATCTTTCTTATCATGCTTTCTAAGTCAGTACTATGGGGGCATTCCTGTGTCTCTACTTTGACTTTTCAATTCTCTATAACATTAACAACTAGAGAACTGTTCAATTCTTTGTTTAAAATTAACTGATACGGTTTCTGCCTCCTGTTGGACCCTGGCTGATGAAATTCTCCCTGCGGTCTTCCCACCATGGAGCCCACCCTTTCCACTACGCTTAGATAGCATGCGCAAGAAGAGATTGGCACCACACCCAGATTCAGGGATGGACTTGGATGGGTCTGAACCAGAGCGACTCCATTTTCTTCCTTATGGTGACTGGGTCATACAACACAGGCATCAAGCTATTAGTCCCAGGCATTCTCTTGACTGGAGGACTTGACTGGGACTATGCTGATCTAGCCCTGCAGCTCCGTCTCTAGAGGAACAGCGTTTTGTTTAGGTGTAAACCTAGAGTAATGGAGTAAGGTAAAAAGCCCAGAGTAAACAGCTCCGCCATCAACCCCAAAGGGACCCGAGCTGAAGGTGATGTGAAACCTGCAGGGTGGCAGAACCGAGGGAGCTGTAAAGGACAAAGCTTGGAGTAATGAAGTCATGCCTCATGTACTCAAGACATTAAAATTAACTGGAACTATAAATCTTCCTTATTGTTCACTTTGGCCCGCTTAGGTGTGCAATTACTTGCTGGCGAGAAATGCATAATGAAGGCATCTTGTTACTGAACTTGTGTGCAGTTATAAAGAACCCTGAAGTCTTATACAAAGGCGTAGTGTTGGACACATAAACGAAGCACTTCCAGAACGCTGATGGAGTTCAGGACAGAATATCCCACAGTACAGTAGGCACTCTGGTATCCGAAATCAGGAAAGCAGGAAGGTCTCTCTGTCCTCTCCCTGCCTTTCTCTTCTGGATTAGAGTGTGAAGGAACCCTCGGACCTTCTCAGGAAACAGATCCTTATACCAGAGAAAGACACCAAAGACCCAGAATCAGAGGAGAATCTTAGATAGGTAAAGCCCCACCCCCACCTAGCTCACTGTCACTGTGACACAACCCCCATTGTCCAACCCTGCTCCTCTAGATCAAACTTAGTGTAAAATACACACAAATCTTCTGGCCTCTTTGGTCTCAGCTTTTGAAGAGTTTTTGGTTAGCAACATTTGTTTTGTTTTGATATAGGTACTTCAAGCAGAAACCTGGCACCTAGCAAGGAAAACATACTATTTTCTCTCCTCTGTAGTATACCCTCCTTGAGAGGCTAACCCTGTAAATATGAGAGAAGGGTCTGGCACTCCACCTTCATTTGGGAATGTATAAAATAAGAGCAATTTGGAGAATCATCTGAACCTCAGTTGAGACGATGCCCCATCATTTTATTTATCTTTGATTATTTCTGGAGATTGGATTCTTAGAAGTGAGATGACTTGGAAAGTCACTCTAAGTATGTCCCAGCATCATACATGTCTCGGGGAAGGGGTAGTGCTCACGGGCTGCCTGGTACCCGGAGTAATTATCACTGAGGGGGTGGGAGAGGAAGGAGAAAAGAAGTGCGGAAGAGGTGGGGGCAAAACAGGGGAAAAGGTGGGACTAAGATGAGCTAGGTCCAGGTTAATTTACTTTTATGAACCTTTACAAGCTTGTGTCCTCTATAATGGGCCAGGGATGGAGAAACTAGGAGCAAAAAGGTTTGCTTTGAGGACCAATATTTGTATATGGAAGCATCTTTTAACATTTAAAGCACATGGACAGGGCTTCTCATCACCCTGATTCTGTGGAAGGATGTATATGACTCAGCCAGTCCTCACCCCCATCTCACGCCACTGTCCCTTAGAACGAGGTCTTGACTTTACAGAGCATTTCACCTCTGTGCTGCATTCTTAAAATGAGATCCGTGTGTTTTTTTTAATTAGTATTTGATTCAGTATTAATATTCTTATTTATCTCCTGCATGCCATATGGATTAAATTCTCATTACCTTTGATCTTGGTACTTTTAAAATATGTAAATCAGCAGACACCCTCTCTAACGCAATGTTTGTATCCCTGTCTGTTATTGCCATGGGCAAAAGAAAAGTATCTGTACTGCAAAAAAAAAAAAATTTTTTTTTTTAATTTAAAAGTGTGTGGAAGTCCTACAAACAGATATTACACTGGTCAAGCTCAATAAATCAAATATTGCCAAACTGAAAATGGGCCTAGTGAGTATGAAATGTTTCTTCAACCCGGTGAGGGTTCATAAAAGCTCACGGCTGTGCATACCATCCCGCAGCAAGGTCCAAGCAGAGCTGGTGAAGAGTTGCGGCTTTACCTTACTCACTAAGGACTTGACAAAGGTTTCTGCCTCCTGCGGGTGCTTCAGTGTGTAGGGGAGGGGTGTCTTTTGATAGAGCTTTTTGTAAGTCATTTCCCTTCTTGGTTTCCAGTCTCTCTCACTATGAAAATGAGTGGGGTAGGGGCTGGAGAGATGGCTCAGTGGTTAAGAGCATTGCCTGCTCTTCCAAAGGTCCAGAGTTCAATTCCCAGCAACCACATGGTGGCTCACAACCATCTGTAATGAGGTCTGGTGCCCTCTTCTGGCCTGCAATATTCTATCTGTATACATAACAAATAAATAAATAAATATTAAAAAAAAAGAAAACGAGTGGGGTAGGCTGGAGGATTAGGAGAAATGATAGTGAGATGAACCTTACATGTTAACTTTCAGTGAGTTTAAAATACTGGGGCTCTAGCTAGTTAGGAGCCTAGCAAACAGGGGAGGAAAAGGGCAACTAGGACCGATTATTGCAAGTTCATCTTAAGCAGGACCATTCATATAACCTTTTTACAAAAAAAAAAAAAAGGACCTTTTTTTTTTTGAGACAGGATTTTACTGTGTAGCCATGGCTGTCCTGGAACTCGCTCTGTAGGGCAGGCTGGCCTGGAACTCACAGAGATCCACCTGCCTCTGCCTCCCAGTTGTTGGGATTAAAGGCCTGCACCTGCACCACCACTCCCTGGCTACCTGCCTTTTTCCTAAAAGAAATGTATGGTGAAAAGCACGGCAGCATTATCCTTCCATCTCTTAAGATATTCCATCAGTTCATGTTGAGATAGCCGTTTCCTCCCTCAGAGACAACAGTACAAAGTACTTTTAGGAAGCCTTTCAGTCAACTAAAGTGCCATCTGCAGGCCACTAAATGTCGCGGATAAACATGCTCAGCTTTTGCTGGCTATTCAGTTTCCTTGGAGAAGTACATAGTGCAGAGACTTATAATGGGGTCGGTAGTCTTCTCTAAAGTACATAGTACAGAGATTTATAAAGGGGTCGATAGTCTTCTCTAATCCACCAGAAGACCTGTAGTGAGCGGGACAGGATCGCCATTACAAGATGGCGCAACATCCTGTCTTGTTGGAAATAAACAACTCCATATTTGGCTATGCCTTTGAGAGCTGCGCGACCCCGCTTCCTGCATGCGCGGTGGATGAGGATCCTTGAGCCTATCCCGATGCGGTCTGGTGTCAGCTGTTGGTGGCAGCCAATCACAGGGCGACCCGTGTGCCAATTCCCTATTTAAGCAGCTGCCTAAGTGCCCTTCGTCCCTTTTGCTTTATTCTCTCTCTCTCTCTCTCTCTCTCTCTCTCTCTCTCTCTCTCTCTCTCGCCTTTCCCCTTCTCTTCATGTGCGCTCTCTCTCTCCTCCGCTTCCTGCCCCTCGTTTTCCTGCCCTCTCGTTTCCTGCTCCCCATCAATCAAGGGCACTCCAGTAAAGCGTGTTCTGAGTAGAATCCTGATGTGGTGGTCATTCTTTCTCGCCGGTCGAGAGGTCCGCCACAAAGACCCATGCTCATAGGTACGGAAGCAGTTGTTGTGAGTACAGATGCAGTTTGCTTTAATTGGCTAATTGTGGGTAGCCACCCTACAATCCTCTTGCACAAACACCGTCCATCTTACTAATTATTAGATAAGCAGTTTGATGCCAAATACACTTCAATTTTGCTGGCACAACATGGTATACATGCATACAACACCTTTGAGAAGCAGCCCAGTTTCTAGACTAATACATTATCCATGAGAGAGTGGCTCTGCCTCGGAGACCTTGGACGTAGCTCTGAAAATGAGCCCTATCCCTGATCAGAAAAAGTGTAGAGACTCACAACAAAGGTCAGTCACAGCCACAAGCATTGGGAGTCAGAGCAGAACAAACTCAGTGATGTGGCAAGAGGTTCAGGGCACATGGGGCAGGGGACTCGGACATGTCTGTTTCCAAAATTAAGTGAGATGTATTTGCTGAAATTATCTGAAGAGCCCAGTGGAGCTCAGCCCACGCTGTCTAACAGCTGTGTCACAGCCCAGGGAAGCACACAGCACCTGAGAAAGGGGACTGTGCTGGGTGTGGGAAGCCACGGCAATCCTAAGCCTCCTCCTCTACCCCTCTACAAAGCCAACCATGGACGTTTCCATTGCACACCGAGAGACTAGCTGATGCTATTTGGCCAGCGTCAATTTATCATAATCTTACAGCTGTCATTGAAGCTCACTGCCTAAAGCACCGTTGAAAGGATCACTTCTCTGCAATCTGTTTAGGAAGAACACAAGTCCAGAGTCCTCCCTCCATCAGTGCCCGTCGTACATCCTTCCCCAGGTCCTGTGCATGCCACTTTCATCCTCCCAGCAGGAGTCCGCCCATCAATCTCAGTTTTCATCTCTGCTCTCATCAGCTGTTGCCTGGACCACAGAGACCGCCTCCCTGCTGGTCCCATCTCTGGCTTTGCTTCCATTCTCTCTGCCCTCCACATGGTTACCAGAGACAATCTTTTTAAACAAGGATGTCATTCCTCTGCTCAATCATCTTCCGTGGTTCTCCACGGTGTTCAGAGCAAAGATGGTGCCCACATCGTAAGTCAGCAAAAGCCCTGACCTGACACTTCCTCACCTCTCCAGCTCATTTCCCACGGAGTTCATCCTGACTTTTGTGCCACAGACTCCCAGCCCTGATAGTCTGTAAGATCATTATAAGTGCATCTTCCAGATGACTTTTTCCGACTTTCAAGCCCAGTCAAGTGTCTGTCCGTGTCTTTAGCACTCATTTCACGCTAGATAGAAGAGATAACAATTATTGCACTTAAGGGAAGGTACAGAACCATGCTATGTTTATATTCAGTGGTATGGATCTTAGTAAGTAATCACCATATATTCAAGGAACAGGGAAAACCTCCTCTAGCTGCTTTTGTATGTAAACACCCACCAGTATTTCTTCAGAAATGACTTGTCTAGGTGAAAGGAATTAAATCTATATAAATGTTATCTAACTCAAGAAAAGGTGATTTTTAAGATCATGCTTTCAGGAATTAATCCTAAATTAGTAAGAGAGATGCTATTTGTGAGTTTTCGGTGTCATGGAATAGACTTATTTATTCACTGACTCGAATTTTACTGTGTTAGTCATTCTGTCATTGCAACAGATTACCTGAGACAATTAATGCATAAAGAAGAGAGGTTTGTTTGGGCTCACAGTCCTGAAGGTTCTAGTTTATGATCAGACAGCTCCAGCAAATACTTTGAGCCATTGGCAGGCAAGGCCAATGGCAAGGCATGGAGCAAGGGGTGAACCAAATTACTGAGCTCATGGCCACAAGGCAAAGGAGAAGAGGAAGAGGCTGAGGCCCCGCAGCTCTGCACTGGGCTCCACTTTATAAAGCTGCTACCATTTTAAAAACAGTTCCAGTCTTTAACACCTGGACATTGGTATTACTTACCAAACGGTGACATCTACCTTTGTTCCCAATGCCACCCAGACAGCAATGGAATAGGAGGCTTGAGGAGCTTCAGCCTCCTGCCTTTCATTCACAAATGGGACTGCTAGGGTAATGTTAATATGCAAGAGAACTATTTACCTTGCTCTCTGTGCAGTTGAGAACTGTCTGGGGAATCTTCAAAAACACTAAAGAAAAATTACAGCCAAAGAATCCCAAACTCAGATCAAAACAATACCCAGAAGTCTGTTCTTCATAAACAAATAATCAGAACAGCCCTTTGCTAAATACAACCAGCCCTGCTGGACTTGCAGGAATGACTGGGAAGCTCCACCAAAAAGCAGAACTAAGCATCTTACAACACCAAGTAGAGCAATGGATTGTCATCAGAGATGGACCAGGAACAGTCCGGGGTTAATCTTAGCTCTGATGTTGTTAGGGAAAGCAAGGAATTGGGGAATTGGAACAGGAGATGGATTCTCAAACCACCAGCTTAAAAATCTCCTGTACCAACCTTCCAGTAAGCAGACCTCAAACTCTGGCCACTGCTTAGTTCTATCTGATCCAAAAGAGCAGCCTGGAGCCCCAACTGACCACAAAGCCAATTGATGAATTAATGAGAGTAAATATGGTTGGCCCCAAACTAATGAGAGCTAGAGGACAAATTCAGGGTTGGCAATCTCCAACCTCAAACACAAATCCTGTTACAGGACATTTGGTCACACCGTGAAACTCCAGGACTGTGTTAATAAAATAAACCTTGCATCAGGGGATGGAGCCAGAGACTAGTTGACAAGAATCAGCCGGAGAGGAAAGAGGAGCCAGGAATATGGATAGAGAGACTCACAGGAAGGAGTAGGGAAGGACTTAGAGATTCGCATCTTTTTGATTTGGATCAGATGGAGAGATACTTCGTTTGCTGAGTCTCTGGCTAAAAAATGAAGGTCAGCTGGCTGCTTCTCGGCCTCTCTGATCCAGCAGGCTCTCACCTCCACATTCGGTTTCCGAGTCTTTATTGGTAAACAGGATGATAGAGACTCAGTGAAAAGTCTCTATCACTACATATGGTGGCCATGGCTGAGCCGGTGCCATAGGGACTGGAAATTCTGCCAAGCTTCTGCCTGAGTGGAGTGCCCACTGCAGGGCCATGGGGTGCAGACAGCAGTTAAAATATCAGTAGATTCAGGTGTGACTGCTAAGCCGACAGAAACAACATCCTGAGTTTGGGACCACGCAGTCTTCGAATGACTGCAGAGTTAAACGAACAGAGATGGAAAGAGGGCAGTCCGCTCCTTCTTCCTCGGCCTACATGGAGTACAGGTATAAGGCTTGCTCTTTAGGGACAGAAATCAAGTTTTATACACAGCTCATTAAAGATTTCTAAAGACAAAGACTCAGGACAATCGGATCTTTGTCTTCTTGCAAGGCTTTCCCCTGAACTCTAGTTTCATTCTATGTTCCCTTAACCTTTCTTCCAGTCTGAGCTGGGTTCCGTATTTGAGAAGGTGCTCCAGGGGAGTGGTCCTTAACCACAGGCCTCCTGATCCAAGGACCAAAGTGACTCCCAGTTTTCCAGAGACGATGCTTCCTATCTGGATAAGTGTGGGCGATGGTAGCTGCTTCCTTGTGTGGGGAATGGAGTACTTTGTTATTTTGTTCACAAAGATCCAATATAAAACATTAATTTTTCTTTTGTCTTGTAGCATAAGGTTTTTTAATATAGAAGAGTTAATTAAAAAGAGCGGGGGAGATGGCTTAGTGGATAAATCAGGGCAAGCTTAAGAACCTACGCAGGAATTCCCACCACCCAAGGAAAAACTGGACGCAGCACACCTGTAACCCTAGCTCTCCTGTGGGGAGATGGGCAGTTCACAGGGTAGCTAGCACAGGCTGTGTGGTGGGGAACAACAGAGACCTTGTCTCAAACAGGGTAGTGTGAGGTCTGACGCTTAACTTTTGACTTTCACACATGCACTATGGCACACACACACACGCACATACACACACACACACACGCACACACACACATATTTTTCAGAGGGAAGCCACACCTACCACCTCGACTACAACCCTAAAGTTCCACACCCAGGCCTGTTTTCCCTCATTAGCCTGTCCCCTGCCCCTGTTACAGCAACTGTAGACTTTCTCCCTAAACTGGAAAACTCTTTCTACAGCCAGGAATGTTTGTGCAAGAGCTAAATCTGTTTTCCCAAAATCAGAAACAATAGTCCCGGAAGTTTAGTCCTTTCATCCCGGGTCTTCCCCAAATACCACACTAGTTTCACGGTCTCCTTCCAGATTTGTTCCATTGAGTTTAGTAGAAGTTACGCTCTGTGTTCAAATGACCAGTGTTGCCTAACGGTAGGCACCCTGTGAAGGCTAAGGTCCGGCAGACAGGACTCCTGAAGTGTCAGATTCTAGGAGTTAGAGACCACCACTCAGAGTGTGGAGTTTGAGAGATAGCAGACTGGCTTCACAGTCTCCCTCCCCCCCTCTCCTTCCCTTCTGACCCCCCATCCCATTCTCTCCCAGAAAGGCAATGACTCTCCACAGTAGCACACAGTGAATGGGCAGGCCATGTACTCCTGAGAGCCTCCTCCTGAGGCTGCATTAACCACCCTGGCATCCTCATAACCCAAACTGCTACAGTTGTGTGGAGAAAATGTGGCTTAACTTAATTAGCACCAAGAACTTCCTGTATCCCCACTGTCCCCGGGAAAGGCAATAGGACTATTGCTTTTTAGCTAGTGCTCTCCGAGGAAGTATTTGGACCTCAAAGAAAGGACATATGGCTCAAAATGATTATGTTCATAGTTCTATAACTTTCTACTGTTTCCAGATGCTATTTCTACTCTTCCTCTAACAAGGTTAGATGGCAAAACAGTAGGCTGAAGGCTTAAAAATAGCTTTGGGTACAAAATACCAATTTACTATCTGGACATGTATCGCTGTCTGTGATCCCAACGTTTGTGATTCTTGAGTGAGCCTGCGAATTCCCTTTCCTTGGCCCGAGGTAATCTCAGCACTTGGCAGGCTGAGGCAGGAGGATTTGCAAGTTCCAGGCCAATCAGGGATACACAATAAGACCTTGCCTTAAAACAAAGAAGGGGAAAGAGGAAGAGGAGAAAGAGAAGGAGGAGGAAGAGGAGAAGGAGGAGGAAGAGAAGGAGGAGAAAGAGAAGGGGCAGGAGGAGGAGGAGAAGGAGAAGGGTGTTCTCCACTAGGATACATGTGCCACCGCTTTCAATTTTTGCAAACATTATCCCTGTACATCTTTGCAAAAGACTATCTCACCGTTCACAGGAAAGCCAAGTTGACACACGGCTCTACGTTTGTAGTCAGATCCTCCCACGGTCGTTGCCCTCTCTTCTAATCCTGTAAACACCTGAACCAATGAGCCATACACTTTCAAAGCCTCTTTGGTGCCCTAACATTGATATTTCAAGGGCACCACCTGTATGAAGTCAGTGTTGCCCCCCCTGATAAATGAAGATGTTCTAGGCACAAGAACCTCCATCCCTGCAGAATACACCACAGCAAGCTATGGCGTGCAACCCTTATAGCCGGGGCTTCAAACAGCTATGGGCTTTGCCTCTTCTTCAAGCAACGGAAGATCCAAACAAAGTCACGCCGCAGCTAAAGCAATGCCATCTGAGTGGAAATTGTATTTTAAACACAAACAAAACCAAGCACTCCATATGCCTTCACTTTTAAACAGATCTGAGTTATTTATCATTGAAGTCAGCGTGGTCGAGGAGAAGAGGCAACTGTGCCCAGAAGGGAAGACCCTGGCCTCCCTCCTCTGGTTTGCTTCACACTCGGCCCATCACCAGCAACACACCAGGTGCTCTTTCTGCCTCTATTTATGCACTCACAATTTTACACGCCACTTCTCAAAGAATTCGGGGACTTGGAAAAATAGTTCTGCACAAGTGAACACGATGGTCAACCTGATCCGACCAAAAAAGGCCTAGGGGACAAATAACGCGCACATTTTGGTGTGTCCATGAGGAGGATACCTCTGGAAAGAACGGACTTATAGGGGACACCCACCTGGATGTGTTTCAGCACCAGCCCATAGCTGGGGGCTTGGGTTGAAATCAAGAGGGAAAGGAGAAAGCCAATGAGGACCCAGCTGCCCAGTGAGGACCTCCATCACATGTCCCGGCCAGGATGAGACGGAACCTCTCCATCACACGTCCCGGCCAGGATGGGACGGAACCTCTCCTTCACACGTCCCGGCCAGGATGAGACGGAACCTCTCCACCCTTACGTCATTTTCTCAGGTTTCTTGTCAACAGTGGTGGAAAAGTTAACAAACACAGTGAGGTTTTAAGGACTTTGTCATGTCGCAGACCACAGAGAAACTGAGGCTATGGGCTTGGTATGCAGAGAAGTCAAACAGAGGTGGTTGGAGTGGTCCCGCCCTGCGCACTCACCGTTTCGGCATATCTCGGCACAACCATAACTCAATCGCACCCACCACTGTTTCCTGGGCGCATCACACTGAGGCTCATTTGTAGGGCTTCTGGGTGGTTCTAATGTTGCTTGTTTTACATGTAAAGCTGCGACAAAGGATGTGGAATTTTACTTAAAAGCAAAAAAAAAACCAAAAAAAACAAAAAAAAAAAACCCTGTATGACTCCGTTATTCCATCCTATATTCTATCAGACCTTTCAGAATTTGGGTCTGTGCTAAGACTACTTAAGATATAACTTCACAAACACTTGTGGCTGTTTCCAACGTAGGAAGCAGTAAAATACGTGGATTTCTTAGGGTGATGCACAGTTGTCACTGCTGCCAGAGGTGTCAGCGTTTGAGCAAGAGCTGCTTAGTTTACCATTCCCCTCCCACCCCCATGGAGACATGAGGCCATGTAGATCCACAACACCCACATCAAAAGCTGTGGTGGTGGTGTGTGCTTATAATACTAGTGCTCGTGCAGCGGAAATGGGCAGCTCTCTGGGGCTCATTGGCCCACCTACCCTGATTAGAGATGCCTGTGCCTCAGCGAGAGACCCTGTCTCAGAAAAAACAAGGTAGACGGCTAAGGGCACACACGGGCACACACACGAGCATGCATATATATTTCAGTATGGACATACACACACACGCATGCACACAGATACCATTACTGTGTGATGTTTGAAATGTGAAAAAGAACATCATGCCTTCTACGATCCCTTGTTTTGGATTACCCAGAGCCTTCTCTAGTATTGCTTAAACTCTGTAGTCATGGGAAGAAATTCACGTGACCACTTGAGAATCACAGACTCACAAAGATTTCGTTGGCATGCATTTGATCAACCCCAGCTGGTTATGATTCTGGTGAACGGTAGTTTTCACCCTCCATTCTGTTACGGAGGCGTTGGGGTTATAATTGCACCACTTCCCCTTCACCCTCTGCTGTTGGATTTGATCCTGCTCTTAGGAGGCAGACTGGGAAGACAGAAGACATGCTCCTCATGACCATGGATGCAGCACATGCAGATCAATTATCTCAACTACAGATTGCCTATGCAAAAAAATATTCTATAATCTCTTTACTGGATATCTCATTTTAAAACACAGCAATGTTAAGGGTTGGATTGGCAGACCGCATTAAAGTCACAGTTCCCTGACTCAGGCATGGAGTATTGCATTTTATCATGAGGGATTACCATATAAACCTGGACTCAATAGTATGATGCTGTGAGGTACTCACACACTGCCTTCCAGGCATCCCTAGGAAGACACTAGAAACACTCGATCTTCTTCAAATTGCTGGACCTCCTCATCCCTTTGTGTATTCTTTTTATCAGTGTGGTCTCAGAGTTCTACAGATTTCAGTATCCTTATGTTCAGTGCGAATGTCTGTATTAAGTTGACTGGTGAAAATGCCCTTGAAGGAATTGGAATTTCCCTACTGGCCACTCCAGCTCTCTCCACCAGACCAACAACGTTTAGTCGCCAAATGTATTCGTTACTGCTCTTGTGACTGTTGCAAAACCCGACCAAGCAAACTTGGCTCACATTTTGGGGGAGTTTCAGTGCACCCTGGTGGAATCTTGTGTCCCCAGACATCAGGAAGCAGGCCAGCTAAGCCTCAAAGACCCTCCCACAGTGTACCACCTCTGCATCCAGGTCCCACAACTCCCCCAAGCAGTGCCGCCAGCTGAGGACCAAGTGTTCGAACATGTAAGCCTGTGATGGGCATTTTAACATCAGGCAAACAGATCCAGAAAAACTCAAAGAGCCCTCCTAAACGAATTGTAATATTTTATCTTTCCTTTTGTAACGTCAACAGTTAAATCCCTTAATCTCCTGTTTCAGATGTTTTCCTGTGAGGAGTGATTTGAATATCATCAGTTGGGAATTTCTAAGAAAATAATAGTAGAACTTCTGTGTTTTCTAACTCCATGTATTTTCATCATTAAAATCAAAGCGTACTTGATGTTCTAAAACCTGCGGTAAGGGGATGGACGCTGTGAGCATTCGCTGATTACTGCAGTCAGACACCTTCAAGATGCATACAGGTCTGGGATTTCTGCAATGGTGTCATGGGAAGAGGCTTTGACAGAGGAGGAGAAAGACAAGGAGAACTACACTTTCCTTTCTGGGAGGCAGAGACCATCCCTCCGGGCATTTTCATCCAAATCAAACGTGATAACCCACTTTCTCTTTCATCCAGAGTATCAGACAGTAAAACAAAGCACAGAGCTGCCTCGCCCAGGTATCGTGACTCTGCAGACTTTTCCAAGGGCCACTGCCAATCCTTTTCTCCACTTTTACATGGAGACCGCCCTCGTTTTCCTAACAAATGTGACCGTGCGAAACAGTCAGATGGAAATGTCATCCCATAGTGCCCCATCTTATAAGGTCCACTCCTAAGGAGACAACTGTTGACCAGAAACACTTGCATGTGACTGACGGTGAGATCTAAGATGCCGCTTGAAATGAAGCTTATTTCTACCCTACAGGCTGCCTGTAAATAGTCAGCCTAGTGTTACTATAATGAAATACCCAAGGCTGTTAACTTATACTGAGAATGGGTTTCTTTATCTCATAGTTTGAAGATTGGACGACTCTTTGGTTTGAGCTTCTTGTGAAGGCATCATCAGATGGCAGTGACCAGGAGCACATGGCAGAGAAAACTTCACTTCAGGAGCTAGGAGGACGGAAAAAAAGAAGAGAGGGAGGGATGAAGGGAGAGAGGAAGAGAGAGAAAACCTTCCAGGGGCCTTGAATCTTCCTTGGAGGCACACCACAGTGACTTAAAAACTTTAAAGGGTCTTCCAAAGTGTTTACTACCTCCTAATAGCATTCTCCTGGGGGCCAAACCTTTAAGGACAGGTGTGGTGGACAAGCTCACAGGGCAACATTGCTGGGTCAGGTGATTCATTAGCACCCACTCTCCAAACAAGGTTGATGTCAGGAGCCTTTCTATTATCTCTCTCTCTCTCTTTATCCTAACCTATTTAATAGAGAAAAATAAAAATTTCATTTCTAATTAAATTTTGAGGCAAATGCTTCTTTATGAAGACATGGGTCATTTGTTTCTTCTCATTTAATGTATTGCTCTTTAGCATTCTTTCTAAAGATGGGGGGTTGGATTTTCTCCCCTGCAGTTTGAGGAGGTAATAAACAGTAGAAGAGCATGTTGTTGAATGTGACAGGAGCCTGGTCTGCCCTCTGAATATGTAGGAAGGAAAGATGTTAGAAGAGGAGAAATTGCTCAAACAAATCAGCAGGAGAAACTTAGGCTGATGTGAATCTAAAACCACTCTTCCGTGTTGTCTGAAGTGCTTGGTGAATGTAAGCTTTGATGGTTAAATACTGGGGCTGGGAAGGCTCCCGGCCATTAAAAGGCATTGGTTGCTTTTCTGGAGGACCTGGGTTTGGTTCCCAGAACCCACAAGAAGGCTCACAACCATCTGTAGCTCCAGTTCCAGGGGATCCCGTACCTTCCTCTGGCTTCTGAGGCTACCAGGCACATGTGTGGTATATAGACATACATGCAACCAAAAATCCATGTATGTGAGATAACAAAATGAAAATAAAAATAGTTAAATCTTATGCTACAAGGTGTCTGTACCAAATTTCTGTAATGTCTTGCTAATTTCAAAGTTTTAAAAAACTTTCAATATGCACTACAAAATTAATTTTTGGACAAACACATTGTATTCTTTATGCTTCTACCAACACACCAACAGGATACATCTTTTCTCTTTCTCTCAACTTGGAATAGTGCCATTTTATGCCATACATTATTTCCATGAGGCAAGCCTAAACATTTGCCTTGGAATCTTAAAACCTCCAGGTGGTCCTTCTCTTGCTTTAAGGTCTTGGTATCTCACAAAGATGGACCTGTAGTAAAATCTGATGATTCAAAAGGGAAGACCTGACTTGTGTGACTTAAATCCTCCTGTTTGTAAGCCACCATGAAGCCGTGCTCTGAGCCCCGTGCTCAGGTGACTAGGTTCCACTTTGAACAAATATTACTAGTTGTTTGCTGTGGAATAATCCTCTTGAACACTGTAAAGGTTTGCCATTTGAATTGGTTTAATAAAATGCTGATTGGCTAGTAGCCAGGCAGAAAGTATAGGCAGGTTGATCAAACTAAGGATGATGGGAAGGAGAAGGGCAGAGTCAGGAGTAGCCAGCCAGACACAGAGGGAGCAGGAGATGAATGTGCCATGCTAACGAAGGTACCAAGCAATGTGACAAAGCATAAATAGAAATATGGGTTAATTTAAGTGTAAGAGTTAGCTACACTTAACTAGTGTAGTAACAAGCCTGAGCTAGTGGCTGAGTATTTATGATTCATATTCAGCCTCTGAGTCGGTTATTTGGGACCTGGTGGTTGGGACAATATCTTCCCTGTTTGCTTCCCTATGGCAGCCTTCAATCACAGGAGAAAACAAATGTAATCAACTCAAATATATTTCCCAGCTTCCTCTGCAAATGAAGGAAGCAATGAAATGTAGGCAGAAGACATGAGTGTGCGTTCTGTCATGATTCTTTTTTCAATTCTGCTTAGTTATATCTTAGTGAAGGAAAGCTTCAAACTTCAAAACATAGATATCACACCTCCGATGCCACTGAGACCAATGAAACCAGTGGCCTAAGAAGTTAAAAAAAAATTAACATCTAAATCCAGATCAACACTAATGAGAACCAGAGAAAACCAGCTTCCAAGGACAACAGCGACAGTAATTTATATTGTGTAAAATTGGCATCTAAAGTAACCCCAGAAGCACTGTTCCATTTTTGTAAGGCACTCAAAGTAAAACGGAAAATGATCTTATTTCAATTTTTATGTCCCATTTTTGAGTATAGAATACTAAGAAGTCTCCTCCTCTCTCAAGCATGGAAAAGTGAATAACTGTAAAGCAATTGTTTTATTAAAAAGAGTAAAAGTGATAAAGAAACTCAACATTTCTGTCTTTTGCAGAAGAATCCCAAGGTAAGGCTGGTCATAGTGGTGCACTATTTGCCTGTTTGGAGGTGGGCGTGTATGGACTCCTTTGGTGTCCTAGAGGTGCTTGTGACATGTGGTAGTTTGTTTTTTGTTTGTTTGTTTGTTTTACATTTATTTATTTATTAAAGATTTCTGTCTCTTCCCCGCCGCCGCCTCCCATTTCCCTCCCCCTCCCCCAATTAAGTCCCCCCCCCAGCCCGGAAAGCAATCAGGGTTCCCTGTCCTGTGGGAAGTCCAAGGAACCCCCACCTCCATCCAGGTCTAGTAAGTTGAGCATCCAAACTGCCTAGGCTCCCACAAAGCCAGTGTGTGCAGTAGGATCAAAAAACATGTGGTAGTTTGAACGAAAATGGCCCCATAGGCTTATGGGGACTGGCACTACTGGGGGCGTGGCCTTGTTGGAATAGGTGTGGCTTTGTTGGAGGAAGTGTGTCACTGGGAGCAGGCTCTGAGGTTTCAGATGCTTAAGCCAGACCCAGCCTCATGCTCTCTTCCTGCTGCCTAGATCTAGATATAGAACTCTTAGCTACCTCTCCAGCAGCACATCTGCCTAGATCTAGATATAGAACTCTGAGCCACCTCTCCAGCAGCACATCTGCCTAGATCTAGATATAGAACTCTGAGCCACCTCTCCAGCAGCACATCTGCCTAGATCTAGATATAGAACTCTGAGTCACCTCTCCAGCAGCACATCTGCCTGCTGTGGTCATCCTTCTTACTATGATAACAACGGACTAAAGCTCTGAACCCGTAAGCTGGGCTCAATGAAATGTCCTTTATGAGAGGTGCTGTGGTCATGGTGTCTCTTCACAGCAGTAGAACCCTGATTAAGGCATGCTAGAAAGCAGCCTGCAAAGACTTGTGAAATCATCAGGCGATTTCGGGCCTCAGAGTGCAGCAGAGCAGACTGTCACTGAGGTCAATGCTCAGAGGCTCTGTCATAAGCATTGGCGGCTCCTGTAGGCCAGCACTTGTTTACCTGGGTACCCTAGGCACACACGGTGAGTTAGAGAGGACACCTATCTTAATCCTCTTTTACACAAGAGCAAGAGCGTGATGCGAATTTTCCTGGGCCTCACAGCATAATAAAAACTGTCCGATGAGGTGGGGACTTCCCTCACAGCCTGAATGAAATAATGCAAATCTGGAGTGAAGAATGAGCTGCCTACGCAGTTGAGGAGTGTCCTGGCCAGAGGGCAATCCAAGCAGAAGATCAGAACGCAGAGTGCGTCCGTGTTAGTCTGAGCAGAACAGTTCAGGGCATGCGCAGATACGACAGTACGGAGCCAACAACGGATACTCTGTAAAGGGATCCTAGGATAGTCTGTCTTTAACAGGTACCTCCAACATTCAGGCCCCAGGGAACGAGTCAGTGTGGAAGCTTTCTTTTGTAGGATGATTCCATCAAGAGCAGAAACAAACCCAGGGCTCTCTGCTCTTATCTGATTTTCCCACCAATGTCTGTTATTTAAAGTGGGGGTGCATCCCATGGGAGAATCCGGCCATTGTGTCCTGGCACACAAACGTCTCCTTTGAAATTAAGAGCGCTCTGCCTTTGGTTCTCAGACCTGTTTGAATTTGTTCTGTAAATAGACTGCTTAGTGAAGACATCTGGCACGGACTTAATGAAAGGGATATCATTAACTCTCACCTTAAAAAGACGAGGCTTTGGGAAACCCAAGTCTTCGAAGGTTTGTTATTAGGTCAGCGGCTGTAGGCGGGCTGCGCTCACTGCTAAGCACCCTCAGACCTTTCCAGATGGTGAGGAAAGAAAACCGGGGGTTGAGTCAGTGGGACCCTGACTCCTCTGCGCATTGTTTGCCTTGGTTATGATGCTGTCACAGCAATAGAAAAGTAACAAAGACACCTGCCAAGGCTATATAGAAATTCTTTGTCACACACACACACACACACACCCCAAACTCAGAAAAAAGTATTATACCTAATTTCAGAAAATGAACAGAAGTAAAAAGAAAAACCATTTCTACCATAAAACCATTCTATGTTTGATTTTAAAGCTGAGTTTAGAATGAAATAAAGTAGGCGGCTAAGGTTAACAGGGGAGTCTATGTGTATTACATATTATATCACGTAAGTTAGGATCAAAGCCTCTCTGCCCTCATTTCTCAGTCCTGCCATGGGCATGAGTCCTGGAAGCTGAGGACACAGCACCACCTCGCCGTCTTTGGCAGCTGTGCTCCTGATGTCTGGGCCAACGCCAGGACTTGGCAGGGACAGAAAGCACATCCCAACCTAACTCTCACAGAGGAGCATGCCAAGACTGGGCAGGAACAATCTGGGCAGCAGTGATGTCATAGGATTTGTAATGAGCTTTTCTACATGGCAGGCACAAGACCAGACTATGGGTGGTTTGGGGGAGTATGGTGGGGTTTGTTTTTTAATGATTTTTTAATTTTTTTTATGTATTGGTGTTTTGCCTGAATGTATGTCTGTGTGAGGATGCTAGATTCCCTGGAACTTGAGTTAACAGACAGTTGTGAGTTGTCATGCGGGTGCTGGGGATTGAACCCAGGTCCTCTGGAGAGTAACCAGTGCTCTTAACCCCTGAACCATCTTTCCAGCCCCAATGTGCTGATTTGAATAAGAATGACTTCCATAGCTTCATATATTTGAATGCTTAATCACTAGGGATGGAGCTGTTTGAAAGGATTGCAAGGATTAGGAGGTATAGTCTTGGAAGAGAAAATGTGTCACTGAGGGTGGGCTTTGAGGTTTTCAAAAGCCCTTGCCAGGCCTAGTCTCTCTCTCTCTATCTCTCTCTCTCTCTCTCTCTCTCTCTCTCTCTCTCTCTCTCTCTCTCTCTCTCTCTCTCTCTCTGCCTGAAGATCAGGGTGTAGCTCTCAGCTGCTGCTCCAGTACCAAGCTCACTACCATGCTCCCACCATAATGATAACATGCTAACACTCTGAAACTGTAAGCCAGCCCCAATTAAATACCAAGGTTTTGTTTGTTTGTTTTTGTTTTAAATAAGAGTAGCCTTGGTCATGGTGTCTCTTCACAGTGACTAAACAGTGACCAAGGCAGGGAACTTGTGGCCTCTGCAGCACTCGCCTGGCAGATGTTCTCTCCAGGGCTTCCATTAACCTCTGTCAACTGGGAACCTCCCTCAGGCCTCCGCCGCAGTCAGATCTCACCGTGGACCCTGGGGAGGGAGGGAGGGAGGCCTGGCCACATAAGGAGACTCTGTCCCTTCTTCATCCCTCAAAGTTCTCTTCGATGCAGGCTCATAAGAAACCCTTGACTCTTAGCATGGACACTGTAAAATTCTTTTAAAGAGCCCAGTTTCGGACAGAGGCCTCAGAGAGGGTTACCAGAGGTGATAGCAGTTGGTGTGTGGAGCGCTCTGATGGAATTATATTTACAACACAAAGGCAGACAAACCTCGTTCAGCACAGGAGGCCTTGCGTGATCCAAACGTGACTGTCACTCTCTGACAGCCTTCAGGCTGCCTGGTGTCCCTCGTGCCCGACTAAATTAGTAAAGGAATTCAGAGCCATCTAACTGAAAGGAAGAAATCGAACCAAGTTGAGATCAGTTTGAGATCAGCGAAGTGTCCAAGGGAGCAATTGCTTTTCTAGGTACTTTTAGTGGGTGATCGCTTTTCTAGGATTTCTTTTTATTATATGTCACAAAACTATCAGACAACAAATCAGAAAGAAGTCTATTGAAAACAAACAAATAAGCATCAGGTTTTTTTAAAAAAAAAATTGAAAATTGGTGACCCAAGATGGATTCTGGCATGTAGAAAATATTAATAATACTTTAAAAAATAAATATATGAATAAATCAAGAGAAGAACAAATGTCTAAGAAATACATCTTTACATAGTAAGAACCTGTTTGATATTTTATATACTTAGGGTTAGGGTTAGAGATTATATACAATCCTATAAAGTCACTGATTGGATTAATGGTGAAGTGATGGGCGCCTGTCTCTTTCTGAACATATTCATCTATATGAGCAATGTGGGCTGGCTGGAGACAGTTCTTAGATTCCTTAGCTAAGGGCTCTGTTCAAGTCCCTTTTTTACAGGCTGAAGTGATGGCTGCTCTGGAGTCCCAGAATGAGCACCTGGGGTTTAGTTCCTGCCCCTGACCTCCCAGAATCTTTCAGGAGCAATGGTGTCAGTCCCCCAAGTCAGAAGTCAAAGGACACAGAATCGGGGATCATCATGAGCCATGATGATCACAGGGATTCTGACAGAGGGGACAACACAAACAAAGCCACATGAGAAAGAATATACTGGGCATGTCCACAGAGTAGAGAATAGTTTAGGGATTCTTAAAATCCTTAAAGGAGAAAGAGACACCAGTAAAAATCAGAGCCCGAAAGTGAGACCAGCATAAGAACATAGAAAGCCTGCAATGACGTCAGAGTTGACTCTGGGTGGTGGAGGTGGGGCAGGGGGGTGGGGAACTGGGGGAACACTGGAGAGTGGAGGAAGCAAATGGCACGAGCAGAGTTATGCTTCAGAAATGCTGCTCAGACTCCCGTGCATGAGAAGAGTGGAAGGAGGGGGAGGAGCCAGGGAAACCACTTAGGCTAGAAGCCGTTTTTATGAGTAGAAGGGGAGATAATAGTGATGGCAACTGACTCAGGATACAGCTGTTTCCACTGAAGGAAGGGACAGCTGTGGGCAATACCTAAGAGCCATTTCTAAATGGCAGATTTACAACTCCCTAATGAGTCTGACTTTGGGAGTATATTTATAATTTCTAATAATTTCTAAGACTAGAAAGATAATGGCAATTCCAACAAGTCTTTCCTACGCCTTTGGTTAGAAATACACTATGTTTTATTTCTGAACGATTCCATCAGGACCCAAAGCCTTCCAACAAGAACCAATCTCTCCTCCAGCCACCCATACTTGAGTATTTCTGTAGAAACGGCAGGTCACCACAGCCCCTGAGCACCCCTCCTGTGAGCCAAGCTTTGTGCAGCACCCTGCACTAGCTCTGGTTCATGGGTCCCCATGTGGCCCTCCCGTGTGTAACTGCTGCCCTCTCGGTTTATAAACATGGATACTGCAGTAGAACTGCCTGCATGCTGGGTAATTTCCATCGCTGCTGACTTTGGGTTAAAAGATGCAGGGGACATTCCTAAAGCACATGTGGGGGGCACGGCTTTGAGGGGGTTTCCGAGGAGGTTTAACCGAAAAGGAAAGAGCCACCCTGAAAGTGTGCAGCATCATTGCATGGGATGTGGTCTGAGGCTGAATAAAATGGGAGGAAAGGGAGGGATCCATTACTGTGGAATCTGCATGAGCATTGGCCTCAGACTCCGCCTCCATGGCATTCCCCCACTATGGACTGTTTTACCTTAAACTGTAAGCCGGAATAAACACTTTGTCCCTAAAGTTGCTCTCTGTGGGGAGTTTTGTTCATTTTGCTTTGTTTTTTTTTTCTTTTCTTGACCCAGGGTTTCACCATGTAGCCCTGGCTGGCCTGGAACTTTCTATGTAGACCAGGTTGGCCTCAAACTTACAGAGATCTGTCTGCCTCTCCTTTTCAAGTATGGAATGAAAAGCATATACCATCACATTAGGTTTTTTTTTTATCAAAATGTGCAACTCATTTTATCAAAATGATGAGAAAAGTTACTGATATATCACATAGCCTGGTTACAATTACCCAGAGAGCAGATATGTGAACCCAGACAGGCCTGACTTTAGACCTGTATTTCTAACTATTAAACCCATATTGACTTTTATTTTTAGGGAATTACATGTATTTTATTTGTTTTTAAGGCATGGGGTAAGTGTGTGTGTGTGTGTGTGCTTGGCATCTTGTATGTATGTGGACTATGTGTGTGTGTGTGCCCAGTGCTCGTGAAGGTCAGAAAATGTCCTCAGATTCTTTGAAGCTGGAGTTATAGATGGTTGTGGGCAGGAGTCAAACCTGGGTCCTCTGGAAGAGCAATCAGTGTTCTTAACTGCTGAGCCGTCTCCAGCCGCAAGATTTCTCTCCTTGAACTAAGGGTATATCTGTTCATAAATATATCCTACAATCATGGTCTGTACTTTATCTTCCAGAAGCACTGGTTATAGCTGCCCACCAGTCTGAAACTGACGTCTACCATATTCCATAGCAAGGAATCTGTAAAGGGGCTAGAATTCAAAAGAGGCGTCTGTCTTTTGCTAGGTAAATGGGCTTGCTACCCAGAATGCAGAGGTATTTTCCAAGTCCATATTTGTTGCTAAACCAGAGATTTTGCCCTTGAATGATTGATTGATTAACTCTGCTGCAATATAGATGTTTCTTTCTTTTTTTTTTTTAACAAAAGAAGCTTAGGAATAATTTCAGAGCTTTACAAAGGAAGTAATGGCCCTTGCTATTCATTTAAGCACATGAGTAGGAGGGTAAACTGCTACCACTTATGTATGTATGAATATATATACTTTGACTGTGTGAAGCTGAGTCTTGATGTAGCCTGGGCTGGCGTCAAACTTGCTGTATATCCAAGGCAGGTCTTCTTCCCTCTGCCTCCTAAGCGGGATTGTGCTGCCTTGCCAACCTTAAACTGCCACCTTTTGTTTTTGAGACAGTTTCTCTGTGTTGCCCTTGTGGTCCTAGAACTCCCTTTGTAGACCCAGAGGGCCTCAGACTCACAGAGATCTGTCTGCCTCTGCCTCCAGAGTCCTGGGATTAAAGTTACACGCCACCACTGTCCGGGGTAAACAGCTACTTTTTAATATGACTATTGTTCCCAGCCTTTATGGCTTCCTGCTAGCATTACATCATTTTACCATGGTCCTGACTTCTAGACAGGCCTTCATGAACAACTCACTGGAACGTATACCAGCATGCAAATGGTCAAACTGCATGCATTCCAAATGTCTTCCTTACCAGGTTTGGGAGGGCCTTCGCAGGTGTTCGGTCTTTGGTGAGCTGGGGCAGTGTGACATGTCCAGGAAGACGACACATCGGTTCCAGCAACTGAGAGCTAGAGAAAGAAGGAGTGAGAGAAGTGACATTTTCATCCTCTGCTGAAGTAGCCTAAAGGACATGCTTTCCATTAAAGTAAGGGACCCCGGCCCTGACTTTATTGATGGCATTTGCATGCTCTCTGTGTCTTAAATAGAACTTAGTGACGGTCCTCGCCTGGGGCAGTTAGGAGCCAAGCCGCAGTACCTTTGACGTTAGCCACCTATTTCCTCCTCTGCACTAACATCCCCCTCAACTACTTAGTGCAGGGCAGAAAACCAGCCACGTGCCAATTCTCCTCTTTACTTCATTTCTACCCTTAAGAGAGAAACAAGAAGATGTATAGGAAGGTATTAATCTGCCTGCCATTTCTAAGCACATCATCCAGAGGATTTTGTTTTTTTTTCTTTCAATCTTACATATGCTCGGCAGAGTTACTGGCAAAAACTGTACATTTTCTTCATTTCACCCTTTCAACATCAAATAGGAGGCAGCAAAAATTGGATCAGACTTCAAAGCCTGCTGTGGGCTCCAAGTCACAGAGAGACGCCTCCATTTCACGTGCTGAATTCAAGCAGGGTATCAAAGTGCTACCAGAGAACCTCAGGTCCTCTCTCAGAGAGAGACTCCACCATCTGCAGCGGGGAGGACTCAAATCACCTCAGGGAGTAGCCGGCGTTTATTCTCAGCCGTGAATTTCCAGGCTTTTGATTCTCCCTTCACTGTGCCTCCCTGTCTCTCCACTGAAACTAGGTTCTTTAGCTAGGCTTTTGTCTCAAAAACTTCAAAATATCACTACAAGTTTCCTGTTTGGATGGCTGGGCCAGGCAGTCACAGACAGGCTCCATGGCCGCGGACTCGGGCTAGACTGAAGGAGTGTTACCTCAGCATTGGGACGTCCAGCTGCCTTAAATGCATGTTCCGAGGCAACATCACAGCCTGATGGGGAACTCCCAGCTTGTGGATGCCTAGAAGGTCAACAAAATCAGAATCTGTAAAAGGCTTGAAAATTACAATAAAAAACTAATAGAATTACTATTGAGAAAGAAACATTGTTTTCCTCCAAAAACCAGATATGCAAACTTATCCCTTCAGCTTCTGTAGCGTCTTGTGCCAGTCCTCGATCAAAAGGATACTGTCCACGCGAAAACTGCCTCCTACCGGCCTTGCCTCTCTGTATTCCCACAGATCCACAGACTACCTACAGCCTAAGACCTGGAAACTGCCCCTTTGAAGCTGTGTGCGTTAGGGAGCAATGCTAGGTTTGCCCAGGTTTCCCATGCCAGGTTTTCCAGGTTGATATGAGGCTGTGTTTTCTGCTCAGGGAATTCGCCACACTCTGTAGCAAGAGGCACACATGGGTTCCATAGTTGGATGGGTTTGGGAATGACAGGTGGGGCGTGGTGGAAGAGTCTCCTTACTACAGGGATGCCCCTTCCACAGTCAATCCACACTGGACCTCTGCAGCAGAGGCAGGGCTGACCACAGGGTCTGAAGTTACGAGACCAAGAACTTATTAACATCTAGTAAACTGCTAAATTTCCATAGGAAAAAAAACTTTGGCACAGTTGAACCTAGTCAAAAGCGCAGAACAAGGTTGAGTTAGCATCTTTCAGTTGACCTGGAGGCACATGCCTGTGATAGCCTTCAGGAGGCAGAGGCGGGAGGAATACTGCAGATTGGAAGTCAGCCAGGGTATACATAGACCCTGCCTCGGATAAAAGTCAGCAAGAGAAAAGTACTGGCCTCGGACAGTAAATCTGTGTTCTGACATTGCCTGAGTATCCCTGCTCTCTCTCTCTCTCTCTCTCTCTCTCTCTCTCTCTCTCTCTCTCTCTCTCCCTCTCCCTCTCCCTCTCCCTCTCCCTCTCCCTCTCTCTCTCCCTCTCCCTCTCCCCCCCTCTCTCTCACACACACACAAATATGTAATTCTGGGTAAGTTTCAAGTATTCTGGGTTCTAGCTTTTTCAGTTATAAAGCGAGGGAACTGGGAGAAACTGTTCTTAAGGTTACCTCCAGTGCTACGTTTTAAATCTTATTAATTAATTAAACTGATTAATTCATTTCAACCCTTGTGGACCATTCATGAATACATCTCAGTGGTGGTTATTAATAGTACACCCATCAAAAACCCCCCAGGACCCGGGGAAGGGACTGTCAGTTTTTAGCATCGCACGCCTCCCACATGGAAGGTAAGAGATCAGAACGGCTGCTTTGCACATTCTTCATCAGCGCCTATCTCAGTGCCTGGAGCATTAAGTATTTGGTAAATGTTAGTACATGTTGGGGGGTATTATTTTAAGGTGTGTTTCTTTTGTTTATGAAGCATTTGTTTAACTCTGTGAAACTGTGTTACTGTGCCTATCTAAAACACCTGATGGTTCTAATAAAGAGCTGAACGGCCAATGGCGAGGCAGGAGTAGGATCGGTAAGCTGCAGGCAGAGAATAAATAAAAGAAATGAGGACGAGAGGGCACTAGGGCCAGCCACCCAGCCATAGAGTAAGAGTGGATACACAGAAGTACACAGATACACAGAAGTAAGAAAAGGAAAAAGCCCAGAGGCAAAAGTTAGTTGGGACAATTTAAGTTAATAAAAGCTGGCAAAAAACAAGCCAAGCTAAGGCCTGACATTTAAAACTAAGAATAAGCCTCTGTATATGTGATTTATTTGGTTGCTGGGTGGTGCCCCCCACCAAGCCAAAAGAGTGAAAAATCAAACTACAAGTATAAGTTGGGTAAATTCCAAAATGTATGGCCACATAGGCCAGGAAAAATATCCATAACAGTAAATTTAAATTGACTAATTATTTATATTGCACTTCTGGTGTTTAAAATGTTCTTAAATATCCAATAAGATCTTGACAGCCATCGGAGACAAGCACTTTTATACCTACAGTGGTGAAGAAATGTGGTTCAGAAAGGTAAGGTCCTGGGACGGTTTGACTATTAGGCAACTAACAAAACAGTATTCATTTTTAAAATGTAATATTGGTTTGTTTCTTTTGCGTGTTTACACGTGTAGTATTTGTGCGTATGTGCGTGCATGATCGCATGTGTGTAGATAGGCACATGTGTGCACGGAGGCCAGCGGTTCACAATGGGTATTTTTCTTGTCCATTCTTTATTTACTGAGGCAGGATCTCCCACTGAACCTAGAGCAGGCTAATTCGGTGAGCCTACCCAGTCAGTTTGCTCCATGGGTCCATCCTGTCTCTCTCTCTCTCTCTCATTTAACAGGAAGTCCTATATCCACTTAGTCCTCTCCCCAGTCCTGAGACACTGCCTTTCGAATCAGCACCCCCAAAAAAGTTTTTAAAAAAATAAGTCTTCAGTTTCTGTTAAGATTTACAAATCAATGAATCTGTCATCAAAGGACTACGAGGCTCTTCCTTCACCACACATGTCTGGGGCAGCTGGGCCTCTCAGAAACATTGCTAGTCTCTCCTGCAGATGCCTCTGGGCTCAATGCAGTTGGTGATTTAACTGTGTGCTCTAGGGAGGATGGACAACCCCAGCCACCACCAAGAACCCTTCTAGGAATCCACCTTAGAAAAAAAAAGCAAGCAAACAAACAAACAAAAGCAACGAGGCTGGCACCTAATTCTCTCATGTGACGGATGAGGGCCAGTACCAAGGCTGGCTCGCCACATGCTCCCCTCAGAGTGCCTGCATCTTTCTTCCGCAGTGAAGATCATGAAGCCAGCTGGCTCTGTCACGCTGTACTGGTAGCACAGTGGGAAGTCACTCTGGGCTAGGGTCTGGGCCTCAGCTTCACAGGCTCTGAAATTCCATTTGTCAGTTCAGTGAGGAATGATGGACAGGGGGTTCGGAGTTACACTATAGCCAATCTCATGGAGTCGCACATTTGAAAAGCAGGATGACGGGCGGGGTGTAAGTTTTGCAAGGGGCAGGAAATTGGACCAGATGTGTCCCTTTGCTAGTGGGTCCATACATTCTGGAGACTAAAGTGCTGTAGAATTAGAAAGTGACATCAGAGGACGAGGCTCATCATTGGGCTTGTCTGACAGCTGGTCTCTTCCTGTATCAGGTTAGACTCTTACTGTCTTCTCTTAGATGAGAGTTGAGACACAGCAGGTGCCTATTGAATCTCTTTTTCCTTTTTTGGGGGTGGAGAATTCCAGACAGGGTTTCACTGTTTAGCTCTGATTGTCCTGGAACTTGCTTTCTAGACCAGGCTGACCTCAAACTCACAGAGATCCACCTGCCTCTGCCTCCTGAGTGCCAGGATTAAACACATGTGCCACCGAAGGCCAGCTGAGTCTCTCTTTCCTAAGCCTCTCTTAAACTGTCTTCTCTGTGTACTTTTTTTAAATTAATTTTGATTACATTTCGAAAGTTATGTCTCGTCTTGTATCAATTATAACTTCTTGGCGCCTAAACAAATTGAGACCAGTATTAGCGCTGCAGCTTGAAAGCTTATGCTAACTTCAAAGCAGAGCAGGTTGCAGCCACATCGTCCCTGGTGACTGTAAACATAGTGTTTCTGTCAAGCTTGTTCCTTAGGTGGCAGCTCTGGGAGAAAAGTTGCTCAACATAACTAACAGCCTGTCCCTGTCCCTTTGAGGACATGGGACCAAAGGAACTCAGTTTCCTGTCCCTGAGGGGCCAATGTCAAGCAACCCAGCAGGCAAGGTGCTCCAAGCAGATTGTGTGAACAGAGTAGGCCTCTGTGACCCTAGAAGGGAGGCAGGTTTTAGATACATGCACCCCCAGCTGTCTTTATGGGCGGATTGTCATGAGAAAGAAGAGATTGGAAGTAGTTCCAGTACATTCAAACCACAAAGGTAAATGAAGCTATGTAAGGTGGCAGGGGGAGGGGGGGACACCACAGGGACGCGGCACTGTTCTTTGTTTGATATGGGATTCCCCTCTATGTTGAAGCCCATGTGCTGACTTGAGACTGGCAATTTTCATTTTAACTAGATCTAGGTAGTTATAGCTACCCCTCAAGGCTTCTTAGGGTGTATGTGCATCTGTGTGATTATATATGTGTGTGGTATATGTGCAGGTGTGTGTGTGTGTGTGTGTGTGGATACAGACCAAGAATAAAGTCCTGTGAGAATTCTGAGGGCTTGTGAGAAAACTTTATGAAAATTAGACAAGAGTCTTGTGACCTCAGTTTCCTCAAAACCCAGACTTGCCCTGGAATGTGTTTGCGTGCTCTTCCGAAGTGTGGCGGACAGGAGCGAGTTCACTTCAGCTGTTGCTATTCATATATGTCTCTGTGCAGAAACATGTTTTTGCCACGTGTAACTTGTCCTTGGGATTGGGCACTTTACCAGGTGACTCACCTCAGAGTTTATTGTGTCTGAATGTGGGTGGCACCATCCCACGGGTCCTGGACTGAATAAACAGAGGGAGGAAAAGAAAAAAGCCTGCAGGATGCTAGCGTCCTCTCTGCTTGCTTCCTGATTCCTTGAGATGTAAGCAGTGGTATCCTGTTCTGCCACTGTGTCTCTGGTGGGATGGGCTGCATCTTCCAACTGAGAGCCAGAATAAAGCCTTTCTTCCTTAAGGGCCTCTCCTCAGGTGATTGGTCACAGCAATGAGCAAAGTTGCTGGTCACAGAGTCCCTTGCCTGGTGATCCATCAGCTCTTCCTACCGGAGAGTTCACAGCTCTGGCATTATTTCTTAGCTGAGGGACAGTTATAAACCCAGGCCCCTGAATCTCCATAATCACTAATCTGTGAATATGTACCAACATCTTCTTTTCTGAACAAAATAAATAGCCAACAGACCTGACAGCAAAATATTTTCCATTCTCCTTTTTTTTTCAGATTAAAGACTATTTTCTGTGATGAAAAGTCATGCATATTCCCTCTGCACTGTCTCTTTTATAGTACAAAGGAGAAGATAATACAGGTGGGGATAATCTTCTTATCTAGAAAAAAATCACGTTTTAAATATTAAAATTGCACCCACCTCTCTTACACCATCATATTTATGGCTATATAGTGTTGCATTGAGTGATTACCACAAGTGAATAAAATAATCATATATTTTTTAATATAGACATAGTATCCATTTCTCACATTATGAATAAGGGATCATTTAATACTCAGAGGATGTGGTTCTGAATTCTAATCTGATTATTTCCCTGGGATAAATATTTGATGTGAAGTTGTTGGGCCTAAGGATAAGAATGTCCTTTTCCTCCTCTAAGAATTTAAACCACAACATCAGTTTCTCCCCTAAAAAGCAACAAAACTTAACGTCTAGCCACAAATGTACGAAAGGTGCTATTTTCTGTATCCCCAACACTAGATGTTATCTGTCTCTTTAATTGTCACAGCTTTTGTTGGAAACCGGTACCTTGACATTTTTCTCCCTGACATTTGTCAAGAGGAAAATATTGTCATGAGCTTTACTGTATGACACCGTGGGACTATAAAGGGCATAAGAGAAGAGGAAGGAACTTAACAGGATGTGTTCAGAAAAAGGAACCCAGGAGAAGTGCATCTAACAGCTTGGCTTATGTTTTTATTTTTCTCATTTGTCCTAAATAACTCAGGATTTTAAGAAAAACATTGAAACACACATCTCCTATCTCTCACCAGTCAGCGTTAGCGCCAAAGGAGTTGGATACAAAAATCTTACTTAAGTATGTGGACACGTGATTGCTCTAAACTAGCTGTGTTTTTCTGTTTTAGAACATGACTCAAGGACTAATCCACGTGAAGGATTCCAAGAGCTAACGAACGTTTCCTATTGTACTGCTTTAAGTCAGAGCCAGTTAGGTTTGTGGGCTTAGGCTAATTTCCCGAATCCTACTAGGCTTTTATAGATGATCATAGCTGTTCACCCTATTGCTTTTCTCCAGCGGTGAGCCTGCAGTGTTAATTTACTAGCTCTTAGAGTCTCGCTTCTTTTCTTTCCTCCCCTCTCCTGCATGACTCTTTAGCATGGCAGCTGTCACTGTAAAAGCCTGAGGTGGAAGCAGAGGCTTTTCCTGCTCCCGATGAGAAAGGTACCTTATTGGACAGGTGACACTCCACTGACAGACAGTCGTGGGCATTTTATCAGCACCCAGCCTCTGGCTGGGAACAGTGACAGGATGTCTGTGATCTGAAGGCAGGCAGCACGGTCTGTCTGAGGGCCACAGTCTGGGCAGGAGGGCTGAGCAAGGCTTCATAAGGCACTGTGGTGGGGGGAGGGTGGGGGTGGAGTCACCAGAGACCAGGGCAGCAACAGAAGCAACCTTCTTGTTGCCTGGGGAGTACAGCGGGCTTGGTGGGATCGCCTCATTCATCCTCAAACCACAGCTGATGGGTTAGGTCCCTGAACATCCCCATTTCACGGATCAGGAAAGGAAGCTGGGCCTCCTGCCTGAGTAAGCAGTACAGCTCAGAACCAGATGTAACCCGGGTCTGGCTGCTACAGAGCCTGTACTCTCTGTCCCCAGCACTGTTTTGTACAGGACACATCAGTTAATCGAACCATTATATCGGGGATCCTAATGACTGGCACCTGGTGCAATCAACATTAAGCTCTGGAAAATATTCAAGAACGGATTAAAAGATGCTCTGCTCTATCACGAGGTCCCCTTTGAGCCCTGTCTGACCTTTAAACCTACCTTGTATATATGGGGAATGCACACCACGCCATGCTTAGGATCTGACTTGGTAGCAAGCCTTCTCTAGATTTTATAAGAGCAATACATATGACCCGTGCAATGCAAGCCTTCTCATAGCTCTCTGGACACCATCCATCCGTCCATCCATTCATTCGTCCGTCTGTCTGTCTGTCTGTCCATCCATCATCCATCCGTCTGTCTACCTGTCTGTCTGTCCGTCCATCCATCCGTCCATCCACCATCCCATAAACACCTTTCAATTAGTCTTCCACCATTCTAGGCCCTGAGGATAAAGCTTGAGATTCCTCTGCTGGGAACCCAATTCCCAACAGAGGAGGCGGCAGTTGAAACAAATAAAAACTACAGAATGCTAAATAAAATCAGAGCCCAAGGAGAAAGTAAAAGCAGAGGAAGGGGCCGGAAAGTATTGGAGGAGAGGCTGTGAGTAGCTTAAGTGGCTACAGAAAGTGATAGCTGAGTCAAGACCTTGGTAAACAAGCAGGAATGGGGAGCTTTGAATGTGTTTTCCAAGACGGCTAAAGGGTGGGAAATGCTGTTCTATGGCAGCCAGGACCAGAGGAGTGTGCAAGGACTTGGTCAGGGCGCAGGGCCACACTTCGGGATGCCTCCGTATGCTACGCACATGGTTCAGAATTAGCTCCACACTACTCGGGCTCCAGTTGCCAGATAAAACACAGATTAGATATCCAGTCGAATGTGAATTTCGTGTAAGTGATGACTAATTCTTTAAGCATTTTCAGATACTTCTAGTAACATGCTTATATGGAAGAGGGAAGTAAGATCAACGCCTCCCTTTCTTCATCAATACACTGTAAATTAAAACCCTTGCTGGGCTGGGAGAAAATGATCACATCTGTGTTTTTTAGGAAAAAAGAAGAAAAGACTACTGGTTCTTACAAGAATGAAATAAGATGTGCAGATCCAGAAGTCAGAAACAAAGCAGAGTCTTTCAATGAAGTTTTATATTTCCCGCTTAAGATGGACCCTTTACTTCTGAGTGAGAAATCCCTGGATGCAGACATGCGAAAGGGAGGCGATGACAAGGCCTCTAAGCAGCTTCTTTTGTGTCACCGCTTCTTCTCCCCTGAGTAGGTTCATCTTCCAAAGGAGTTCACTATGTCGTCCAGCTGGGTCTTGAACTCAGAGGCCCAGGAAACAGTCCTGCCTCCACTTCTTGAGTAGCTGGGACCACAGCCACTTGGAGTCGCTTATAGGTGGACCTATGTTGAGTCGTAGATTTAGCTCTTTAAAAACTGAATTAGCACCAAGCTTGGTGGCGCACGCCTTTCCTTCCAGCACTCAGGAGGCGTAGACAAGCAGATCTCTGTGAGTTCGAAGCTCGCCTGGTCTACATAGTTTCAGGCTAGTCAGGGCTACCTAGAAAGATTCCGTCTTTAAGCAAACAAAGAAGCAAGGACACTAGACACTGAAACTTAGATATTCTACTACAGTTTGGCAAGAGCGATGGAGATCATATGCATTCAAAGAGAATGAGGCTGGTGAGTTTGAGAGATGAAGGGGACCTGACTTGGGTTTTAATTGCAACTTCTTGCTTTGGCTACGTTTCAAACTTCTACAAGAGAGGCAAGGAGAGCAGGCCGTGGCCAGGCACCTCTTTGCTTTGTCACCGACAGACAGGAGCACTGACAGACACAAACACATGGACTTTTTCTGGACCTTTGGAGAAACTCCACACGCCTTTATCTCTTACCTACTGGTCTGTTTCTCTAAAGGAGGGTGCGCTCTTACCAGAATGTGGTGACTGACACCAGAGAATTGATATTATTATCGAGATGCTGTGACCCACTCCATAGTGTTCTGAATTTGCCAAATATCCCAGTGACAACTTTTGTGGCAGAGGAAACCCTGGCATCACCTCCAGTTACGTCTCCTTCCATCTGAGAGGGCCCTCAGCCCCCTCTCTGCTCTGTTGCGGAGCCTACTGGCCAGTTACCTTCCAACAGACTCCTCTGTCGGGGTCTGTCTGCCGTTTCCTCGGTATTAAATCCAGGTCATGCTCGTTTGGCAGGAAATGCACAGACAAGACGCTCTTCTCAGGAAGCCCGTGCGGTCTGGTGGCTCCATCACTGTGATGCTGTCATTTGGTCAAAGTGGCTTCTGCAAGGTTCCTCTGTGTCCTTTAACTGCTTTCTTATGGGATTTACTCTGACACTGGGACAATAGCTTGCTATTCCCTAGTCTTTCGCCTGCTGTTTTTAGCACCCATTCATGATTCTTGCGTAGAGCAATGATGGCTTTGGTGCTTGGAAATGTCCATTTTTCAGTCATCAAATTTACGTTTATTATTTCACATTTTAATTACAATGTGAGCTTCCTTACACCTTCCCTATCTTCTTTTCCTCCTATTAATGTAGACTCCTGAATTCTTTTTACTCAGTGGGCTTATATCCTTTTTTAAGCATTCTTTACTTTGATACTCAAACTGTCCTGAATTTAGCTCTGGTTTAATATTAAAGGTTTTGGAGTAACCAACTCTGAAGTATAATAATAAGGCTTCTATAAAGGAAGAATTGCGCTGCCAAGATAACACTGGCTGTTCCTAGGCATGGGGGACTTCATGTGTCAGATGAGGCACCACATGCTCGGTGTGTGATATCTCATTGATCTTTCATGACCTGGTGAGGGAGCAGTTGTGTCGATTGCTCTTAACTATGGGGAAACTGAGGCCCTGAGAAAATGAGTGGGTTCAGGAAGGTTTTATCATCCATCAGAAGGTTGTGGGGTGGTCTCTGGGACTTCAGTCTGTAGCAACCCCTCAAGTGTGTGTGAAAAGCCCAGGAAAGGACAAGACTTTGCAAGCAGGAGTGCACTGTCCAGCGGGCAGCTCGCCCACTGAGCAATCTGACCTTTCTACGCACTTGCAAACATGGCGGTGTTTGGAAGATGTCTCCAAGTCCATATCCTACCCTGCTTCGTGGGAGTCAGCTCACCCTGGCCAGAACTCAGTGAGGGACGCATGGAGAAGGGAATGGCCCTTGTCACTTCAGAAATCACAGATCCAGAGAGGCATGGCTTGGCCATGTTCCTCTTGGAAGCATGCTCAGCCCCTCTAGATGCACAAAAGCCACGTCTGGGCTTTCTCGGACCTGACAGACTAGCAGAACGGGATTCTGCAGATGCGCAGCAGCTCTTCAGCTCTTCAGATCCCAGGTGAAGACCATACCTCAGCTCCCTGGGGCTCCCTGGGAGCTCCCTGTGTGCTGGCCCACTAGATCTTCCCGCAATACCATCTCCACCATCGCCACATTTAACACAAATCGCAGATTCTGCAAGTATGGGCTTAGGAGAAGGAGGCTGCTTCATGGCGGTGAAAAATAATGTCAACAGCTTCCCTGCCTTGAAGCGAAAGCACAGTTGGCACAGACAGGAGCAGCTCTGCCCTCCCAGGAGGAACAAACTAAAAATAAAGGGCACCAAGGTGCTTCCTGCCAGTCTGCAAATCCAAGAGACAAAGACGATACCTCAACCTGGCACTGGGTAGTGCAGGCCAGCTCGGCTCCCTCCACCGGAGAGCAGCCATGTGGTTCGCTGAGTCAACAGCTGCCAGGCAGAAGCCCTCAGATTAACCCATAGGTGGTGTTGAACCACTTCCCATTAAGATATTTGCAAAGCAAACAAAAATGATAGCCTCACTCTGAGCCTGGGAGCCGGCCAAGAGGCTGGCTGTGCTTGTTGACACAAAGGGCCCTCTGGGGAGGGGCAGGCAGGAAGGCTACTCCTGCCCACATCCAGACTGTGTTGATCTTGGCCACTAGAATGGTCCTATCAGGGGCTGTTTATTATCTAACTTCCCGATCGCAACCTCACACAATCTCTGTTTCTCCAAAGTTCTCCATCATACTCTTCCCCAAGAGAACAAACGTAGGCCGCTCTTGGATCTCCTGATCCAGGAGACAAGTCAGAGCAGTGCCTGAGATGCGCGCAGAGAGGCTGCGACAGCATTGCCCTTAACATTGCATGGCCAACGCTTGCTTAGGACAATGCAGATAGAAAATATCTTGATAGATCTGTGTTCTCACAGGTAAGAGCCAGGGGCTGCGAGTCACAAAACCAATTTGGGGCTAAATACTAATACGTATTTTTTTTTCCTTCTCACTAAACAGGGAAAATGAAATAAAATTAGGAAACGTGCAAAGTTCATGTGGTTTTTTTAGCCTGGAAGACGATGACCTCGGCATTTTTAAATATTTGTGGTAGTATACCCACACACGAAGTTGATTTTTATATGAAGGGAAAAATATTTCTTATAACACCTCTTCCTTGAGTATCTTTTCTTAAATCCTTCAAAATGGACCCGGCATGTGTTTTTGGCAGAGCATCACCTCCAGGCCGCATATGGTGAGGGTCTCACGGCAGACAACAGATCGAAGCACTGAACCACCAGACTAGTGCACACTCCCGGGTCGCTGAGGGAGGAGCAAGGGTTGAGAAGCAGCCAGAACCAACTACATGTTGTCATTATTTGAAATTGCTTTTTAGAGTAGGAAGGAGACTTTAGAGATGCTGGCGTTAGTTATGGGAGGAGAGAGAGAGAAAGAAAGAGAGAAGTGGGGGAAGGCTGAGGAAATAGATTTTTTTTTTGAAAAGTAGGGTTCTTTTCAGACTGAAAATCATTTGTATACAAAAAGAGCACTATCTTTCTCTTACTGTGCAAACCTAAAAAACTTTTTGTTGTTGCTGTTTTAGAATCTGGCTCCGTCATTCAGTTTTAGATGCTGTTTATCCAAACAGAAGTTGAATGTGGCTTTATAGATATGCAAGTTTTCCAGGAGACAGTGACTCCAACCTTGTGACCAACTTTGCTGATGGGAAGCAGAAGCATGACTGATAAAAACTCAGGGACAGATATTGGGTACCTGCCCAAGGTTGGTAATCCTGCTTCCAGGAGACCTCAGAATGAGACTGTGTCTGAGAGCTGTCTCCTCCCATCTTATATTCCTCTCTAGCACTGGGATTAAAGGCATGCATCGCCCTGTTTCTATGGCAAACTAGTGTAGCTACCGGGATTTAAAGTGTGTGTTATCACTGCCTGGTCTGCAACCCTGGCCAGTGGGACTGTTTTACTCTCTGCTCTTCAGGCAAGCTTTAGTTATTAAAATACCATTGAAATGCCACTACAGGAAGTGCATTAACCTAACCACAAATCTTCTGCCCACGTCCACCAGTCGCCTCTGGGAAGGCCTGATGAGGCAGGATTATGACTGCAGCAGACACACAGAGGGTCGGAACACTGGAAACTGGTTCTTTGCACACAGGCCATCGTGTTGGAGGCACTGAGGACAAAGCCCTGACTCTCATGGCGGGGAGGGGTGGGGATCAGCTCAGAAAGGCCCAGGGTCCTGTCTAACAGGCACCCCGATTTCCTCCCTGCAGAAGTTCCTATGTGCTAATCTCTAGCGACTGACTTTAGCTTGAGAAATGATCTTAGACAGCCGCCGCTCACAGCTGAACTTCTGGGGGAAACACAACTAACAACGAACTAAGGACCTTTCTAAATCTGGGCTTGCTTTTGAGTTTGGAGGGGAGAGCTCAGAAAAACTTATTTCCTTAGTACTGACGGCTTTTGAAGAGAGTCAGCATGTTTTGTGTGAAAGGTTAACCAGCATGCTGAAGTTAAACCTTAGAGAACTAGGAACCCCGGAAACATTGTCCCTCGTAAATTATTTCTTGTCTGTTACAGCCTAAGAGTCCACGTCCTAGGTTCTGTGAGTGATGCAGAAATGAGTGTCAGTTTCAGCTCTAGTGTTGACTGTCTCTCGCGGGATAAAGAGATCACAACTAATATTTTGCTTACCTATGGCAGGCCGGATAGTCCTGTGCATGTCTATTACCACACCAGCCATACGGGAAAGGTGAAATTATTAGAAGCATACTTTTCTAAGGTCATGGAGCTAGCTGGACACGGACCTGGACAGAGACACTTTAGCTCCAGAGCTGGTAGCCTGAATTGTCTCCTCTACCAGGCGGAGGCCCCAGGACGCAGAGGGCAACATTCCAATGCAGAGGTTGGCATAGCTAAGCAAGGATGAGCAGACCAGCAGGCAGGGAGCCACAGAAGACAGCATCGACTCTATACCAACACATCACCACCAGATACTCCAAGTTCTATAAAATTATATGAAATCTGGGTTGTTGCATGAAATATTTCTATTTTTGTATGTTAGAAAACTAACCCAAAACGGAAAAGTATTGTACGGGGGGAAATGTCTGGCCACCATATCCTAGTCAAGGGCTTGGTCGTATCTTTTGGTCAACAGAGTGGTACCCCTTTGGCTGTCACTGTTGTGAGGTCTCCCAAGTCCAGGGCCCCCATGTCTTTGCCTATAATAGTTATATTTGCTCCACTCCACTCCCGCTCAGTCTTAGGTTTTTTTTTTCCCACTGGACCCTTCACTGTCCCCCAGAGTAGTGCCTGCACACCCTGGGGCTGCACACAGCCTGGTCCTTCTGCCTGGAGCAGTCTTCTGCTTGCGTCTGCTCTAGGCCCTGGAGGAGGTGCCACTGGATTGAGACTTTAAAATTCGGCGAAACACCAACAGGTAAAGAAAAGCCAGGGAGGGTAATCCTATCCAGAAGAATCGGTAGGAAGAGATGCACAGATTTGGCAAAGTAAAAGACATGTTGAAAACCTCCCAAATATGTGCAAAGGGCCTCTGGCCCTTGGAATCTGGTACTATAAAGAGATTGCTGACATTCTTGACATACACAAATCTTCCAAAAGGGTCCTCTGCAGAAGGATTGCTGATGATTTAGGGTTTGTTGAAATAGTTCAGATAAATATTTATGTACAGCCATAAGCTAATCCACAAGGAAAAATATAACGGAAAACATATTTTTTCCTTGAAGCCCTTTCAGCTGGTGATAAGATTCCTAGCTTCAAAGGGTTGGGAAATAAATGTGACCAATTAAAGTTTAACCATCTTGGGGGTTTAAGAAGACCCTTAACAGTCAGTGAAGTTCAGAAGGTTATATGTGGGCATGTATGCTAGCCACATCCTGGCCCCATGGCCAAGGGTGAGTCCAGGACCTGAAGTCAACCTGGGATTTACCCCTGAGTTCAGAACCAGAAACACAAATGAAGTTTGGCATTCCAGTCAAAGTAGAGAGTAAACATCTGTCAAAGATCCTATAGTTTTGGAAATCTTGGTGTTTATTTTGGAGTATAATCCCAGTGCTGTACCAGTGAGGTCCTGGCCCTTCCTACATCAGCTTTAAATGCTAATATTACTATGACTGATACTATTTCTGTTACCATGATCAACAACCCGGCAACCTTCCCTGTTGTGTCTAGCACTGTGCCTGCTCCTTCACAGAGATCTTTCTTTGTCTAGCCGGCCCAGCTGCCTCTCCTTCTGCAGTCTCAGTTCAGAGAAAGGGAGGATAGTAAAGCGTGGAGTGACAGAAGTAAGATTTGAACCCAAGACTGCTACCAAAGCTCATTCTTTTTCTACCCAAATAGAGTCATATGTAGATAGGGCCCACCATATCGTAAGAATCTCCTAAGACGACTATTGCTTACTCCCTTCTCGCCATGCCGCCATTTTCCCTCTTGCTCCATTGCCTCTAACAGGTGGATGTACCACCTGAGAAATCTAATGGGGGATTTACTGTCATTAGTCCCCTGAGTGCTGCCATGAATTCCCACAAAGGACTCAATACACAGAGTAATTGTCAAGCACTGTGGCGATCTGTACTTCACAGGCCACATGGAAATCTGGCCCACAGTTGGCCCTGCTGACTGGGAGGTTGCTTCTGAGGTCAGGCCAGTTGGCTTGCAGCCCCAGAGCTACAAGGGACACACAGAAGAAACACATGCCTGTCTTTCCCTCTTGTGAGGAGCCAACTCTCCCCAAGCTGCCTGAATCACGAGGGTTACGGTCACTGAGGTGTCCACAGTGAGGCAGCTCCTCTGGCGTGTGTTGCAGCTGCTATGCAGAACCATCCGCATCCTCCCTCCCCATCTGTGCCCTTGCCTCCTTCCTGGAGTCCCTCCTATATAACAGGCTGGCTGCAGTGGGAAATGAAACCCAGAAAGCCTCAGGGCTTTGCTACAAGCAGGTCAGATTAAAGCAAGGAGCACCCTCCAGCATTGCTATGGAGGGTCCCGTCATCTGAGACATCATCATCTGTCCCATCATCTACAACCCAGAAACGCCAGTCTTTTCATTTTGTCATTCACAGTACACCGTCACCGGTTCACACAGAAATCAGAGCTGAGCTACAATGCTGTACCTCCTGACTCCCACTCTCGGGCCAAGTCTGGTTTCTCTCCTGCTAAACTGACCCACTTCATCACACAGAGGGGGGACCACCTTTCCCGCGAGACGAGGAACTGGGTGCTGGAATGTTTTCCACCAATCTAAGAGTGACGGCTTCATGCTAATCATGACATTCCTTAGCTGACTGTGATTTGAGATTTAAGCCATGACAAGTAAAGACACAATATGGATAGAACAACAACAATAACAACAACTCCCTGGAGTAATCATTTGGCATCCGGAGCCTAGGGAAGCAGTAGGATTTACTGGCTCAAAGTGTGGATGCTGGCGTAGATGGCCTCTTTCAAGTCCTAACTCTGTTGTAAGTGACACAAACAGTAATTTATAATCTCTCAATGTTAGAAGATGCTAGAGTATGTGGCTCTGCTCTGCTTGAGCAGCTTCCTGTCTGTAAAATGGTTAGTCAGGAAGGTGGTAATGGTAAACAAGTGGTAGCTGGTGTTGCTCCTGGAGACAGTGGTTCTAGACTCAGAGTCCAGTCTGCCCCTTAGTGCTGCATGGCACCGCTTGAGGCACACGTGCTGATGGAGGGCAGGCAGCCCGCAGGAAATCTGTAAAAGCCAACCGAGAACTTTCCTTTCCCCCTTCTTCTGCGGCACTGATGTCTGAGTCAGTCAATCACTGATGTCTCATTGACAGCTGTCACCAGACTCAGCTTCCCCAACTGGAACGGGGTGGTAGTGCCTGCAGATGACTGGTGTATGGGCTATATGAGATGCCCATGGAAAGAGACCCACCCCGTGCTGAGCATGGAGGGACTGGAGAGAGACCCTTCCCACGTCCCTGCCGTCCCCATCCTCCACGCTACTTCCGTCATGTCTGACTCTTCCTGCAGACTCCCCCTGGCTCTCTCTGTCCTTTCCCCATGGAAGGGAACTGTGTGCTGTGTGCCAGCTTCTTCTGTGGCCTGAACACTTCAGTTTGTTTTATCAGGTTTGTTTTTGTTTTTTGTTGGTTTTTTTTTTTTAGCACTAACTTCATTCTAGCTGGAGGTTGGAGACATGACTCAGCAGTTAAAAGCACTGGCTGCTCTTCCAGAGGACCTGGGTTCAGTTCTCAGCACCCACATGGTAGCTGATAACTATCTGTGACTGTAGTCCTGGGGGATCTAATGCCCTCTTCTGGCCTCCAGGGGCACTGCATACAGATGGTGCACAAATACATGCAGGTGAAACACCAACCCACATAAACATAATTAAATTCTTTTTTTTTTTTTAAAAAAATCAAGATTGAATTCAGATGGTCCTTATGAAATGAAGACTTCTTTCTATAGAATGATGGCTTATCACTTTGGAGGTTCTAAAGGAAACATGTTTGGGCTCCTCTTCCCAATTTACCGTATTAACAAGATGGTAGGAATTGCTGCATGGTTCATGAAGCACCTGGGTTTACAAGAGAACTCAAATGAGTAAGACTCACCTATCTAGACTGGGGATGTCAATTGGTACAGCGCTTACCTGAACTCTGGACTTTACCCCTGGCACTGTATAAGCCAGACGTAGGTGGTGCATGCTTATAATCCCTGTACTTATGGGATAAAGGCAGGAAGGTCAGAAGTTTAAGGCCATCCTTGCCTATATACAGAATTCGAGGTCAGTCTGGGCCACACCAGATACTATAAGCAAGACTTACCAATCTGTGGCAGCTTTAGCAGAGGAGTCACTTGAAGTTTCTTCGTGGCCGTTGTTTGATTCTGCTTCTGAATCTGGACAGCTTCTCTTCTCAGGAGAGGTCTGGAGAACTGAAAGAAAACCAACATGGAGCACTCAGAGGTCAAAGGGCAAGGCCAGAAACTGGCAGGGCTGAGTTCTGTTGCCTGCCTGTGTTCGGCAGCTCCTTTCTTCCAGTCCTGAGCCCTACCCCTGAACATCTACAGACTTCTAGGGCACGCCACTAAAACAGGCATGTTTTGGGACTCGAACCCCACATTAAGAACCAGCCCCCAGATCAGATAGAATAGCTCATAGGAAGACAAGCTACTCCTCTCTGGTATCAGCTATCTACAGTGGGTAGAGTCCAGGCTCCACAGGAGGTAGGTTCCAGCAGAAGTAGCCTGTAAGAGCTGAAGAACACCGTGAGAGACGTAGCTGAGCGACTCCTGGTTCTGGCTGTCAGAATATGGGTAAAACTAGCTGTAAAGACTCAACCATTCCAGAGGTGGCCCATTTCCACATTGTTCTGTAAGGCAGTTACCCAATGAGTCTCCTCAGATAGGAAACAAATACAGTTATTCCTTCCCTTAGCAGTGGCACCCGCAACTAATTAGTCATGGCTCTGTTTTCCACTGAACTCACTCCCGCGTCAAGTTTCTCAACACTGCGTTTCATGTTCTCAGAGTATGGGTCCCCAACCAGCGGCACAGCACCACCAGGAAATTTTGAGGACTATGTGGACCCGTGGAGCTGCTTTCCTCAGGCTCTCCATAGGCCCCTGATCCCTGTTGAGGTGTGAAGCCATTCTTCCCGGTCAATGATAATTATCGCTGGAATTGCATTAGAATCACACAGGGAGATTTTAAGCAGTCCCAATTCCACCCTCAAAAGATCCTACAACTAGACTTGGGTTGGGACTGGCATCGATTATTAAGAGATTCCCAGAGAGCTTTAATACAGGGCCAGGGCTGAAAACCACTGTTCCTACTGGTTTCTGTCCATCAACCAGGGAAGTGAAGCAAACCCACCTCTACTTGCCATGCTCACTCAGCCAGTCTAGAAACAACCAACCCAACCCAAAATATACCCAACAAAGGTAACCTATAAATGTGGCCATTGCAGTATATTAAGGTACACACCTAAGTTACAGACTGCTATGATACCAGGTGTGATGCCACACGCCGTTAATCCCAGCACTCGGGAGGCAGAGGCAGGCGGATCTCTGTGAGTTCGCAGCCAGCCTAGTCTACCACAGAGAAACCCTATCTCAATATATATACATATACATATATATGTGTGTGTGTGTGTGTGTGTGTGTGTGTGTGTGACTGTTATGATAAGACACAACATGATAAAATAAAGAAGAAAGAAAGAAAGAAAGAAAGAAAGATAGAGTCCAATGCTTTCCTCGCGTATGCTGGGGGGAAACCATGCTCTCAATTTAGATTGCTAGCTTGCTTCCTTCAAAATAAATATCTGTGTGCAGAAAAAAATGTAATTCTTTTGAGTTATTTATTGTGGATAAAACCATCTGTTGCCCTTATTATTGCTATTATACAAATGCCAAAAGGACAAAGAGAAAAATTTAATGGAACATTATTACATTTTTATTATGACACAAGAAGCATTATAACCAGAGAAAATGAGATGAAAGAAAAACAAAGAAAGCATGCAGAAGTGAAGCGCTATAGCTTGGAGCCCATTGGCCAGCTTCTGGCCTTGCCACCTGCATTCTCTTGATTCAAGATTATTTGGCTCAAACTCACTTGTTATGCGGGGATAAGCTCCATAACAGCAAAACTTGACATGAGAAACATAAGAGCTTGTTCCTGGGCACAAACAAATGTCTGTTCTTCATTCTCAAGGAAAATTGCCTTAGCTGGGCTGAGGATGTGGCTCAGTGGTTGGAGTGATTGCCTGGCAAGCAGGAAGCTCCAGGTTTGAACTTCAACATTAAGCAAGAGCGAGCATGGAGGCCCATACCTGTGACCCCAATAGTCAGGAGAGACAAACAGGAGGATGGAGGGTCAGAAGTTCGAAGCTTTTTTTTTTTTCAGCTACATGGTTGAATTCTTAGTTAGCCTGAACTACATGAGATCCTGTCTCACACACATTCAACAACATGATAGGAAAGAAAGGGAGGGAGGGAGAGAGAGTCAAAGGAAGGGAGAGAAGGAGGGAGGGGGGAAAATCTCCAAAAGTGAACTTTTACCTTGTTTTGGGACCCAATTCAAGAGCACCAAGAGCTAGCTACACAGTACTGCGTGTGTGGAGAGCTGGGATTGCTGGCTAGCATCTCTATATATTTTGAAACCTTAATTTTAAAATGGAACAACGACAGTTTAATAGCAGTCCCCAAAGGCAAACATCACAAAGAAAGGTCATGAAGGTAGCGAGACCCGCGACCAACCACGGCCAGAAACAGCAGTCGTGGCTTCCCCAGGAGCTCAGTGCATGCCCAGTTACGCTCTTGCTTTCTGATAGAAACTCACAGAATTTCTCTTCGCGTAATTGAAGGGGAAACTCATTCTATATGTCTCATTCATTTACACTTCACTCATCAAAAATATTGATTCTAAGAGCTATTTGAAGTATAAAAACCAAACAGCAAACCTAGAAAATATTCCTAGTAAAGCTTAGATGAAGTCTGCACCTCCATCCCCAGCATGGCCTCCAGAACAGGAGAGGGATGGGTCCATCTCAGGAGATGAGGAAGTCAAGAGGATCAATCCCTTGAGTTCAAAGCAGGACCCCAAGTTATTAAGTATTGAAGGGCATCCTGGTGCAAGCGTGGATCACCTGGAAGCTCTCTGGCATGCGGATCCTCAAAAGAAAAGATGGGGAAATGGAAATGGGAAGCAGGGTGGAGGGAGGGAGAGACGGAGGAGGAGGAGGAGGAGGAGGAGGAGGAGGAGGAGGAGGAGGAGGAGGAGGGAGAGAGAGAGAGAGAGAGAGAGAGAGAGAGAGAGAGAGAGAGAGAGAGAGAGAGAGAAACAAGGTCACCTGTTTTAGGTGAACAAGTTACGCTAAAAAAAATTACATCAGTGACATCATGGGAAATCAAGTTACGAATGTGAGCAACAGCAATGGTCACCAAAGGTGAGCTGGGGACAGTGTACAGAGGGTGGCAGGGGCATCTCCAGGCCTGGGTCACCTGTGTCTTTCTGGCTTAGCGAAGTGAGGCAGAACGTCCTGAATCAGACGTATTTCCCAGCAACACCAAAGTGAGTGTCTATTAGATTACCTTGAAATAAAACAGGAAGGCATTTCAGTGTTCAGGGATTAAAGCAGGGTATTTGTGTTGGCTGGTTTTAAATGTCAACTTGATGCAACGTAGAGTCTCTTGGGAAGACTGTCTCGGGGAGGGGCTGTCTAGACCAGGTGTCCTGTGCGCATGTCTGTGAGATTGTCTTGATTAAGCAGTGTGAGAAGAGCCAGCCTAAGAGTGGGCAGCGCTGCACCTCAGTTCTGAGCCCTGGACCGTCTGGAGTAGCAGAGGCTCACCAAGCCCACGCATGCGCATTCATTCTGTCTCTGCCTTTGGTGATGGATGCAATGAGACCAGCTGTTTCCAGCTCCCGCCGGCGTGACGGACTGCCACCTGGAAATGTGACCTAAAATAAACCTGTCCTCTCTGAGGTTGCTTTTGGTCACGGTGGTTTATCACAGCAACTGAAACAAAGCTAGGGCAGCGCTGCACACCCGGACAGCTTCCGGACCCGGAGACGCAGATGTGTGAGGGGTGAGCAGAGAAGCTATTGAGTGATGGTGCCTGTTGCCGTGGCCAGAGTGCATTCCTCTTAAAGACAAAACAACAGCACATGTTCAAAGGCACTGCAAGAGAGGCACAGGCCGTTGTGTGCCAGCAAGTGTATCTCACACACACACGTGCATACACACGGGGCAGAGGGCACACGGGGGGAGGGGTGGGGTTTCCCCTCATAGTTTCCAGTAAAAGCCACCTTGTGACACCTTGGTTTTGAACTTCTAACCACTGGAGCTGTGAGAGAATACATTGTTTTGTCACCTTAGGCCACCAGATTTGTGATAATCTGCTCTGGCTGCCACAGGAAGCTAATACCCCGGCTGAAGAGTTAAACTTATTCCCTGTCAGCTTCTCAAAAGGGGTTTGGTGACAGGTGGTAATTCTGAAATTACCAGAAGAAAGAGATCGGGCATAAACGACCTCTTGTCTTGGTGGGGACAGTTGGTAGGGGCTAGAAATGAGGAAGAAGAGATAAGGGCATAAACAAGGACATTCTTATTTAACAAACATTGTTGTGGCCCTGACACTATATTTTACCTCATTTAATCTGCTTGGTTATCCTGACTAGAAACCGATATTATTCCCACGTTACAGCTGATGAATTTGAGGTAAAGGGACATTAAATTACTTATCTAGGGGCCAGGGAGATGCCTCTATGGGTACAGGCACCTATCCCCAAGCCTGACAACCAGAGTTCCATCCTCAGCATCCACATGACTCCACAAACTGTCCTCTGACCTCTACATGAGCTGTGGCATGCTGTGAATACACATGTGTAAGGAAATACATGTGACTTTAAAAATGACTTGTCCGGCATCGGGTAGCAGAGCCAGGGTTGGAACTGAAATCATTTGGCCCTAAGTCTGAATTCTTTAATTCCCTTCTTATTTAGACACAAGAACAATAAATAATCTTGCCCATCTCTCTCCCTTACATATGGACACAAGAATCCAGACTGGCTCATGTTCTTTCTTGTTCCAGGGGTTTAATGGTCCCAAGTCAGTCACTGAGAGCGGAGTCTAGACTGGTGTTTGGGGACCCACCCAGAGGATAATCCCCATCATTGTCTCAGTTGGCAGCAATGGAATTCTAGCAGGCTTCTTGGAGGGCGATCTAGGCTAGCTAAACTCCTGGTCTCCTAAGAGCTTGGGCAAAGGTTGTCACGGCACCTGGCGGAGAAGGCCATACATAAGAGCCAAGAGCACAAGAGCCAGGCCACCCCTCCTGAAGGTGCTCTGGCAGGCTGCTCAGGGAGCCAGAGCGCTTTCCTCCAGTGTCAGCTGGTCAGCAGCTGCCTTGTGGGAGGCCCCACAAGCGATTGTCACCTTAAGTTCAAGAAGAGGTCCTCACAGAGACACTCTTCCCCCACCCCCACTCCACATTAAAACTCCTAGCCTTCAGCTTCAGCACACAAAATAAGTGCAGTCATTTCAGGCCTAGAAAAGCGGTCCCTACTTTGATTCTGCGGCTCTTAGTGCTGACCATTACCCCAGCTAAACTTTTAGGCTCAGAGAAAGTCCTACCTGGTAACCGCTTTACCGGCACCGGAAGTTTAAATGGAAGTTTTTTCATATTCTAGAAATTCAAACATCGTCATCTGAAGAAGGCCCCTTCCCTCTCTGCATGGTGGGAAGGTCATTCCATTCTCTTCCTTCTCCAGCAGTTGGATTTATTTCTTGTAATTTATTCCCTGTGTGCTTCTTAAAGGGGGGGAGGGATTGGTGGCTTCCAGAAGTGTGGCTTTCACGTGGCTGTGCTTGCTGGCCAGTTTAGTGACCCTCTTAAACTCACAACAGAGGTGTCTGTTGTTATCCATGTGATAGGAAAAGAATATGTTTATGCTGCTGACAATCAAACCCAGAGCCTTGCACATGCTAAGCACATGCTAAGCACACACTCCACCACTGAGCTACATCCTAGAGCGTCTCACAGGCTTCTCTGTATTGTTTTCATGACAGTCATCAAAATGTTCTACCCCGATGGGGTGTTGAGAATGTGGGGGGAAGAACAGCAGGCCAGGAGCTAGGAAGTCCTGCTAACAGGGCGTCTCCCAGCAACCATGGAGGAGAGCCTGGAGTGGGGTTCCTCACAGGCTCCCACAGTGAGAGTTAAGGGAAGGCAGGCCAGGAAAGAGTTTTATATAAACCATACACATTGCTGTGCAGAAGTCTAGGACGCCAGGAACCCAATACGCTTCTTAGCTAATCAAACAGCTCCCATCTCTTGGAAATTGTCTTTTTCCTCAATGCTGGGGGTGGAACCTTGGTCCTCACACAGGCTAGGCCAGTACTGGACCCCTGAGATACAACCTCCTGCTTGGATCTTTCCGGCTCAAATAGTTCTGGCTCTCTACATAGTAAAATTACGTACTTGCAATAACTTTTCTTAAAAAGATAAAATGTCTGTAGCAGTTTTACTCATGGTCACTAAGAACTGGAAACAACCTAAATAAATGTCCTTCATCTAGTGAGCAGAAAAAATGTATGACCCGGTCAGACACAGGGTCTGCTTGGTTCTGGAAAAGGAGGAACTCCTGACCAACACAGCAACGCAGGTGAACCTCCAAGGGAAAGATGGCGCACTATAAAGTCTGCACATGGTGTGACTCAATGTGTAGAAAATTCTGGAAAGGGAAAAACTATAGAGACAGAAGACCCATCAGTGAGCAGGAAGATTAAAAGAGGATCCAGATGGCCAGAAGGAGCTCTGGAAATACGCATCCTCTCAGCTATGCAGGGATGTGCTGTCTGTGTGGTAGCTCGGTCTTATCACACTTAATTTTACTGTATTAAACTGTATCATAATAAAAACCATCGAGAGGTTGTTTAGATTAAAGGTGTGGGGAGTACTCTTTTTCTGCAGGCTAGACCTAGTTCTGGAAAGCAGGGCCCACCTTCAGCTGAGGAGGAAGGAGGAGGGGGAGATGGTTGCTGACAAGAGACTGTGCATCATTGACACAGCTGGTTTTGACACTAAGTACTTGGCTCGGGGTCTGTGAAATTAGCTCTGGTCGCCTGTACATCCCAAGCATCACAACTTTATTGACGAGAATGGCTCCCAGCTGTCACCCTTGCCACCGCTCCTGTTCTTGGCGAGATTCAGACTTCCCGGCCACAGCAAATCAAACGAGGATCCGGCTATGGCTCGTCAAGCTGAGATTTGAACTCCTGGCCAAGTGGCCGTCACTCAGCTGTTATGCTGCCAACGGTGCAGCACGGTGGGTTAAATGTGACAGGCCCACAAAGTCTTCCAACCCTTCAGACGTCTGAAAGGCAACCTGCTTTCCACACCAGCCTCAACCAGTCAGGGGGATAGTTTAACTCCGGTCTCTAGAATTTCTGGCTTTGCAGGAACCCAGAAAGAGTTACTGGTTTCCAGAACAGATTGTGAGAAGGGCCTTAAGCAGTGAGGAGGGGAAATGGTGTTAGGGCCTCAGGAGCTCTCAGTGCTACTAGGCTTGAAGGCTCGAAAGCAAAGACAAAAACGAAACCACTAAAAGGCCTGTTGCATGCTATTTTTTCTCTTGTTGGACAACCCAGACACAAGTTAAGACTCAAAAAAAAAAAAACCCACATTCCTTCATAAAGATGCTATTGTAATTATATTTGTGATTTGACAGGTGCTATTTTTATCTGAAAGTAAGAAAGGCTTTCTGAAGTTCCAGCATTACTATGCTCACCTTAAAAGAGCCTCTTGAGGCTTTCCTCCCCTTGAGGAAGTTAGAAAGTAGTGTGGGGGGGGGGGCAGGTGATGAACAATTGCTACCTTTCCTCAGGTAAAGGGGTTGTGGGGGAGGGATACAAGCAGGGAAACTTTGTACATACCATTGTCTTTACAGCAGCCCCTGAGAATCAGATCTTGTTAAATTTCATATCTGACGAAACCAAGGCCCTGAGGCTAAATAATTTTCCCCAGGGAGGAAATTCTCCAGACACGACAGAATATCTATAACCCTAGAGCTTGGGGAAGGGGAAGCTGAGGGATGGTGACTGAGACAGGCAGATCCCTGAAACCCACTGCCCGGCCAGTCTAGGGAAAGCAGCAAGCTCCAGGTTTAGCGAGACAACTTGCCTCAAAAAATAAGATGGGGAACTAGGTGGTGATGGTGCACACTTTTAATCCCAGCACTTGGGAAGCAGAGGCACTTGGATCTCTCAGTTCCAGGTCAGCCTGGTCTACAGAATAAGTCCCAGGACAGTTAGGGTTGTACAGAGAAACCCTGTTTCAAAAATAAATAAATAAATATAAATAAAAAATAACAATAGCAATAACAACATCAGCAACAAGATGGGGAGCAATAGAAAAATGCCTGATATCAACAGCTTGCCCACATTCACCCCCCCCGACACATACACACATACAGAGTGTGCCTACACATGGTATACATATACACTACACATACAATAACTTTCTCCAAGCTATATGAGAAAGGATGGGATACCCATTGTTTCTACTCTGAATTCCACTTACATAGAACAGGATTTTAACTCTCTCCAAAGTTTTGACTGGTGCACATATCCATGGGCAATGGCCAAATAGAGACCTGGTAGAATTTCCAGTCCCAAGGGCACCATCTCTGCTGCTGCCACCAAATGTAGTTTTTAACTGAGTCTCTATTGTTCTATTTACCAGTAAAGACTTGGGAGTCAGATGTTGGGGTGAAAACCTGCTAGATCAGAGAAGCCGAGAAGCAACCAATTGACCTTCCTTTTTGGCCAGAGACCCAGCAAGAGGACATCTCTCCAGCTGTCCCAAACCCAAAAGATCCCGAATCTGCAAATCTGCAAGTCTCTCCCCATTTCTTCCTGTGAGTCTCTCTATCCATCCTCCTGACTTCTCCATGCTCTCTATGGTTAATTCCTGTCAACCAGTTGCTGGCTCCAATTCCTGACCCAAGGTTGATTTAATTCACACAGGCTCAGGTTTCACAGTGTGATCAGGTTTCACAACACCTCTCCCATAGGCAAAGCTGTCAGAAGTCAACCCCTGTCTTTATATGCTGAGAGTCAGAGACTCCAAGGTAGCAGGAAAGCAGATGGAGAAGTCTAGACCTCACCCTCAGACTCCTCCCACCGTGTTCAGTGAGACAAAACCTTAGAAGAAAAAGATGGCACAGTCTGCAGGCTAAGGCTCATCTCAAGCCCAGGAGCACCTAGAGATATCTCCTCCTTTGAGAACACCAGAGAAGGGAGGCTGCTGCTTCCTGCCCTCCTGTTCTCACCCCTGTGCCTTCTCTGCCTCCAGCTCTTGCTTTGAGGAACTCGGGCCTGTGTGTGAAACAGCCAGGGGGCTTCCTAAGAAACAGACTAGAAGGCCAGACAGTGCAATAGAGATGGAGCAATAAACAGGGACCAGAAAGGACACAGCAGCCTTGCTCGCTGTCTCCCTTAAGGGCAGGGTCTCTTGTACCCCCTCTCCTGATTGGTGTGTGAGCCAAAATCTACTCACACACAGCTTTATTGGAATGAAAAATAATATGTATTCGATCTTTTGCAGCTGCAAGAATTACGAGCCATTGTATGACATATCCTTGGTTATGATAATGACTTTTCAAATTTAATCATGTGTTTATTATAGAATACTACGTTTACATGAGGACACATGTACACATTATATATAAATGTATATATAAAACTCCCTTCTAATGAGTATTGACACTAGCATCCCTTAAGGGGAGCATGTTCTAGAACTGTGTGTAGAGCTGGAGAATTTGAAGGCCCAGTGAATGCTACTTTTTATCACAATGTAGGAGCCAGACATGATAAGCTAAATAGAAACAGAGCACCCAAAGGAAGTTCTTTACTTTTAGCTGTTATCACCTGCCTGCCATGTAGGACTTGGCCACTGATAAGTTTAATAAGGCCTGAGTCTCAGTAGTTTACCATGAAGTAATACCAAACTGAGACTACCCAGGCACCACCCAGGAACAGACCATCCAAAGGAAATGCCTAACTTCCAACCACTGTAGATAGGATCACCTGTCAGCACACACTCACCAGGACACCCCTAGACAAATGTCAGCCAATCAGGGGTCCTGAACCTTAGAAATCCCTCACCCCCACCTTTACTACTATAAAAACCCAACTTTACCTGAGCTCGGGGCTCTCCATTATTCCAATACATTGGACACACGGAGAGACCGAGTTTGCAAACTTGTATAAAATACAGGCTCTTTGTTTTTGCATACAGGACCCAGTCTCCTTGTTGGTTTTTGGGGGGATTTTGCAAATCTGGGCATAACAAAGACAGCCCAGCAAAAAGCAAGTATTTAACAAGCAGGAGAATTTAAAATAAAGGTGCCTTCACCTAACAATATCTGTGGACTGTAAAGCAAAAAAAAAAAAAAAAAAAAAATGACCGCCGTTATCTAGTTGTTATCCCCATCGTGGACACTAAAGGAAACAGAAGTTTTAGTGGGAGGGGAAAAGAAGCATGCTGCCACTGTGCATCCCAAGTCCTGTAAATTTTTCTTTGAGATTTTATTTATTTTTATTTTATGTGCATCAATGCTTGCTTAAGTGTTTATCTGCACACCATATGCATGCAGCTCTCATGGAGGCCAGAAGAGGGCGATGGATCCCCTGAAACTGAAGTTAGAGATCCTTGTCAGCGGTCATGTAGGTACTGTGAATTGAACCTGGGTCCCCTGGAAGAGCAGCCAGAGTTCTTAACTACTGAGCCACTTCTCTGCCCCACCCTACTCCTTTAATTAATGTTTATTTGTTTGTTTATCCTGAGGCAATGTTTCTCTGTGTAGCTTTGGTTGTCCTGGAACTTGCTCTGTAGACCAGGCTAGCCATGGACTCACAGAGATCTGCCTGCCTCTGCCTCCCGAGTGCTGGGATTAAAGGGGTACACCATCAATGCATGGTTTAGATTTTGATTTTGAGGCAGGGTTTCACTGTACAGTCCAGGCTCAGCCTCCTGATAAAAGTGCACCACCACCACCAAGCCACACTGAAATTTTAAAAAAGGAGGCAGTTTTAGCCAGGCGTGGTGATGTATACCTTTAATCCTTACTCTGGAGGCAGAGGTAGGTGGATCTCTGTGAGTTTGGGGCCAGCCTGGTCTACATAGATTTTGATTTGTGAGTTCTGCGACAGCCAGGGTTATATAAAAGGACCCTGTCTTAAAACAAAACAAAAGGCAATTTAAGGGTTTGAGCCATTTTAAACACTAAGAATGCGGTTCTGTCGCAGGGTAGGGTCGAGCAATCTGGAAGCAAAGCTTGCTCTTCCTTCTGGAAGGCACTCTGAAGCAGCTCCATTCTGGTGGCCCCACAGGCAGCTGGCTTAGAATGTGTACTTGTACAGGTTCAAGGCTCCCCTTAGTGAGAGAAGTGGCCATCATCTGATGACATCTGTGTGGTTGGGAGGGCCAAGGCGGGGAGCGGGTGAGCACTCTGGTGGAGGAGGGTGAACGGGAAGTTTCCAGGGCACTAACAGTTTCCGTGAAAATATGCTGTGAACTATCAGGCTGGGTTGGCATGGAAAAACCTAAAGAATGAGACTGCCACTGTAGATGCTTGGGAAATTCCCCGCGGGTTGTTTCTTTTGATGCTAGTCATTGAGGGATACATGTTGTGTTTGTTTTCTTCAGCGAATGAATGTAGCTAGGCTCCCTTTCTGCAACTCAATGGCTAACAAAAAAAGTAATAGATTTGTAGTGGCATAAATATAACTTAATATTTTACTTGGAATGTCCCGACTATCTGAGTCTTAGTATGTGCTGTCTTGTTACCTGGTTTTCTTACAGACTTTTCTCCGTCAGAATTAATGGAAGCAACAAAAGAAGCCAAGGTAACTGACATTCGAAGTTGTTCCCTAAAGGAAGCCAGCAAAGAATGGTTGGCTCCGCCCCCTCAACTCCTACAGCTCCTGCTGCTCGGGGACGCCTCGCAGGAAACGTGTCCTCTAGTACCCAGGGTGTTTTCTCCGTCTGTTTTCTCCCCAACATTTGAGCGCTGGCTGCTGCACCTTTGGGCCGGGAGAGGTCTCCAGACCACCAGCTCATGTATTTGAAAGGCATCTGTTTATTTTGAAAATGCAAATCTGTCTACCTCAAAGACAGAATGGGAGGGAGAAGTGATTTCAGCCTGGAGTTCCTTCCTTCTCTGCCTCGCACCCAGGGCACTGGCCACTTAACTCAACCCCTGGGAGCCCAGGGAAGAATCCACAATTAAACATAGCAGGCTCACCGCTCTAGAATCAGCTGGGCGGGTCATGCCGGGTCTGGTTTAAAGCACCTCAGAGGTCCTTAACGAAAGAACATGGGGCTCCTTGTTGAGGGCTGCCCGGAGGAGGGCAGGATCCTGGGGCCAGAGGCTCCTATCAGTGGCCGCCCAGTCCTCAGGAGCAGAAAGCAGCAAGGTTAATGCGGACTTTGATCTCTGGCGAGGCACACCAGCTAGAATTAATTTACATTTCAGATGAAAAAGGTTGACAGCATGAAAAGGCAGCTTGTTGCTGGTATTCGAATGTGCTGTAATAGATCGGGAATTCTGAGAGGAAGTTCTGAGGACCGGCTAAGCTGTGCTGGGCTCCTTTTATTGGGAAGGAGATGAAAGGAAAACAAATTTCGCTCTGTGCTGCTCTGCAGCAACATGTAGGCCAAATGCTTCCTAAATTTCAAGGGCTGATCTCTCTCTCTCTCTCTCTCTCTCTCTCTCTCTCTCTCTCTATATATATATATATATATATATATATATATATATATATATATATATATATATATGAAACGTATCTTGGCAACGTCATTAAATAAAAAGAAGAACTGGAAATACAAACAAATGCATTCCACGGGATCGAAATTTCAAAAAAGTAATTTTATAAGGAAAACAACTAGTCAGAAATTAACCTCAGAAATGGCTGTGTCGAGCTAGTCACCTGCTTCTTTATGTAGTTTTTGTTGTTGTTGCTTTATGTGAACAGTTCTATCTGGGGCATTTTCTATGGCAGGAAAGGGGGCTTGTAGGGAGACAGTTACACCAAACCACAACCCCAGCCCCAGTCCTAACCCTAGGGGCCATCAGGTCCTGTCCATTTTGTCAGCTGAAGGCAGAGACACCACCTGCTTGCTGCCACCCTGGGCACTGAGGCGTAGGTGTGACCTTCACGCTCACCTGAGAGCCCCTGCAGAACTGGCTAACACACATTTTGATGCTACCTAGTGGCTGAGAACACTGGGGGTGAGGCTAAGTGGGGGTGAGTGCTTGCAGAGCTAAGAAGAAAAGGGAGGTGCTTTAGGAAGACACAGACTCACCCTTCCGGTACCTGCCCAGGCATGCTTCAAGGATGAAGCACTCCCACCCATCGCTGTCTTCAGATAGAGGTCGTGAGACCAGTCTGTTTTTACTTAGTGTTCACCTGGCGCTCAAATGTGATTTTCAGACATTTCATGATTTTCATATAATGGACTCAATGGATCAACAACATACAGGCTTAAAGTTTTTATTCTAAGACATATGTTGAGCATATTGCAAAATCTGAGATCAGCTGGTATCCTCTGTGTGTGTGTGTGTGTGTGTGTGTGTGTGTGTGTGTGTGTGTGTGTATTGGCAGTAAGTAGTGAACTTAAAATGCACTTGAGTTTGGGTTTCTTAAGCTGCGACAAGAAATCGTTCACTTTTCATGGGGCTTTGAAGTGGCAGAGGTTAGAAATTGCTAGAAATGGTGTTAAGTGTGATACATCTGCATTTAAAGGCCACCTCTACTTCCGAAATATCTGAGTTCTTAGTGAAGATGCCTGGCCTCCACCACGGCCTAAGAATTCTGAGCAGGACCCTTTGGCTGAGTGGCCTGGGCCTGCTGGAGAAGACTGCAGCTGTCTGAAGGCTCCGCCTCTGGCCCCCCTGTCCCCGACTTGCTTCCTGATGCAGGATTGCCCTCCACAAGCACATTCCATCTCCAGTTTCTTGCACCCCTGAAACTCGGCACGGTCAAGATCCTGTGTCCTCTAGAACCTCAGTTTGGGATTTGCAACTTCAAACTAGGGAGGGCACCTGACTTGGCAGCCACGCAGGGCATGCGGTTTGCAGAAGGACTCAATGACTCCTGAGTCCGGGAGTGGATTCATAAACCAGGAACCAAGGTTCACAGCTCTCAGGCTGCTAAGGGCAAGCGGATCCCAAGATCCACTGGGTGCTTTTGCGGGGCCCAGAAGATTGTGGTAGCCATGCAGATGTGGATTTTTGGGTATTCCCAAGTCTCCCTTACAAATCATCTCTCTCTCTCTCTCTCTCTCTCTCTCTCTCTCACACACACACACACACACACACACCCTGGTTTTTCAAGACAGGGTTTCTCTGTGTAGCCCTGGCTGTCCTGGAACTTGTTCTGTAGACCAGGCTGGCCTCGAACTCACAGAGATTCGCCTGCTTTGACTTCCCAAGTGCTGGGTGGGATTAAAGGCTGGCACACCACAACCAGGCAACACTGGTCACTAACACGATGGATTTAGGACTTCAAGAAAGAAAGAGACATGTCCAGGAGCAACATCATAGCAAGTGTGCTCAGTCCAAACTGCCTAGCTTTCAAAGACCAGCTCTGCTGTTAGCAAGCTGGGTGATAATGGATAAGTTATATCCCTTCTCTGTGCTCCAGATTCCTCTTTTATTGTAGTAGGAATATAATAAGAAGACTCCTCAGAGTCTTCTTAGGAAGCATGGCCCCTGGTAAACGCGCACGGTGCCTCAGCCAGAAGAGCTGCCAAAGGAGGTGAGCCCACCCTCGCAGACACACTGCGGGACTCTCGACTCACCCCTGTGTGCCACTGTCATTGGCCTTTCAGCTCCTCTGAACTCATTTGCCTGGAGTCACAGAACATTTCAAGTGGACGCTGCCAACGATGTTTTAATTACCTGCTTGAGCACGAACCGCAGACTCACCCCTTCTGTGGCTGATTTGCTTAAATTTCCTCCGAGCATCATATCCTCTCCAGGCTAAAAATATAAAACCATGTGCTGGGAATGACATTAATTTTAAAACGTGCCAGAGAATTGATATAAGCTGTTCAACCTCCAGTCTGTTTCTTGCGTTCCCTCCCCCACCCCTACCCCCACCCGCCCCTTCTCCCTGAGCCTGAAGTCAGCGGATGTGTTACAGTGTAGGAAGGGTCTTTCTGAACTCTGGGTCAACTTTTCAGAATGCTTCTGAGGAACTGTTTTTAGCCAAAGAGTGATTTTTCCAGAACATTTTGAGTTCTATTTAGTAACAGTGGGCGCCCCTGGCCCCAGGTGAGGCAGTTTCCTGTCTTCCCAAGCCTGGAGGAAACCCTGCCTTGAGCATCCAGGGTTAGGGCTTGGAGGGATGATGGGGGACACTGAGCTGGCCCAGTCCTTTTAATCACTTCATATCCAGAAGAAAGGTATAATTGGAGATGAAGATAAAGAGCGCAGAGGGAGAACAAAGGAACAACATCTTCCACAGAAAGGAAAGACAAAGAAGAAAGTCAAGAGGAGAGAGAGAACAGAGCGCGGGAGGCAGCCATCCTTCGGATGCACAAAGCCTCCACCCAAGATGAGCAGCCGTCTTCTGTGTCCCCACGTGGGCCTGAGCATCGTCAAGTCTCTGGACAAGCTCATGAGGGCCAAGGCACGCTAAAGCACGCCATAGTTTCTTGTTATGAGAGTACCAAGAAATTCATCTTCCAAGTTCAAGGTCTGGAGCTTGCACGAGAGTCCAGGTATTGTTCCGAGCACCCATGGCATACGTATGTGGACAGAGGCACCAGCAGGCTTGTGGACAACCTAGAGGCTGGTTTCCTCTGTTTATAAATCCGGTCTGTGCTACGAAACCCTACAAGGATGGTTTGGTCATTGTGACAGTACAATCCGGGTATCACCCAAAGTGTATATCATCTGTCATTTCAGGAGACAGCCCGTGTGGAGTGATAGAGTTGGACATCACTGGTCAGCTCACACTGCCTCTGACTTACGACTCCTCCCAGGTGTTCTAATGGCTTGTATGTTTGTCTCTCCTTGAGGTCAGGGACCATAGAGGGATGCCCTTGACTACATCCCCAGCACCTAGTACGAGGCTTAACTCATGTAGATACTGGAAAAATGTTTGCTGAAGTAAGGGGAGACAGGGGGAAGAAGGGAGAAAGGGAAAGGGGAAGCCCTAGGTGAGTGGTCCCCAGCACTCAAGGAAATACCAAGAGGTGACACTGGCCAGAACCAGGCCGCATACCTGACTGGATGGCTAGGGCAGCCTTCTCCCTCTTCTCTCTGGCTCGTTTGTATCTCCTAGCTCCGAGCCAGCCCTTGGTATATGCCTGCAGCATGACCACTCGGCCTAAGACTTCTCGCAGAAGCAAATTTAATTGTTCCACGTGGTAATATTTGAGAAAAACCTAAAAGGAATCATTGTTTTAGTGTTACATTTGGGCTTCCTGACAGCAAATCCCTCCACTCCAGCCTATTCTCTATGCAAATATTAAAGCCATGGTCTAAGTAAATTTATGATTTAACTTATGCATACATTGGTGATTTCTGAAGGAAATCTAAAATGAGATTACAGGGCTTACACAAGCCCAGGTGTTATTTGGGAGTGCCTCCCTACAGTTAGAAGTTCCATTTCCTCAGCCCAGCTCTGCCCTCATTGCCCCTCATAGCCTCTGAGCGAGGTGCTGAACAACAGGCCCAACCTGAGGTCAGCAGATAGTCCTGAGGCCAGGAGACCCAGATGACCCTCAGTGACCTAATTTCCAGAGAGGAAACCCACACGCAGGCTGGAACTGGCCTTGCGGAATTTAACCATAAAAACCTGGGCTCCCGCAGAGACATGATGTTTCCCCAAATGAGAAGCTACACAGGACAAAAGTAAAATCAGAGTCGGCAATAAACAGCACAGGTCGAACACCAGAAATGGGCGAAACTCTAAAGGGAACTCATCACTCCCATGACTATGATTTATATGCTAGCATGTGTGCTCGGTTATGAAATATGGAAAAGGGGACATTCTAAAGTGCATCCAAAGATCTCTTTCTAGAAATGCTAAAAGGTTCTCAAATTACAGAACAGTGTATGAACCATCCTCCTATGGCTCGTAGGTCCCGGAATCAGAGTTAAGACCGGCAAAACCATTTTTAAGTCAGAGTCTTGTGTGCTATGGTATGCCGGGTATAAACCCACGCGTGCTAGTTATCCATGACAAGAGACCACCACAGGTGACAGTCTGAACAATAGGGAGAGAGGACTACCTTTGTTTTTCCCAGGACCCAGCGATCTAATCTGGACTTTTCCAAGATAGCAACACAGCTCTCTTTGTTAGCAGGCGGTGTTTGATGTGCTCGGAACGCCAAGTAATAATACCTAGAAAACAAAAGAGCAAACAGCCTCTTCAGTCACCCCTTAATTTAATGGTAGAATTGTTCAGGACCCACTGGCAAGTCTCATTTTTCTCCTAACTAGTAAATTTTTCTCACGGCCAATAATAGCCCAGTAAGTAGTGAAAGATATACGATTTATACCTCATTTCTTTGCTTTTCCCTATGTTCACATTTTTTCTTTTAATGTTGTCTTTTTTTCTAACCCATATTCAATGTCTTGGGTTTTTTTTGTCTTTCATATGCAAAAATTAAAATATCTGCTCCGTTAGAATGCTGGGATTCAGAAAGCTGCTCTAGTGAATACCACAGCTGTAAATGCTAAGGTTTAGAGTGCATTGCAGGGCTTTTGACTGGGCTTAGAAAAGTCCCATCTGAGGCATAGTGTCGCTGGCAGGTGATCCCTAAGTTTCTGTCTGAAGGAGGCATGTCCGCTCTTAGCACATTTGCTTTCTCAAATACCTTCATTTTAGTGACTATCTAAACTGTATGAAGAAAGGGCTTCAGGGTAGGGTCAAAGAGTACCACTGCAGAAAAGACCAGGTGTTTCATCCTTGCTCATAACCAGGTTGATGGTTGTGTCCTTATAACAAAAGGCACAGTGTCACGGCCACCCTCGACACGCAAGAAATGACGCGACCACCGGAGCTCTTCTCACTGCAGTTTATTCCAGGATTTTATTCACAGCAATCTATCTCCTTCTCCTTCTCTTTCTCTCTCTTTCCCTCTCTCCTTCCTTCTTTTTTCCTCTCTCTCTTTTCTTGACCTCTCTCCCTCCTTTTTTCCTCTCTCTCTCGGGCAAACCTCTCTCTCCTGGCAAACCTCTCCCAGCCCTTAAGTAGGCATGGGCTGCCAACCCCGAACTGCCAGGTGGGCACTGCCCATAGGCCCACGCATATGCAAGCAGCTGATGATCATTGCGTGATCAGGCATAGGTCAGGCCTTAGCCATCTCAGGAGTTGATTATACATCTCCATCAGTTGTGATTCCACGCAGCTCGCTACAGCACAGTACCAAGAGAAAGGCACACATATTTATTTGATGCCAGTTCTCTATGACACGGGAACCTTCTTTCATGAGGAAATGAAGTCCTCAGACACAGTCATTCTTGAATAGTTTTATGCCAGGTTTGAAAAAAAAAAAAAAAGACAAGCTACACAGAGAAGAATACAGACAAATTTAACAGCAGAGGTCTCTCTCTGTCTCTCTCTCTCTGAGACAGGGTTTCTCTGTGTAGCCCTGGCTATCCTGGAACTCACTCTGTACACCAGGTTGGCCTCAGACTCACAGAGATCCACCTGCCTCTGCCTCTGCGCCACCACTGCCCGCGAGTTCTCAATAGGAACAATGAGAGCGAGAGAACAGTGGATCAAATCCTGAAAGCACCAAAAGAAAATAAATCCAACTGTCAGGGAAGACACCACACAAAAACAAAGGCAAGAGGGGACTATTTAGGACACAATAAAAGCTGAAAGAATTTATCCCTAGATGATCTTCTCCTAAAGAAATGCTAAAGGAAGTCCATCACTGAAGAAGGAAAGTAATACCAGATGGGAGAATCACTCTATCGAAAGGACTGAAGGGCATGCTATGAGAACTATCTAATGGTAACTATCCAAAATACTTTTCTTATGACTTAAATATCTCTGCCCTATTGTTACTGAGCCAAAATAATAGTAATATATTGGATTTATAATACACAGAGACATGAAATATAGGACGAGTATAGCACAAAGATCAGGAGAAAAGAAACCGAAGTGGGTTATCACAAGGGTTTTTGCTATGTGTGGAAAGGCACAGTGTGGATTTAAGGTAGGCTAAGAGAAATAAAGATGTGTGGCATAAATCACAAAGCAAGCCCTAAAATAACCGAGCAAAGAGCTACAAGTAACAGATCAACAAAGGAGATAAAATGAAACTGTGCAAAATGTTCAATAAATCTTGAAGAAGGAGGAGGAGGAGACAGTGATGGCAGCCACAAAGATCAGATGTGACTAATAAAAACCATGTAGCAAAATGTCAGAATAAAACCAACCATATGAGTAAGAACGCCAAAGGGAACATTTTAAACTTTGCTACACACACACATGCACACATTCTCGTGACCTCTGTGTGTGTGTGCTTGCACGCTCGTGCACATATGTGTGTGTCTATCTCTGTCTCTCTCTCTCTCCTGGCTACACACACACACATACACACACACACACACACACACGTTTACTCTGTGTCTCTGAAGTGCTTGATGAGCCCCACCCAGTCCCTGTTGCTGTCCTTTGGACAGAGACAGCTATAAGCTGCTGCTTCTTCTTGCACTATTTTTGTTTGTTTGTGTGTTTGTTTGCCTTCATATATATGTCTGTGTGAGGGTGTTGGATTCCCTGGAACTGGAGTCACAGAGAGTTGTGAGCTGTTCTGTGGATACTGGGATTTGAACCCCAAGTCCTTTGCGAGAGCACTTAGCGCTCCTAATCAGTGATCCATCTTTCCAGCACCTTGCTCTGCTTCTTATGATGCGGCAACAGGTTAGAAACCAGGCCTTCCCACCCCCTTGAAACAAGAGGATATGGCAGGTGACTCCTTTCCTCATTACCAGTTCTTCCTCAGGTGGAAGAATTCTGGCCCTTGCGTGGCGTGTGAGCAGCTGGGGTAACCAGTCCCACTGCCCCTCCACATGCCCACAGGCCTCAGAGCTTTCCTGTCCTAGCGAAACTCTGAGGCTCGGTGCTCCAGGGGCCTACCCCTCTAAGAAGCATTAAGACACTGGAGGGAGTGGGGTTATTGATGTGTGTGTGTCCTTTCTATATGCCACATACACACACCCGTCACCTGCCTGTCTGCCTTTGAATAGAGGAGGAAGGCAGAAAGAAGATGGCTCACAGTTGGGAACACGGTAAGAGGACAATCTGAGACCATCTTCTCATGTGAACACAGGCCTCTGCCCCCGTCATATTTGTGTCTCTGGAGCCCATGCCCCCCACGGCATGGTCTGACTCTCTAAGTGGCACCTGGGATGCCCCCGCATTTCTGCCTCTAGAACCAGAGTGTTCCCGTAAGGAGCTGGATTATGAGGGTTTTGCTAGCAGTGTCGATTTCCTTTGGCTGAGCAGCAGCTGCGAGGCTCCCATCCACCAGCCTCGTGTTTGGAGTGGGATAGGAAAGTCATTTGTTTCCCAGTGGAAAGCTGTACGCATTGTTTTTCCAGACCCATGTGGGTTATCAGATTCTAGCCTTGCTTTTCCTCTCTGAGCCGCTCTGCAGCTCTTTCTAAACAGCTGGCACAGGGCAGCAGCTGTAGCTCGGTGGTGAAGGGCTGGCTTAGGATACACAGCACCGTGAATGCCATCCTCAGCATTGCTGAATGGCAGCTCCTGATAGATACAGAAAGTCAGCGGAGCCTGGTGGCATCTTAATTGATTTCTTCCCCACTCTGGAAAACCAGTATTGTCCCTGTTTGTTGTTCATCGCAATGTTCCTTTGCTTCACAAAAGCCGTGCCGCCTAGACCTTTCCTATGAACCGACGATAACATCCGCCTGGTCCCTCTTATCATATGTAGAAAATGAATGCTTTGAACACTTCTGTATTCCACTTGTGATTTTTGTCTTCTTCTGTATGTTATCTTCTGACAAGAGAAAGACAGAATGCAAATACCCAGGCTAGAGGGACTTGGCCCAAAAGGCACACACAGTCACATCTTAAGTCTGGCAGTCCTTGCTCCTGGGCTGACAACACTGGGCAGTCCTAATGGGCTTAGTGAGTCCCAAACCACATATGACACCTTTTCTATGAATAATTTTCAAAAGTAAAATACCAGTTTGTAGAATATGTCCATAATAGACTCTACCAGAGGTCAAAACATTTTCTTTAAGAGGTCACACCAATTTATAATACTTGAATTTATTTCTCTCCACCTAAGTTCAAGGAGTCTGAACTTACTGATGCCTGCCAAATGATACAGATATCCCTCAGAATCCGTGGATACTGGTTCTAGGACGCTCAGGTTCAGAGTTTTGAGGGAAAAAAAAATCTGTGCATGCTCAGTACAGATGTGAACTTTCAAACAATATTATCAAGACAAGTTGGTCAACTCTGTTGGTACTGAACCCATGGATGTGAGAGCTGACTATTGAACTGTGCTCTTAATTTTCATTTTCTTTTAAAACAATGTATTTATACTATACTATTATTATTATTATTGTGTATGTATGTGTGAGTGTGTGTGTGTGTGTGTGTGTACGCATTGATGCCAAGTGCGTCTGTGGAGGTCAAAGTTCAACTTGTGGGAGTTCACCTGGGTCATTTTAGAATTTGTTTGCCTACACTGTCTTCATGTTTTCTGTATTATGCTGGTTTTTCCATCTCCTTTGCTTATTCACAGATACGATTTTGTGCAATCTGTAGTTCAGGTATTCCCAACAGGCTCTTATGGTTGAGGGTCAGTCCTCAAAGTGGTGGGTTTTGGAGGTAGCTAAAGTTTTAAGAGCTGGGGCCATTAGGAAATGTTAGGTCATTGGAGGCCTCCTGGAAAGGATCCTTACCAAAGCCTGAGTCTGTCACCTATGCCTCTGATGTCCTGTGACAAGATGTGGACTCTTCCGGCCACTGTCATGGCTCTAGGATACAAACTCCCCACAGCTGATCTCTTGCTAGTGCCATAAGCTTGAACTTTCAAAAACAATATGATCTAAATGACCTAAATAAGCCTCTTTTCTTTATAAGCTGCCCGCCTTGGGTGTTTTGTTACAGCAAGGAAAAAGATAATTGATACACGATGGGCCAGACACTGGTAGAGGTGCTAACTGGTACAAGTGAGCAATGTAGACACTTCCCTTCCCTCATGAAGCTTATATAATAATGGGGAAGACAAACACTAAACAAAAATGGGGAGGACACCAATTTGGGTGGGGATATGTCCTATGAAGAATACTACACCAAGGTGGGGGTGGTGGGGGTCTGAGTATATTTGGGGATATTCTGACAGGCAGCATTCAATCAGGATAGTGAGGTAATTTAAACCATGTCATGATGGTAGATACTGGAGGAGCTGGAAGCATTGGGCTTAGAAACGAAGAGCAAGGTCTCTTAAAGGGTTGTGTACAGACCACCTAGACCACCTAGACTAGAATCATCTAGAGGCTAAAAAAAAAAAAAAGGTGTTGTGGTTTCGACATGCTCTAAATCTCTAGGGTTGGCCATGGGTGTCTGCACTTTAGTAAATGTCTCTGACATCTCTGGCTTCAGGGAACATGGCAATTACCTCACGTAGGCATGACTTATCCAGTGATGCTGAGGACAGAACTGAGGCAAGTGTTCAGAAGCTTCTGGAAGCAGATTTTACCCAGAGTTCACATGATATGGCAGTGATCATGGGGCGGGGTGCCTTGCGGGTTAGGAGGTGAATGTTGGACCCTGAAACTGTCCACAGGAAGCTAACTGACAAAGTTGAGGGTATTGTCAAGGAATTTCTAGGTGTTTTGTCTAGATGGTTGGACCAGAGGACCCTTTGGGAGGCTTTATTAACAAAGATGCTATGCTGATTTCTCCCCTGGCCTAAAGAATTGTGTATCTTTTAAAAATCATGTTTGCCATTGCCTACTGTCCAAAGCCCAGGACTACTGTTGAAACATTTAGATCAGTGTGAAGGTTCCTAAACTTCCCCTAGGAAGTATGTTTGGAGCTTTTAGTAACTCAGCCAAGTTCTCTCCCACAGGACATTATGAAGAGTCACCTAGTAGGGTGCCTCTCAGTGTGGTTCTAGGCCAGCGGCAGCTGCAATGCTTAGAAACTTGCTAAAATGTAAATGTGCCCACCATCTCCTGAAGGCACACACTCCTACTGAGTCAGAGACTCTGGGAGCATGGACCAGGAGCCTGTATTTTCAAAGAGCCCTCCAGGAGACTGTGTTTGGTGAGAAAGTTGGAGAACCATCGAAAGAAACAGAATCCAAGACAAGGTGACTAACCCCCAGTGAAAGTGCCTCTGAAGGAAAAGAAGGGACCCCACAAATCCCACCATCTTGTCTCTTTAACATAAATGACTTAGGGGGGTTTCTAGGGGAAATCGTCATTTTCCTCCTGAAAAAGTCAATTGCCCAGAGTCCATCCACCCTACAGAAACGCTCACGTGTTCAGTATTTAGGACTGTTTGCTAAGTACTGTGGCTAGCAATTGGAGATAATTTCTATATCCACAGCGGAGAAAGGGCTAGGTAAGAACCAAAGAGTCCATGGGGAAGTGGGAAGGAATCTGTGAAAGCTGTGGGATTATATTGATCTACAGGAACTATACGGATCTACAGGAGCTATACAGACCTACAGGAGCTATATGGATCTACAGGAACTATACGGATCTACAGTTAATGCGCAATATTAAATAGAAAGGCAAGCTTCCAAATGGTACAAAAGTAGCATCTGAGTTAAGCTCAAAATGGGGATTTCCCCTCTCCCCTAAACCCTACTTGTCGTGTGTGTGTGTGTGTTTGTGTGTGTGCTTTGAAAGTATAAGGCTACCAAAAGCATAACAGCAGAAAGAAACCTTGTTTGAGCAGAATCTGGGGAATGGTATTAGGAATATGGGGGGGGGGGGAATCAGTCTTATATATAAAATAATAATGTTAGAGAAAATGAGCCACACATTTTCGTAATTAAACATAATTTAAAACATTAGATAAAGATTGTTATTGTTCAGTCTTGTGTTCAGGCCCAAGTCCTGGTCAAAGGGTTATAAATCTACAAATCGCATCAATATCATTTACCCCCAAGTAGCAGAGTCGTGATCACGTGGTAAAGAGTCACGGACCTTTTCCTGTCTCCAGTAGTCATTGTGGATTCTCTGTCTCCATCCATGACCATCCAGCCCAGCTCATCAGAGACCCCAAAACATTGGATAATTATCTAAATAATCCAATCCACATAAATAGTTTTCTTTCATGTAGATAACAGATGTAGCACAGCAATTTTGCCGGGATAATTTGATAATTACCCCCAATTGCCCACTTCCCTTTATGTGTCTAAAATTCCAGATTTCATTTATTAAGTTCTTATATTTGCCATAAGCCATTTTATTTTTCTTTCTCCCTTTGTGTTTAGCCTTCAGTAAAGAAAGTGAACAGCTGGCCACCATCTGCTACCAAACCAGAAAAAATAATTATATCTATTACATCCTTAGGCCTTGGGATAAGAAGTTGTGCTGAAGGCCTGGGATTATATATTTCTCTGATGTTCTATTACTCATTGCATGTCTTAGTGCCTCTCCCTGTTGCTGTTATAAAATAGCCCAACAAAAGCAACTGAAGGGAGAAAGGGTTTATTTTAGTTCACGAGTTTCAGATTATAGTTCATCACAGCACTGAAGTCAAAATGACAGGAGCGCGAGAGGACCAGTCACAGTCAAGACCCAGAGAGGAATATGTGTTTTCTAGTGCATGGCTCACCTTCTCCAGTTTTACTCTGTCCTGGATACCCTACCGAGAGGAATGGTGGTGTCCACAATGAATGGGTCCTCCAACGTTCATATTGATGAAATTAAGAAAAACCCTGCACAGACATTCTTAAAGGCCCATCTAATGTGTCATGTGACTAATATCACATGACAACTCTTGGCACGCACTAGGTATGTGTTAATGTTTTTGACTCTGCTGCTGACGCTTTGCAAGTTTAAATGAAGGAAGAAAGCCACGGTGAGACTGGGAGACAGCAATAAAGGCTGTTCATTTATACATTAATTTGTAACAGAAATCTAAACTTTAGCTGGCCTGGTAGTGCATGTGTATAATACCAACACTTGGGAAGTGGGGGCAAGAATCTGGCTACATTCTGCCTCTGTCCTGAGAACTTGGATGTGACTAAATTGGAAAAGAACAGACTAATTTGATTGATAGAGGATCAGAATTTCAAACTTAGGTACAAAGGAAGAGCCCAAGTGGTGGTGGGGGGGATAGAAAAATACTCCAAGTAACAATAGGATTATTGGATCCCATCTCTGGTTTCTCAGCTCCTGAGGAACTCGGACCCATGATGAATATAAAATGTACTAACTGATCCACCAATCCACAGCTGGACTCATGCTTCTTTACTCTTGTACATTTGCTATGACAACAGGAAACTTAACATGTTTCTCACTCTTCCTTAATTTCATTTTAATCACGAAGGGAAGGCATACAAAAGGAAAGGAGAACTATTAAACCACATGATGGGATGATTGGAAAGAAGAAAACACAATGTATTGTTCACGTTAGTGAGATCTCAAGTCAAACCTCCTCCAATGGAGAAGGCAAGGGCTGACTCATTGGCTCAACAGGCAACAGTATTTTCTGCTAAGCTTCACAACCTGTTCATTTCCCAGGACCCCCAAGACCCACATGGTAGAAGGAAAAAATTGACTCCTGCAAGTTGTCCTTTGACCTCCACACAGGTACAATGGCATGAGCACACTCTCATCTCCCACAAAATAAACAAATGCATGCAACTGAGAAAAATAAACAGGAAAAAAAGAAAAAAGACAGCATAAGACAGAAAAGTCTTTCCTTTGCTGGACTGCCTCATGGTATGAGAAACTGGGATGTCTGGGGTCAAAAAATGAAGTAATAATCTATAAAAAGAAACGAGTATGCAATGGAAGAAAAATGATTTGCACTGAATTACTTGCTTTTTAAATTTTTCTTCAGCTGGGTGTGGTGATGCACACCTTTAATCCCAGAACTCGGGAGGCAGAAGCAGACATATATCTGTGAGTTTGAGGCCAGGTTGATCTATAAAGCGAGTTCCAGGACAGTCAGGAATGTTACACAGAGAAACCCTGTCTTGAAAAACAACAACAACAAAAATGCATCATGGGCTGAGAGTGCTCAGCAGGTAAGAGCTTTGGCTGATCTTCCAGAGGTCCTGAGTTCAATTCCCAGCACCCACATGGTAGCTCAAACAATCTCAAACTCCAGTTCCTGGAGATCTGACCCCCTCTTCTGGCCTCTATGGGCACCTGGCACACATGTAGTGCATAGACACACATGCAGGCATAATAGCCATACAGACTAAATTAAATTTAAAAAAATTAAGAAAGTTGATGAAGAAGTAGCCATAATCTCAGATTTTTCTCTCTAGCTCTTGAGGATGATTTCCCAGAGTAGAAGATTTTGGATGTAATCATTCAAAGCTGAGAATAATTGAGTGAGTGCTTGCACATCCAGAATGCAGAGACTACTTGCTCTCTTCCTGCACTGGACTCCAGAATCCTGGGAGCTGATCTAGAAGTCAAGCTCATTGGAATCTTACTGGGGCAAATGCCACCTTGTTTATTGAATGAACACCAAGGAATCTGTATCCGTGTGGGTAGCTAGCCAGACGGTGCCATCTTTGAGGCCAGGGTGAGAATCAGGGCTATGCTGGAGAGCTACAATTCTACTCAGAAGTCAAATTTGAGTCAGCTTAGAACACACCCCCCACGCCTCTGCCCCAGGACACAACACCCACTGTCACAAGGAATAAGGAACTTTTTTTACTGTTCTAAAAGGGAGAAGATGGCAGATGCAATCAGAACCCAGAGGCAGCTGGCCAAGAGCTCAGTAAATATTGGTGTAGGAAGAAAGAAAATCCAGGCCTCAAGAAACAAAAAGAAATTTTTGTCAGGAAAATCATAAATAGTGACTAAAATTTTGCAGGAAGAAAATAACAAAGGAGACGATGTGCAGACTATAGATCATGACTAGGAGACCCTGACAAAGGACAAAGACCATGTACAGACTTGCAGACAGCAACTAGGAGACCCTGATAAAGAAAAGTGGCATGGCCCCCTATGGTTCCTCATGCATCAGGTACATCACAAAATGTACCGACATGATCAGAGATCTACGTCAGATACGAGAAGATTAATTCAAACTGAGCCAGAATTGATGGAGGGAAGTGGGATTGGAAACTCTTTTTGATAATCTTCAAAGTATATGAAATCGTATAAAAAAAACAAACAAAAACCAAGAAAATATTTGAATGAAAACAAACAGTATACAGTTCATTTTTCAAGTTAACATCTAGCTGTTGTCAACAAAAGTTTTTGTTCACAAATTTTTTTAAAGGAAATTTTTTAAGGGGCCTATATAGGTAGATAGGTGAGGGTAATGATTCTGTTTGGTTAGGGTGATCTATGGTATAGGACTGCGCGCACGCGCGCGCGCACACACACACACACACACACACACACACACACTTCTTTCCTTTAATGGGACCCTTCACACATGATTCAAGTGGGGTTGAGCTTATCATGTTACTTCACCCAAAGCCCTTCCTTGACTTAGAGATTGGTCCAAGGACGGGCATGTGATCTGAATAGTTACAGTCAGTTTGTTGTGTAAGAATTAATCCTCAGAATCAGAGCAGATCAAAGGAGTGGCAGTGGCTTGGTGCGACTGTTTGATGTCCTGCATCCAGACACAGTGCTGGATTTTATAAGCCAATATATTATTCCCTTTTAATTTTTGCTTCAGCTAGTTTGAGTTTTGGTCACTTTTCATTGAAAGAGTCATGACTAATGCACCATATAAACAAGCAGGCTTCTTTGAAGCACAGCTCTCCACGAGATATATACCCATGCTATATCACAGCTCTCCATGAGATATATACCCATGCTATACCACAGCTCTCCATGAGATATATACCCATGCTATATCACAGCACTCCATGAGATATATACCCATGCTATATCACAGCGCTCCATGAGATATATACCCATGCTATATCACAGCGCTCCATGAGATATACCCATGCTATACCACAGCTCTCCATGAGATATATACCCATGCTATACCACAGCGCTCCATGAGATATATACCCATGCTATACCACAGCGCTCCACGAGATATATACCCATGCTATATCATGGCACACCAGGTGGCTCCTTTCATCTGGAGGTGAGCTGAGCAGGTTGGGGTGAGGCAAGAGAAAAGAAGCTGGATCCAGAGACACAATAGTCTCCTGTGTCTTGTGGAGTTTGATCTATTTGAGTTTTATAAACATCTTTTGTAGTTTCAGAGAGGAGGAAGGCAAATTGACTTATCACTCTTTCTATGTGACCTCTAATAAATGAGAATACATTTTCCAAACTTGGTTAGAACCTTTTAAAAACCAATTTATTTTTTTTTCTCTGCGCTCTTACTGATAAAGGGTATGACAACCTGAAAGCACACACTCTGCCAATCTTCGATGTACATTGCAATATAAGTTTACAGCTCAGTGAAGCCAGTCACATGCACGTATCAACTAAAGAGCAGGGGTCAGAGGAACAGTCAGAAATGGTAAAATAGAGAAGGAGAGGTGAAATGATGGGGGATGCCCTTCTGTAGGCTGTGAATATGTGTTGCTTTTATTGGCTGATGAATAAAGCTACTTTGGCCTATGACAGGGCAGAATATAGCTAGGCAGGAAAGCCAAACTGAATACAGGGAGAAAGAAGGTGGAGTAGAAGAGAGACATCAGCCACTGCCGTGGAAGCAAGAGCCTTGTGGTAAAATATAGAGTATCAGAAATTAGTTAATTTAGTGATAAGAGCTAGTTAATAATAAGCCTGAGCTAATAGGTCAAACAGTTTGCAATTAATATTAAACATCTGAGTGGTTATTTTGGAAGTGTCTGTAGGACCAGGTAGGATGAGGAACCTCCAGCTACAGTGAGATTTTTATTCAACTCCACAAATATTTTTAAAATATTTCTAGCCTGAACTGTACTACATTGGGCAGGACAGACATAGCCATGGTTGTGCTTCCCAGGTGGTTAGGGTTGAAGGGAGTGTTTGGTAATAAGTGCACCTAGGGACGTCTAACCCAGCCTGGGGAAATTACATTGAGCACCACAGAGAAGACAATTCTACTTAAAGTCCCAAGGAATCAGCTTACCCAGGTTACTGAGGACTCAGCAATGTGCTAAAGACACCAAAGAATGGAGCAGTATACAGTATTTTGAGAAGTCTCAACTGCAAGGGCCCACAGTTTTGGATCCATTCTATCTTGACTAGAGGTCAGAGAGTTCAAACCTATTTGTGTTCCTTAAGGATGAACAACAGGTGTGGCTACTGGAAGCTTTGCTCCTCAAAGGCCAGATAACAGGATGTTTGACTTAAGGCAAGGTTACCCGGTGTTTTGAGATGTAAGAAGGTAATTATGCTTGCTTGTTCTTTGTATTATAGAAGTCTTGTGCCCTCCCCTTTAGATTGGGGCATATAAGGACTGTGAGAAATAAACTCAGAGCTTTGCGTTACAAAGCCCTCCCAACTCTATCTTCTGTCTCTTGTCTATTTCTTTCCTTAATCCATTCTCCCAGTCTCAGGAATGTATGGAGAAGTGGGGCCAGACTGGACACTCAGCTAGTTCAGATTTGATTGGAGGTTGATCTGAGAGGTGAAGGATGAAAGAAGTGACTGAGAAAGCAGAGCAGCAATGCAGGAAGACTCCCTTTTACCAGGCAGTGGGGCTGACACTTCCCCAGTGGGGTCTTGATGGTCGCGTTAGCAGAAGCAGCATGCTTCCAGTGGAATTCTAGATAAACGCCATGCTGGCGTCCCAGGGAGTGAAACAGCAAAAAACTCAGGATGCTCTGGTAGAAGGGTAGACAGGAGTTCAAAAATGCTTATAAAATGAAACGGAATTCAGGCTCCCAAAGAAACCCAAATGGTTTCTTGGTTCAGTGACACTCAACAAAGATGCCAAAACAACTCAGGGAGAGAAAAACAATAATGTTGGAACAGCTGATGGCCACACTCAAAAGAATAAAGTAAGACCCCTACCTAATACATACACAGACAATATTGCAAGATGGATTGTCGGTATAAAATAGGAGCACCCAAATTATATAATTATTAGAAAGAGAAACATGGGTAAATCTCTGTAATCTTGGATTGTGTGGTTGTTTAATTAGGGCACCAAGAGCACAAACCGTGAAAGAAAACATGGAACTTCGTCCAAATTAAAAACACTATGCTTCAAGTGAACCTATCAAGAAATTGAAAAGACGCTGGGTATGGTGGCAGATGGCTTTAATCCCAGCACTTGGAACAAGGCAGGTGGATTTCTGTGAGTTCAAGTCCAGTCTGATCTACATAGCAAGTTTCAGGCCAGCCAGAGCTACATAGTAAAACTCTGTCTCCAAAAGAAAGAGGAGGAGCAAGGGGTGAAAGAAAGGGAGAAGAACTTAGAAGGAAAAGGAGAAATTTAAAAGATCACAGAGAAAATGGAAGAAAATTATTGTGAATGACATGTTTGTATGTCTAAGGGACTAGAGTTCAGAACACATACAAATAATAGTGGAACATGGGGAAAAGGCTTAAACAATTCTTCACACAAGCCCTACAAATGAGCAACACATACATGAAGAGATGCTTTGTGCCATTAACCACCGCAGAAATGCAAGTCAGACTCTAAGGGGAAACTTCTCCACACTCACTAGAATGGCTAAACTGGAAAGACCAACACCGGTGAGCATTGATGAGGACAACGCTAAACTGGCTTCCTCATAAAACTGCTGATGGGAGTGTGTCAGTTGATAAAGCCAATTTATTAAAAAAAAAAAAAGCTGTTAGTATCGTTTATTTCATGTATGGATGTTTTGCTTGCGTGTATGTTTGTGCATCACAGGCATGCCTATGCTCATGCAGGTCAGAGGAGGGTGCCAGATCCTCTGGGACTGGAGTTACAGATGGCTGTGACCCACTACTTAGGTACTGAGAGTTTGACCCCAGTGCTATGGGAGAAGAGAAAACAAGAGCTTCCTTGTGTATTGACTCAACAGCCACTGGGGACTGAGTCCTGGTGGGTACAGGCCTCCTACTCAGGAGACGTGACTGCAAGCGGTGTGACATCATCTGGCACAGCACGCCTTCTTGCCAGGCAGATGAGAACAGCTTTTATTGTGTTGGATTACTTGCCAAATATGTCCAAAAGGAGACTAGAGCTCGGATCTCTTTATTAAAGTGCACGGTTTTCTGGAGTAAACAAACCATTAGCTTTGACCCTTTTTTTTTGCCAGTGTACACTCAACACCTGCAGGCCAGTGTGTCCACACAGGGCCGACCTTCTTAGGAAACCTGCCTCTGAGTCCACTGACCAGGAAACAAGGAAGCCACACTTTGTTCTGTGACATCTTCAACAGCCTGGCTTCCAGAAAGCCTGTGAAGATGTCCAACTCACTTGGCTCTGTGGGTGAGCCGGTGTGGATGGCTCCCCTTTCCTCAAAGGCCATCCATGGGAGAAGACAAGGCTCTTCCAAGGCACTCTGCCAGGAAATTCAAAGAGGACCCAGCAAGGGAGTGCTTAGGTTTTGCTGCCTGCAAAGACTGGAGTGATGCAGGGCTAGCCGGATGAAGGTCCTGGTTCCAGAAGGGCACAACATAACCAGGAGAAACAGGACCTTTCAGGTCTCAGGCTCGAGTATCAGAAAACAGGAAGAATTAGAGAGCAAACTTAAGGAAGCATTTACCTTTTATTTACCTCTGTTTGATAAGCCTCCTGCCTCTGTTCCCTGCCTTTGATTATTTTGTCTGCCTATTTCCTGCTAAGAGTTGACAAAACAGCACTCTGAGAGGAGAGATAAGAAGCTTCTATTTGCTGAATAACATCAAGGGGGAAATTGCTAGCTCATCCATTTTGTTGTTCAGTTGTTCAAAACGGTTCAAAATACCAATTAGCTTGCTGGCTCGGAAATCTTTGATACCCTCAGATTCCCTGACATTTTGAAACTCTTGTTCATATCTGCCTAATGGTTTTCTGATCATGAACAAAGAGGGACCAGTCTGTTTAGCATTTGACCGGTGTTCTTAAATGTTTTCATGTATTCAGTACTTTGTGGCTAAAAATAGTTACATTCAGGAGCTAAAATTATCTTTGCTCCCCCTTTGTACAGCTCCAAATTTAAGACTGAAAAAAGAAAAAAAGGGCTTACAGGTACATTTAAATATTTTTTCCATTCTTATTTTAAATTTAGAAAATCTTATTTGCAAAAATTTTTTTCCCTTTTACTTTTCCATGCAACTTAGCAGAGTTTGGAAGATTCGATGGAGTAAGATACCATGTATATATTCAAGGTAATTTTAAATATATGTATTTTACACATACACAAACACATGTATGTATGTATATAATATCAGAATGGGAATAAAAGGACTGTATGGCCAAGGCAGAGTTTATGAGATTTTCTTGCTACACTCTGGCATCCTCTGATAGGTGTGCTTCTTTCTCAAAGGTGGCTTTTGTTGCTGCAGTGTTACTGACTATTTCTTCAGTAAAGTCCTGCCTGTGACTATGTGACACACCAAGGTACACTTGAACCAGCTGTGGACAGAACACGCTAGCTTCCTTAGATAAGGCAGCTTCTGAGTTTGGAAACCGCCACACACACACCCTTGTGATTTATGTTTCATAATAAACACGGACCAAAGGCATTCATTTGGAAAGATTAAAAAGTAGAAGGTGAAGCCGGGTGGTGGTGGCGCACACATTTAATCCCAGCACTCGGGAGGCAGAGGCAGGCGATCTCTGTGAGTTCGAGGCCAGCCTGGTCTACAAGAGCTAGTTCCAGGACAGGTCCCAAAGCTACAGAGAAAATCTGTCTCAAAAAACAAAACAACAAACAAAAAAAAAAGTGGAAGATGAAACTGGCCTGCTGGTGTTCAAATCCTGGCTCTTCCATTTCTAACCCTGGGTTTTGGGATCCCATTTCCAATAAACGGGATGTTGGGAAAGTCACGTTACTTGTGTGTCCTAAGTTCCTCGCCTTAAAAGCAGAGAAAAGAACAAGGCTAGCTCACTGGACTGTTCTTTAGACAAACGAGACCATACATTTAAGGACAGTGCCTAAAATGCCCTGGATTTGTACATCTTAGGTGGAGGAGGGCACTGATTACCACTGATATGGTGTGATGCATTGGACCCTAAGAGTGGAGCGGGCACTGGGCACATCCAAGTACTCCAGAATATGGGCCCGACTAGGAAGGACTACAGTGGAACATCCAGAGAATTTGAGACCCGAGAATTTAATATAAAATATTTATGAACATTTTTTAAAAATGTGATCAGAAGTCAGCCTAACCACTCTCAAGTTTTCTGCAGTGTAGCTGGAACACAATAAAAACACAGTGTTGAAACCAGTAAATGATGGCTGGTATTAATAACAATTACATGTTTAGAGGGAAGATCTGGGAGGGGTTTGGGGAGAAGGATCTGCCTCCCCCGGGGGACAGAGGCAGACAGGGTGAAGCTAGCATACAGGATGTATCCCCAAGAACACTGACCTTTTCACAAAGTCTTCAAAGAGGATTCGGTGGGAGTAGCCCTGCCTGCGGATGCTGACTGTCTCCAGGATCCCTGTGGAGCGAAGCTGGGCCAGGACTCTGTCTTGGGAGAACTGCAGGGCCTTGCGCTCATCGTTAGGTTTAATGCAACGCACGAAGTGGGGCTGTCCCACCACCATTTTGGAGAGCAGATCCATCAGAGAGTACTTGCAGGGAGAAAACAAACATGAGATGAGAAAGGAGGTGCCACTCACAGGGGCCTGTGACGGCCATCAGAACAGGGAGACTTGGCTTCATGGAGTCTGTCATGTCTGGACCTCACATGGTATGGTGGTTCAAATAGGAATGGCCCCCACAGGCCCACATATTTGAAGGTTTGGTTATTAGGGAGTGGCACTACTTGACAGGGATTAAGAGATGTGGCCTTGTTGGAGGAAGGAATTTGGGTATCAAATGCTCAAGCCAGGCCCAGTGTCTTTCTCTCCTTCCTGCTGCCTACCAACCCAGATGCAGAACTCCCAGCTACCTCTCCTGCATCATGTCTGTCTGCATGCCACCATGATTCCAGCCTTGATGACAATGGGCTAAAACTCTGAAACTAAACCACCCAATGAAACGGTTTCCTTTATAAGAGTTGTTACAGTCATGGTGTCTCCTCACAGCAGTAGAACATTGAGTAAGACACATGGGAAGGCTGGGCTAGTCCTTTCCGGAAGAAGGAAGAGCAGAGCCTTCATACCCGGAAGTAAGAAGCCATGGTTTGTCTCTTCATGTTGGTGGTTTCCTCTGGATGACGGATCATCTCCAGGGTGTCTACCTGGAGACAGGGTGGAAGAAACGGGAAATGGTTTGAGGATGTGGACAGTTCCTTCAGTTTTCAAAACCTGGAGGGCTGGTTAGTCAAAAACCTCGAGAAGTGGAGGATTTGGGACACAACTGTGCACATTCTGAAAGACATTTTTAAAAGGGGAGGAGGAGGCAGAGGAGAAGGAGAGATGTGTAACACTTAAGGAAACTGGACAAAGGCCCATGAGGCCATGCAATTGTAAAGACATGGAACCTGTATAGTTATGTTTTGGTTGCTATGATAAAACACTGTACTGTAAAGAGGCAACTTTTGGGTGGAAGGATTTTGACTTCTGGTTTGAGGGGATAGAGTCTATCGTAGTGAGGGAGATGGTGGCAGGGAGTCACTTGACGGTGGAAGTATGAGGGGGCCTGTCTCATCTCCAGGATCAGGAAGCAGGCTGCAACCAGGCCAGTATTTCACATTCAAAGCCTATCCCCTTGCAACCTAGTCTCTCCTGATAGAGTCGCTTGCTGAAGGCTCCATAACCTCCCAAAATGCCCCCAGCTGGGGACCAAACTCATGAACCTGTGAAAGACATTCCACAACCGACCCGTAGCAGACCACAAGCCCAGCTGTACCACAGAGAATCAGGCCAGCATCTGGAACATCCCAACCATCAGAGCTGATGCCCAGCTTGCTCCTATCACCGCAGTTCCCACCTGCTTCCTGCAGGCAGCAGTTTGGGTACCAAATCAATCGGGAAGCTCCCAAATGGTATAACCCGTTGCCTGTCATCTCTGCAACCACCTGGGCTGACTGGAAGGCACTTCAGGATGAAAATGATCATAGCAGTACATTGCAAGCAACCTGAGTTAATATTTGGAATCACGATTGACCACTGGCAGCTAAAGCTTTCTGTGGAAAGCCCAACCACAGACGAGTGGGAGGACTGTCTACCCAATCGACATCAATCAGGTGGGCCTTGAGGTCCTGTCTAAACATCAGTTGGAAGAGCAGAACAGTTAGGTATTATTTTATGGTAGGATATTTATGAGCCCTCCTAGCGTGGCCCTGCATAACTCACTTTTGGAGGGCAGGAGTGGGTTTGATTCTTCTTCTCCTCGCCGATTCTAGCTGGTTTCCTTACCTTCTGCGGGGTGGCGATGCTCTCAGGGAAAACTGCTTTATCTCTTCCTGGAAAGGCCTCATTCACATGTTGTTCTTCTCTATGTTAGGTATTATTTTTTCTGACTATCAGGACTGTAATGATCCCACAATTCGAGTTTTCTAAATTTTCAGAACTGCCCTTGTTTCCTGAACACTTCCAGTCTCGTGTGCACACTGTGCAGTCAGGGACGGACGGAGAGACGCAGGGTTGCCCACCCCGTCATTAGCTCTGAGGCAGCATCCTCTCCCAACCCCGTCAGTGGTACCGATCTGCTGCTCACCTTGGCTTTCCCAGCACTGAAATGTGGAGGCAAAGATCTTGAAGATGCTGTGATCCTAGCTCTTGTTTGGGCCAAATTACCTGAGCAAAAAAGACAAAACAAAAATGTTTAAATTGAAGAAAAGGTTAAAGAACTGAGTTATGAATAATTTTTCCTTTTATGTCCTTGTATTTTTCTGAGTTTTCTGATCAGTATCCTAAGAAGTAAAAGAAAATTGAAAACATTTGAGCTGGCAGGATGGTTCAGTGGGTAAAGGTGTTTGCTCTGTGACAGCCTGGATTCAATCTCTGGGTCCCACATTGGTGGAAAGAGAAAACTGGTTACTACAACTACTGCAAGTTGTCCTCTGACCTCCGAAAGTGTGCCATGGCGTTCCTGTGCCATCGCTCATACACACACATCACACACACACACACACACACACACACACACACACACACACACACACCAGAAAGCCAAAAACTTTCGACTGGTTGAATATTGAAAAATTAAATAAAAGACTGGAGGCTGTAAAATTTCCATAGGAAATTTTGGTCTTGACAATGAATGTAATCTAATGACACCAGTTGAGCATCCCTAAATATGAAGACCCAATCTCCAAATGTTCCTGGAGGCAAAACTTTTGAGCACTGACAGGATGCCCTAAGTGGAACCGCCCCACCCCACCTGGAACTTTGTTCCATGCACAGAGCTATACAATTATCAGTACCTTGATGAACAGAGATTGAGCCTTGTGCCTGCTAAGTGTTGGCTCTCCGGGCCCTGGTGCTGAACTATATCCCCAGCCACATACATAAAATATTATAGCTGAGCATGGTGGTGCACGCCTTTAATCCCAGCATTTTTGAGGCAGAGGCAGGCAAATCTCTGTGACTTCAATTCTAGCCTGGTCTATAGAGCAAGATCCAGGACAGTCAGGGCTATGCAGAAAAACCCTGTTTTAAAAAAACAACAACAAAAAAAAGTTACTGTGTATATTGTATAAAATAGGAACTGGTGGTACAGCTCCAAGATATGTGTATATATGCACATAGGTATAGTATGCATATATACAACCTATATCACATATTTATGTGTCTATACATTAATAATATACACACATATACATACGGTATAAATCACCTGCAGGTACATATACACATATATTCGGAACCTAAATCTTGTGTTTAGACTAGGGTCCCATTCCCTAGACAGCCCATTATGCAGATGCAAATATTCTCAAATCCAAATCTAAAATGTTGAAACTCCCAAATCTGAAAGGCTTCTGCTCCCAGGCCTTTGGACAAGTGTCCGGCAGGCTCACTATTACCATTTGCCGTAAGCAACCCCTGTAGGTCTTCAAGCGTCATGTAGAAGGTGAGGGAAGATGGCGAGCTCTCCATTGGCCTCTGCGAGCATCAGTCAGTGAAAAGCAAGCGCCAACAGACCTGGGCCAGCTCCTGGCCACACTCATCCCTGTGACTTAACTTTGAGGGCCGAGGAGCCTCTAGCCTCTCTCCTCCCTTCCCTATTTACCGTCCACCAACCCCTGTGTGGAAACATTAGTCTGCATTTTCCTAACAGAGTCATTCGATTGTGTAACAGAATGAGAACTTGTCAAAGCAAGGATGTGTGCATCTGCAAGACGCTTGGGATCTCAAAGTTTTAGCAAGTCTAGCATGGAGTCGTCCAAATGTTTTTCTCTGCTGATATCTTCAGAGGCTAAACTGTGATTAATAGCCTGCGAAGGACCCTTTGAAGCAGGATTGGTGACATCAAAGTCGTAATCCGGGGGATGGCAGGAGCTTTATAATGAGTGGGAAGCATTTTAACACATTTCAAAGGATTTACAGCGCGAGTAAACAATAGATTCCAGCCATGCGCCCCGCCGCACACACCTTCCAGAAACCTAACCTGTAAGAACTTTCCATTTTCATTTATATGTAAATACAGTGTTCACACTCCTTTCAAATGTTAAGCATCCTGGGTGCTTCACCCAGGTGGCTTCTTCACAGCTGAGCAACCCTCCTGACCCCAGGCTCTTCCTGTGCCTGTGGGAAACTGTGAGCACCAATGTTGCCCTAGCTGGGGAAGGAGACTTGAGAAGGAGCAGTAATGGAATTGAGATCCTCTGCAGGAATCTGAACCCGGGCTATTTTCCTGCTTCCATGTTAAAGGGAAAAGAGACGGTGGTCTGAGAAACAGAGGTGGGACTTTAAAAGGTGGTCGTTTCCTGCCTTGAGGACTTCTCACCTCTAGGTACCTCTCAATTATTGCCCCCAAAGCAGGGTGGTTGTTCTCAGTAATTCCACAGACTTCAGTGCCCTCTGCTGCCCCTCTGGGCTGTCTGAGCTTGCTGTAGGGCACCGGCAGCCTACAGCCAGCTCACACTGGCTAGGAAAAGCACACCTTCGGGTCTACTTTACAAAGGCCGTGCTGGTTCTGACTCTGGTGCCAGCTTCATTTGAGGGAGTCTCCCTCCTGAGTGAATGCTGAATGTTCATGGCAGGGACGGACTTTCTTTCTTTCTTTTTTTTTTTTTTATTTTTTTTGGTTTTGAGAGAGAGAGCGAGAGAGAGCTTCTCTGTAGCTCTTGAAGATCGGGCTTGCCTAGAACTCAGAGATCTGCCTGCCTCTGCCTCCCTAGTGTGGGATTAAAGGCGTGCACCACCACTGCCGGCTAGGATGGGTTTCTTGAAGGCTCTAGCAGTATCAAAAAAGATTGATGAGAGAGAGTTCTATAAACCCCCACTTCTAGCCCTCCCCTTGCTGGTTAAACCCATTGCTCTCGCCCCCAAACACCCACTCCCTCCCCTGAATGCTGTTGGCTGATTACCCAATCCTAATGAGGACCCCACTTGGAAAGACCTACCAGATTCAACCTTGATTTCTCAACTAATTCTGCCTTCCTCCAAAGCTTTAGTCTTCCTTATTGACTAGAATCATGAGTTGTGTTGACAACCTGTGGAGAGCTGGCTCAGGGCAGACCTACGCTGCTCTGATGGTTGCAGTGACTCAGATATACTCCCTGGAGTTTCTAACAGGGCAGCTAATAAAACACAAAAAACTAAAGTCAGCCCCTGTGTAAAAGCACACTGTAGTATTTTATATGTTAAAAAGCACTTTTCTTTTTATGACCATCTAAGTCTGCAACCGGGACTACTTGTAGATTTGATATGTTGAGGAAATTTAAAATTGCCACAATCTTTGGGCAGCAAGAGCCCAAGGAGCACAGAATGTATGATGATAGATTTTGTTCTTGTTTGTTTGTTTGTTTGTTTGTTTGTTTTGCTTTCCTTCCTGGCATTCATCCATGACTGTCGGTGTTGATATTAATAAAGAGGCAGAGTGGTAAACAACGTCCCTGCCCATGTAGACATTGCTAAATCTCTTGGGAAAGAGAATAGATGATATACTTAGAGAGAAGGGGGCCATCATTTGGTGGAGTAAAGGAATCAAGAAGAACTAAGAAACCAGCCTGTCCACACTTGTTCAAAGGAAACTTGGAGAACAGTATTCCTGAGCAAGATGGGGCTAGAGACAGGAGAGTCGTCTGAAATGTCCTAGACCGCCTAGCTTGCAGTTTGTGGCACGGGAGAAACAAGAGAGCGTGCTTTATCAAGGACCAATTCTTAAAAGCTGTCCTCTGACTTCCACACGTACGCCGCAGTGAACACAGGCAGGCACACACCACACACGCACTAACAGTAATGAATGGATGAATTAGAAAAGAAGAAACACCCAGGTAACAAACTCGCTGTTCTGACTACCCGACTCCAGCTCTAACAACGCATGTGAGAAATTCAGAAACCTAAAAAAACAGCTGTCCTGGTTTGTACTGCTTTAAATTAAACTTTTAATTTAGTTCTATTTATTTTATTTAATGTGTATGAATTTCTTGTTTGCATGAATGTATGTACACCATATGCATGCCTAGTGGTGTTCTTAGAGGTCAGAAGACATCGGATCCCCTAAAACTGGAGTTAAGAACTGTGAACCAAACCCAGGTCCTCAACAAGCGCTCTTAAGCACTGAGCTAGCTCTCCAGCCCCTGTATTGACTTGTAATTGTCTTGTATTTTAAAGATCTTTAACATAATTAGCAACTCTAGAAACTGTGTTTGAAGAAAGTCAAACCAAAGCTTTCACTGATGGTCCAGACAGAAACAGGAGACCTGTTATTTAATAATGTTTAAGTTATTCTCACTTCTATAAACTTAGGATGCAATTAATTACTGATTTAAGACAGAGGAGGCGGAAGCAGCAGCAGCTATAGAGAGTAAAAGCCAGCAGAGGTTACCTACCTGACGAGCATTGCAATTTAATGCTAACCCCAGGGCTAAAGCCAGTCAGCACACTCAGGTCTGAGTTCCTTCAGTTCAAGGCAAATATGCTACCTTCTATTAATATTACTTTCTAGGGATGCAAAAAACGCTTTCCTTCCTTTTAGCTATCACAAGGTCTTTGAAAACAACCACTCAGTGTTTATTTCTGTTCCTCTTCATTAATCTGAAAGTATTTTTTTCAGTACCTGGTGTAGAACTTGTAAGCTCGGCTGGAGAGATACCTCAACAGGTAAGAACATTGGCTGTTCTTTCAGAGGACCAGGGTTCAATTCCTAGCACCCACATGGCAGCTCACAAGTGTCTCTAACTTCACTTCCAGGGGAGGAATCTGGACCTTCAAACAGACATACACATAGGCAAAATACCAATGACATAAAAGGAAAATAAATAAATCTTTTAAAAATAAAAAACACTGAGGGCTGGAGAGATGGCTCAGTGGTTAAGAGCATTGCCTTGTCTTCCAGAGGTCCTGAGTTCAATTCCCAGCAACCACATGGTGGCTCACAACCATCTGTAATGAGGTCTGGTGCCCTCTTCTGGCCTGTAGGCACACAGAATATTGTATACACAATAAATAAATAAAAATTTTTTAAAAAACAAAAATAAATAAAAAACACTTATAAACCACCCTCCCCGTGGCAGACACTAAAGGAAAAATAGTTCATTAAAGAAGTCACAATGCATCAGAACAAGACATCTTAGACACTAAGTGTATCTACTCCTGTCTCTTGACAAACTTCCATAACACAGATTCTTTAGCCAGTCTTCCCAATGTCTGGAGAAGATAAATTATTAACTATCAAGCACTTTCGCAGTTAGTGTGATATTATGAATAGTGATAAATAAGAATGACAAATATTTCCAATTTAAATATGTCTTGATGTCCTATCACCAAAGGCAAAGAGATGAATCCTTAATGAAGCCACACGAAGGGCTGTAGAGATGGCTCAGCGGTTGAGAGCACTGACTGCTCTTCCCGGTGATCCGGGTTCAAGTCCCAGCACCCGCATGGCAGCTCACAACTGTTTGTAATTCGAGTACCAGTGGTTCTCATTCTCTCACTAAGATATGCAGGCGAAAGACAAGTGCACATAACTAACTAACTAACTAACTAAGCAAACAAATGATGCCGCACTGACAACTACCCAGACATCTAATTAACACGGAACCTTTGACTTTCCTTTGCCTCTAAGCTGGGGCAAGCACCGAAGTTCACTTTGTTGTCAGGCTACACCCTGTGCTCAGCCCTATGCGCCTATCTCGTGGCAAACAATACATGCGTGTGAATGCACGCGTGAATGAATTGTGTGGTACTGGATTTTATTTATACGTCACTCAAAGTCCTCAGAGTCCACAGCGCATCTCACTTTCCTCCGTGTGTCTCTTTGCTTCTGCTGTGTGATGTTAGCATCGCACAGGGGCAGTGGTTAAAGATGTGAGATCCAGAGGCAGGAGGATCTCTGTGAGTCCAAGGTCAGCCTGGTCTACAAAGAGAGTCCCAGGATGACCAGGGCTGTTACACAGAGAAATCATGTCTCAGGGGAGGAGGGATGGTGAGAACCAGGGTCCCACTGCCTGCGGTTTGTCTCAGACTTGCCACTTATTCAGAAGGCTTGGGTCACTTGCATGCTTAACTAACTGGATTTTATTACCTAGAGAGCTGGACTAAGGTTTGCTGAGTCTGTTCAGTTTGTAGTTCACAGGGTTGAAGTTGCAGTGGAGGTGCAGGCTGATGGAAGCCACGTGAGACCTCGGAGGTTCTGGTTGGTCAAGTTCGAGTTGATGCTAAATGTTGTGGTTAAGTCATCAGTTCAAGGCCTGTCTATTCATCATATGAGATTTATGAAAATACTATCAATTAAAGGTTCCAGTGAAGTAGAATTTTATGGAATACCCATTTTTTTCTATTGCCTAGAGCTTCATTAGTGTTGGAATGGACAATTACTTAGGAAATAAGAAATAAATAAGTGGAAAATTTAATGTGTGAGAGCTTACTTCATTCTTTCCCTGTTAGTCTCCTGAAGGTACAACTTTCAAAAGCTAGAAATCATAAAGTACCAACAACACACAGGGGATTAATAGTTCTGTATAATATTATCCATTGCTTACTTTAAAATTTCCAGAGAATAAGGAAATAACTGTGGAAACCGGAATAGTTTCCTCCACATAACTACTAATATTTATTGAGTATTTACAATATGGTAGACACCTCACTTAGTGTCTAAAATTAATTACTTAGTACGATAATACCTCAAGTCATCTCATCAGGCCACCAAGGAAGGAAACTAAGGCACAGGGTGCCGAAGCTTCTTGCTCAAGGTCAGAGCTCTGAGCAGCAACCACTAGGCAGCTCCTCACCTGTTTGAACTCAACCGTGGTCACTTAACTGTGGTTGCACTTTGATATTATAGGCAAACCACTGAGTGACTGATGAAATTGATGGAACTGATGGCACCCCATTCCTTCTAGATCAGTGATCCTCAGTTTACAGGTCACAACCCCCATAAGGGGTCGCATATCAGATATCCTGTGTGGTGGGTTGAAAGAAAATGGTCCCCCAAAGGGAGGGGCAGTATTTGGAGGTGTGGCCATGTTGGAATAGGTGTGGTCTTATTGAAGGAAGTGTGTTACTCAAGTCATGCCCATTGAGACAGATCACTTCCTGCACTGCCTGTAAGATGTAGGACCTCAGCTACTTCTCCCGAACCATGTCTGCCTGAATGCTACCATGTTCCGTCATGGTGATAATGGACTAAACCTCTGAAACTGTAAACAAGTCACCCCGATTAAATGTTTTCCTTTATAAGAGTTGCCATGGTCATGGCGTCTCTTCACAGTAATAGAACACTAAGATATCCTGTCTATCCAATATTTACATTATGAATCGTAACAGTAGCAACATTACAGTTATCAAGTGGCAACAAAGTTATTCTATGGTTGGGGGCGTCAGCACAATGTGAGAAACTTTATTAAAGGGTTGCAACATTAGAAAGCACTGTTTCAGATATTCTGGCGGTGGAGGGTGGAGGTACTTACAGACTACATCAGATCAGCCAATATATCCCAGTGGTGACCAGAAACCAGTTGGGATGGCTAAGCCAAACCGCATCCACTGGAAGACAGTTCATCTGGTTTCTTTATCGTTTGAACTCCCTGTGGAGCATGAAGAATGGAGCCCACTCTCCTAATATTGGCTCCTAATAAAATCTCAGCGGTTTCTACCTCCCGGCCTCCTGCCCTCGAGTGCAGTAAAGCAACACTTAATTTCGTTTACTGAGGCCTCACATGTGCAAGCCAGTGAAGTTCGTAATTGTTACTCCGCACAGCTGGGGTTTACAGCTTCGCCGTGCACACACTGGCACCAAAGCAAACGGATTGACTTCATATGGATCCAACACATGGGCCAGGCTGTTAGAAGATGGGCCTGGGTTCTGAAGAGAAACAAGAGTTTCTAGTAACAGGACCTGAATTCCCCAGGGGCGGGTGGAGTGTGAAGTTTTGATTCACGACTAAGTAGAGAGATTAAAATGATAATGGCTTTGTTTCTAGTTTACTTTCTTCAAGGAGCCCAAGGCTAGTGAGCAGAGAGAGACCTGAATGCCATACTATAAACAGATTTTATACTAGAATAAATTAATAAACTGTAAGGGCTATGGGACCTTTTCTCCAGTGTAAGCTATTGAAATATGAAATAAATAGCAAAATAAAAGAAGATTCTTTCATCTTTTTTTTGTTGTTGTTTTGTTTTGGTTTTGTTTTTTAAGACGTGGTTTCTCCGTGTGGCTTTGGCTGTCTTGGAACTCAATCTGTAGACCAGGCTGGCCTTGAACTCTGAGAAATCTGCCTGCCTCTGCCTACTGAGTGCTGAGGTTAAAGGTTTAAATAGAAAGATCTTTCCTTTCTATGAATGAGAATACTAGCAGAGAAAGACAGAATTAATTTTTTCTTGTTATTCTTTCTTTCTGATCACTTTAAAAATTAAAGCTTCAGCCAGGTGGCACACACCTTTAATCCCAGCACTTGAGAGGCAGAGGTAGGCAGATCTGTGTGAGTTCAAGGAGTTCAAGGCCAGCCTGGTCTAAGTTGGGAGTTCCAAGCCAGCCAGAGATGTTACACAGAGAAATTCTGTCTAAAAAAAAAAAAATCAAGTTGCCGTATTTGCTATACTTGACACGATCATTAAAGAAATAAAACGAAATTGCCTTAAATTGAATTGCCACTCAAACACAAAAGGTGCTTTCCCCAGAGATTTCAGAGTGATGCAGGAAATATCCACTAGGGAGCAGGACGGTGGTGAAGCTGACTCATGACAGACACCAGCTACCCCAGTCTCACAGTCCTGAGTGACGTTTGTTCTCAGTTGTACTTTTCTCTCCTAGGACGGAGCAGCATCGGGGACCCCTCTAGAGCTAGGAGTGCCAGGGGAGCTTTGGAAGATGGATTTCCACTCCCGGAAAGAAAGATAGAGAGTTCTAGATGAGAAAGATGGGAGAAAGGGGGTCTGGAGTCTGGAGTGTCTCAGTGGAGTCCATGGGTTTTCCATAGTTTCCATACAGATATTTCTGCAGCAGAGATGATCTTGGAGTTTCATTATCAATATTCACCTCCTTTTTTTGGTCATGAAAATCTCTCACTTGGAGCTAGGGAGATGGATCAGTCACTAAAGGGCACCACATAAAAAGCCATTGGGCCAGCACATGCCTGTAGTACCAGCACTGGAGAGCCGGTGAGCCGGGAGGGATGATCTCTGCAGCTTCCTAGGCAATCACCCTCGATGGATTGGTGGTACACTTCAGGTTCAGTGAGACACACTGTCTCAAAAATAAGGTGGAAGCCAGGCATGATAACGCATACCTTTAATCCCCGCACTCGGGAGGCAGAGGCAGGAGGATCTCTGTGAGTTTGAGTTCAGCCTGGTCTACAGAGAGATTACAAGGACAGCTAGGGCTACACAGGGAAGAAACTCTGTCTCAAAAACAAACAAACAAAAATCAAAATAAACAAAATGAGAAGAGACTGAGATTGAGGAAGATTCTCCATGTTGATCTCTGGCTTCCACATATGCGGACACTTATGCAAACATACCAGTACACACGCACGACATATATGCACACACACACACTTCAATTCATCTCGAATTCCTTCACATCTCACAATTCCTTCACTTTATGAAGCCATGAAAAGCGCTGTGCCACACTGAAAACACTAGACGTGTCTGTGTATGACAAGAACCACAGAATCCTTAGACTTTGCTGCAACTCTGCAAAAACTTGAAACAGTATTTTCTCTCTCACACTGGGGAATGGTTGGAAAAAATTATATATTTTATAGATAAATGAAACCAGGGTCTGGAAAGATGACTCAGTGGCTAAGAGCACTTGCTGGCCTTTTAAAAGAGTTTAGTTCCCAGCACCCACAAGGGGCAGCTCCCATAACCACCTGCACCCCTGCTCCTTTCTGGCCTCCGGAGGCACCTGAACACACTTGGCATACTCTCACATACACACACATGTGATGAAAATAATAATTAAATAACAAATGTAAAAGGAAAAGCACCAACAGCACCATTCTGTCTCCTCTCCCGGCATTTTCTTTCGGAGGCCCACCGTAACCCTGAGGTGCCTGCATTTCTCTCTGAGAACAAGCATGAAGTGTTTCTGCGCCAATGATTCCCCTCAGCCACGCCAGCCACACAGCAGCTACTCAGCATGTGCAATTGTGGCTGGTATGAACTGAGATGCGCCCTAAGTGTCAGTGCACACGAGAGTTTGAAGACAGTTCCAAAGGTAAAAGACCTCAATTCATGCTGATTATGTTAAATACTATTTTTGATCTATGACTTAGGAATACTATTGATGTTTATTTTACCTATTTTTACTTTTTTTTAAAACATGTATCACTCTGCTCTAGGGAAAACCAAGAGACATTTCAAGGCTCTGGGACTCAAGCCGGCACTTGGGCTAGAGATCGGTAGGGGTCCCTTCTCTCTGGAAGCCTTTCTCCGTACAAAGCCCCCTCAGTATCTGTGGAAGCTGGGGCCAGATACTGACTCATGGATCCACAGCTAGAGAGCTGCTCTCCAAACCTAGCTGACAGGGTGGGAGAGACTGCATACCGAACTTAAAGAGGAGAGAGACGTTGAAAGTGCTACATTTGAGCTGGAGAAGAGAAAGCAAGGCCTAAAGGCGTGGAGGTGGGGGAGCATGGAGAGTTCCAAGGTTTACTTTCTTCACCCTGCCACACCACACACTTGGCCTGGTGGAGTCTAATGAAGACCAGATCTTGATGGGCAAGGACTGAAAGCCATTAACAAGTGGAGAAAGAACCAGGGGAGCGTGGGGTTTCTCCTGTGGCCATGGACTCTGCTTCTCCTCCAGCCGGTGGAAGCTGGGACCCCTAGGGGACTCAGGCCTCTGAAGCCCCAGGCCAGGCAGACCCTGAGTATTGATCTGGGGTGTATACTCAGGTACATGCAGCTATGGGGAGCCCTAGGCCGTGGGTCTACTAAATGACACTCCTCTCCTTTACTCTCCTGCTTCCTGGCCTCCAGGGAAGACCCCATGCTGTCCTCCCTGGGAGGTTCCAAATCACTTTCAGATGGCTGTGACTGTAGTCACATCTGCCTTCCCTGCGAGTGTTGGAGGGCCTCACGCTTGTCTCTAGACTGGGAATATAGAGTTCTGAGTGGCGTTCCTTCTGAAGTTCACAGCTTATTAAAAGAAATCCCAGGCTCTAGCAGGCTGGCGGCCAGCGCGGTACATCACAGCCCATGCTCATTTCTGATGTACTTCAAGTACTCTCAAGACTACCAGGAAAGGTCATTCACAAACGGCTCTGTGGAGTGCCGGAGCCTCAGCATGCCAGCTCCTCTCCAGCAGCTGGGAGGAGGCGCCATTCTTCTCTTGTCTCCAGCAACTGGCCTTCCAGAGTAGTCAAATGCTCACTCAACCTGGAATTCCCCCAGGAAGTGCCACAAGAGGCAGGGGAGGAAGGGAAGGTGTGGTGGTGGTGGTTGGGGAGAGTGGGGAGCAAAAGTCACTCTGAATGGGATCTGCCAAGTAACATGAGGAGTGTCGGCTATATGCTAGGCAGATCCGTGGAATGGATACCGCTGTCTCAAGTCTGCGGGGAGGCACGCAGCATGCTCACACAAGGCAGCATGGCAGGACTATGTAGACCAAAGTGCTTAACCACAGCTCTGATTGTCCACTGTGATCCGACAGAGTCATGCAATAACATTTACTATTTATGTTACTCCTAAGTCACTGACTCTGTCAGTCCCCTTGTCCTGACACAGGACGCCATCCCCCCCAGGCTTGTACTGGAAGGATCTCCTGATAGTTATAGGACTAGTAGCCTCTGCCTTACTTAACCCTCATCTCCCACGGGGACCTCTTTCTGGTGAGTCTGATCATTATAAGACAGCCTTGGGGCATTGCCCCCTCCAGCTTCTCCACAGCATAATGTTAGGAGTTGTAATATGGACAGACTCACCAAGTGACAGAATCAACCCAGATTTGTGTCATTTGGCCACAAGTCCCCAACTGACAGAAGGCCCCTGTCTGCCTGTCTGTGATCACCCACCTCCTATATGACCCATCCCTGAAGTAGCTCCCTGTCCAGGTGGCCCAGGAGAATGGGAGGCCCGTCACCTAGCCAGTCCTGCCTCTCAGTCGCTGCAATGTGAACTGACAGCGCCTGTGTGTGGCGAGATGGGTGAAATGATGCCTCCCATCAGCCAGTCCTTCCCACATCCCATCAGCCAGCCCTTTCCCACCCATCCCATCAGCTGGTCCTTCCCCACCCCACCCCCCATCCTGGACCAGGGACCACTCAGACTGCCTCCAGCAATTCAGACTAGCGTTATAAGGCTGCCTGATTAAGAGCGGCCATCCTGTTCCCATCTTGCTTGCTCCTCACACCTCCCTCTGTGTTAAAGGCTTGTAGCTGTGTCTTGTTTACTGAGGCACCTTCTTCACCTTCCTCTCTCTTGAGGCTTACTGTCTCTGGCTTCAGGAGGGATGCATCATGGTTCTCTGACTGCCTGATTTTCTCTATTTTCTTAATGGGACAAAAAAATCTCTCCCAGAAAACCTTCTTTTAGTCAAAGATATGATTTCCTCTTAACCTACAACCTTTTCCATTCTATGTGACACACAATATTCCTCTCTGCTTTCACTTGGAAATGAAATGAAAGCAGAGAGAATGAGAACGATGGATTTCATTACAGCTCCAGTTCTGAGGAGGAATATGTGTGACCTCAGGCAGAAGGTGATGGAGGCAGGACTCAGTTCTGAGCATTGAAGCTAGCCCAGTCTTTGAAGTTAGAGAATGTTCCCTCTCGTTTACTTTTTTCTCTTCCAGTTTTCCCCAAGTTCTTAACTCCTTTAAAACCCCAAACTACTATTTGAATATCAGAGTTTATGATCAAATGTAGATATAAGTCTTTCAAGTTCTTTCTAAACCTCCTCTCCCTCCCCCAAGCCTTTTGCACTTTCCCCCAGTTTACTAGCAGACAACAGGACATTTTCCAAATGGGAAAGCATGCCCAGATACTGCGTTTGAATATCTTTCCTTTTAAGTTCTTCTGCCTGCACCCTTCAACTTGAGAGTCCCAACTGAAAGGTTAGAATGTATTTCTGTAGCCCTATCAAAATTTTACCCATGAACTACCTTAGAGGTCTATCAACAGGGAGGAGTTACAATGTTACAATGGAGATATTTCCACATCTGAAATGGCCTATCTGCAGACCAAAGCATGGTCATGTCAGCATGCCAAAAGTAAGAGAATCCATGCTGATTGTGGCTGCCTCTGTTTCCCCAATGGTGACTGGGAACCTTGGAATGAGAACATCCCTCAACACAGGCATCTTTTCCACCAGACAAGGCTGGTGCTAGGGAAGCCAGGAATGACCCTGCTTCCTGGCCACCCTAGGTCTCACAATCACATTCTGTGTGTTCAGTCATCTCTTTAGTAGTCTATTGGACAGCATAGTTGAAGTAGGCAGTGGGCGAAAGCTACGTGGTTACTGTCTCAGATTTCACATGTGGTTACTGTAGCAGCTTGGATATGTAACGTCTCCCCAAGGGAAGCATGGTCTCCAGCCCTGGCAACTACTGGCAGGTGATGCACGCTCTAAGAGGCAAGGACCAGTGAGAGGCCTTCTGATCCCTAGAGGTGTGTCCCTAAAGGAGCTGATAGAAACTTGGTCTTCTTTTCTCTCTCAGGACAAAGGCAAATTTGCTCCACCAGGTACACCTGCCATGATTTGCTTCCTCAGTCCCAAACCATCAGAGCCAAATGATTTTACACTGAAGCCTCTACTACTGTAAGAAAAAAAAATCCATCCTTTCTCTTTGTGGGTTTGTTATCTCTGATATTCATATAGTCATCGGAGGCTACAAAGTTGTACACGGAGCCCTGCATTTATCTTTTCAACCTTGATAGGAAGCTAAGCCAATGCATCCTTTCTCTATCCACTAATGAAGGAAGTGTTACCTGGCAACCAGGGAGGAGGCTCCCTTGAAAGGGCAAGAAAGCCAGCCTGGGGCCCTCTGAGGCCTCACTTTGGAAGCAAAGGACAGCATCAGTCTAGCTTCTAGGAAAGCGGAACTTAGCTGAAAGGAATTCTTTGATAAAGAAATTAAAGTTTTCCTTTGAATTTTAAGGGGCTTTTCTTAGCTTTTGGCAAAATCCCAGACTACCGTGAAATAGAACACACGTTGAGGAGTGTGCAAGACATATTGACGACGATGAAGCAAGCGTCCAGGTGCCCACCACTGTGATGGGAGCCAGGGTATCCGCGCATGGCCAGTACTGTTTAGGGAGCCATGTGTATATTTGTTACTATATATAAAAACTACTCACTTTATTTTATATGGGTGTGTGCTTTGCCTGTGTGTATGTATGTGCACTATGGGTGTGCCTGGTGCCTGTGGAGGTCAGAAGAGGGCATCAGATCTCCTGGGACTGGAATTATAGACAGTTTTGAGCCACCGCATGGGTGCTAGGAATGGAACCTGGTTCCTCTTCAAGAGCAGTAAGTAGCCTTAATCTCTGAGTCACTTATTTAAATTTTGAAGCAGGGAAAATAAAAATGACCCAAATAGTGGGTTTTTAAGCACTGGTATTATTTTGCCAGAATAACTGGGGCTTTATTTGTCTCAAACAGCAAGGCATAACTACTTTCTTCCCCTTCAAAGAGACAAGCAGGCACATGAAACAAATGCTTTCAATTTCAGTGAAAACAGGAGGATTCCTTTCAAAGGCTACAATGAGAGATAGACAGACAGACAATAGATAGGCATGGATGTTTTAGATTTTAAAAGCTTATTAACGTTAGATCTCCTGGGACTGGCATTATAGGCAATTCTGAGCCACCATATTGGGCTGTTTCTTCTACAAGAGCAGCAAATGCTCTTAACCACTGAGCCATTTCATTCAATGCAGGACACCTCATCACTTTTGAATGGAGGTCTGAGTACAATTATTATTATAAGGTAATAAATTGGGGCCCAATTCCAGATAGAAAGCGAAGGCACATAAAAGTTGTTTCTCTTATAACACACTGTACTATCTCCGCTGTAGCCTCCTGTTGTCTCAACAAGCACCTTGTTAGCAGACTTCTCCTATCTGCTAACTGAGTGCACTTTTGCTTGAGTAAATCCAGAAAGCAAACAGACTCTTGCCTGTTAGTTTTATTATGCTTATTTATATGTATAGCTTCTTTTCTTGTTTTTGGTTTTGTTTTGTTTTGTTTTCTAGACAGAGTTTCTTAATTCAACAGCCCTAGCTGTCCTAGAACTCGCTCTGTAGACCAGGCTGGCCTCAAACTCACAGAGATCCCCCTTCTTCTGCCTCCTGAGTACTGAGATTAAAGGTGTGCACCACCACTGCCCGGCTATGTGCAGCTTCTTAGTAATATTCAAAATATGAAGAAAAATGAGCTTATGATTATAAATGAAATTAGCAACATAGTACCAAATTCAAGAAAACAAAACTTCAGAGAAGCTTGCCAGGACATCACATCTGTTTCTAATGTTTCTTTCCCCAACTTTTGTTACTCCCAGATGAGGTAGAGTTCTATTTCCAGGCAAAATTCAGAAAAAGATACAACAGTGGTTCTCAATGTATGGGTCACAACTGTTGTGGACTATTTCTTTAACTAGGCAAATATGTGTTACATTTGTTTATGCTGTGGAATATAATTTTAACTGTTTAAAGGTGTGCTACATTTGTTTAGTTTTGTAAAGGTATGTTGCTGTTTCACCTTGCCTGCCTAAGGCACCTGATTAGTCTAATATGAAGCTGAGTGGCCAATAGCTAGGCAGGAAAAGGATAGGTGGGGCTGGCAGTCAGGGAAAATAAATAGTATGAGGAATTTAGGCTGGAGAGAAGAAGATGAGAGAACAAGGAAGAAAAGGCGATGCCTGGAGCCACGAAGCCAGGCAGCCGCCAGCCTGCAGTCATGGAGTAGGACATACAGAAATAAAGGTAAAAAAGCCCCAAAGCAAAACGTAGATAAAGAGAAACACTTTAATTTAAGTTAAAGAAAAAAAAAGCCAGAAATGAGCACATGTTAAGGCTGAAAATACATAACCAATAAGTTTCTGTATCTTGATTTGGGAGCTGGTTGGGAGCCCAAGAGAAAAACCTGTTACAACACTTGTGTAGGTTGCATATCAGATATCCTACATATCAGATATCTGCATTCCAATCAATAACAGTTGCAAAATTACAGTAATGAAGTATCAACAAAAATAGTTGCTCACCACAACACGAGGAACTGTATTAAAGGGTCGTAGCATTAAGAAGGTTTAGGACCACTGAGTCATAAGCCCTCTGGAAGATAATTTAAAAATGAACAAGAAATAGGAAAGGTTCTGTTGGGTTTCCTCCTGCTTTTGGGTGACTCGGGAAGAACAGGAGGCTCCCTGTGGAGCCTTGCTTTCTACATAGATCCACCTAGCGCTTAGCACTATGAATTTGTTTTTCTTTGGCCAAAGGTTAAAAGGGTAAATTTCCAAAATTCCAAACAGATTTGACAAGTTGTTACTCATGTTTATGGGAGAGCGCAGCTGCCAGCTTCAGAGATCCCCAGATAGATCTTATTTCAGAGACTATTCACCCTGCTACTAATGGCAGCATTGCCTAGAAACCAGTGGAGAAACCCCAGGCAGCTCTGCCCACGCCTGCCCTAGGGATCCCAAGGGTCCAAATGAATCAATTCCAACTGTAGCCAAGAAGCATCTATAGAGGAAGCTGGCAGAGACATTTGATGGGCACTGGGTACCATAGATGCATGTTACACTACCAAGTTAAGATGAAGAACAGGCTGTAGACTGGCTTTTCGTTCTCCCCTAGAGAGGATTTTCATTGCTCTGCAATTATATATTCAGCTACAAATCAGACATGGTGCTAGTTTGTTCTGCCTAGCAAAGGTATCAGGTGAGAAACACGGTGCCAATGATTTTAGGAGGAAGGCGGGAAGGACTGATTAAAAAAGCTCTCGCTCTTGTTTGCAAAGCACATCCAGAGCTGTGTCTAGACAGTCTCAAAAATCCAAAGCCCTTGAGAGCAGAACTGTGAGAGGGGGATTGAGATGCCAGCCCAGACAGACAGCTGGATCCCAGGTAAATCAAAGGCAGTTGACCCGGTGAGAATCCACTTGGCGAGACAGATAAGAGCTGGGAGTTCCCCGTTGGGGCCCTAGCATTCTGCTTTCTGGCATGAGGGCCCACAGAATGACAGCTTAAGCAGCTGACTTCCAGCAAGGGAAGCCATGGGTGTGCCAGGTTGCTTAGGGAAACGACAGGGTTGACACCTGGGTGGGAACTGGACCAGGCAGCCTCTGAGAGGCTCATGCACAGAAGACCTTTGGTGCACCACACCCCTTGCACAAATAGAAGAGAAATCTTGCATAAATAGAAAGAATTGTCTCAGTAATTCTGCCAACCAAGTCTACCCTGGGTACTTAGCGTGAACTAAAGATAATGTACAGTTTTCTCAAGAGAAGAGTTAAGAGGAGGCAGAGAAAATGAGAAGTCTAAGAGATATGTGGGAAGTGTGTGGGTGTGTGTACAAATCTTCTCCAGCATTGATTTACAAAAGAAATAGTCATGCTTTTTCCTTGAACTTGGATTGCACCCTGACCCTGGTTAAAGAAGTTCAATGTGGGGATGAAGAGATGGCTCAGTGGTTAAGAGCACTTTTTGCTCTTGCAGAGGAGCCTAATCTGGTTCCGAGGACCCACATGGCAGCTCACAACCATCTGTAACTCCTAGGGGATCTTATGACCTCTGTGGGCACCAGGAATGCACACAGTACATAGGCATACATGTAAGCAAAACACACAGACACATAAAATAGAACAAAATAAATCTTGAAAGGGGGCAAATTTGATATTGGTGGCGCAGACATTATTCAGACTAGAAGACACCATGCTGGCTCACATAGGTGTCCGGGCTGAGACTGTTGGGGGCTCTCGGGTACCTGTTTTGGTCAAGGGGATTGAGAACAGTTGCTGAAGAAGTTTGTTCTCAGACGTCCTCAGGACTACAACCACATCAGCAGGGAGAGTGTCTCTGTTTTTCTCAAGAACCCCAGAAGCATCATACAGTACCTGGAAAACACAGCAAAGTGTCCAAGTTAACTAAGGCAAGTGACTACGGCTAGTGACCCTGGCAGGTCGTCTGAGTAGCCATTGTTCAACGCTGGCTATAACTATCCTCTTACACTTGGGCTTTTGGCTACAGAGCACCAGATAAAAAGGAGGAGTTGTACTTTTGACAGGTCAGTTTATCTTGGCTTCTGGTCCAGTTATCTGTGAAGAAAAGTGGTCCTACTGAAGATACAGCACATCAGAGAAACTCTTAAAATATACTGAGTGTCACATGTGAAACGCCCATCCTCATTCTACTGATAGGTAAACAGGAGCTCAGCAAAGGCCTGAAGGAGGTAAGAGTCCGGTGATCATCATACTGGGACATATGGGCTTTTAGCACATGACCGCCACACCTCACTGCCTCTCAAAGTACTCATGGAATCTGAGTGATCCAGAGTCTAAATGGTTCTTGGTCCTCAGCAATGAGGGAATCCAACTTAGAGGTATCTTAAGGGATAACCAACAAATCACTGGAGTGGTGTGGTGGTTTGAATGAGGATGCCCCACATAGACTCATACACTTGCAAGTTTGGTTCCCACTTTGGTGACCTGGGAAAGATTAGCAGGTGTAACCTTGTTATAGTAGGTATGTCACTGGAGGGGGGCTCTGAGGTTTCAAAAACCCATTCCAGGCCCAGTCTGTCTGTCTTTCTTTCTTTCTTTCTTTCTTTCTTTCTTTCTTTCTTTCTTTCTTTCTTTCTTTCTTTCTATCTTCTACCTATCATCTACCTATCTATCTCTCTGTGTGTCTCTCTGTCTCTCTCTTCCTCTATGCCTGTGACCATACTTTCTGCCATGGTGGTCATGGGCATACCCTCCAAAACTATAATCAAGCCCCCAATTAAATTATTTCTTTTAAAGTTGCCTTAGTCATGGTGTCTCTTCATAGAATAGCAACCTTAACTAAGAAAAGTAGTAAATAAGTTCAGCAAAGAATTCACAAACCAGAGAGGAAAGGATCCTAGGAAGAAAAAAAAAGGCACATGTAGAAAAATATGCATAAGAGGAAAAGATGGAAAGAGGCAAGAGGAAGAGGACAAGACAGAGGCATAGGGGATGAAGGAGACAAGTTTACTTTTAATTGAAGATATAGATATGGAAGATAATTTGGATACATCACACATCAGTGGAATAATCCCAAATACCTCTTGTTGAACCCCAGCCATTTTCTGGATCTAGGGCCTCAATAAACCTCATAAGAGTTTGTCACAATTCAGTTGCTTTATCTGGGAGAACCATAGCAGTGAGCTGATAGCTATGGGCTGGACAGTTTTCTAAATTAGTCACCAATCAGCTTCAGGGACTTGAATTGAGACAGAAGCATGGAACAAGAAAAGTGGGAGTCCCAGTTTGTGTGGTAAAAACACAGCTGTGTGGGTGAGATTGCGTCCTTTTGCTGGACACCTCCAGTGGTCCACAGACACTGGAGTGTTCTCAACCATCCTATGTCAGCCGCACTCCATCCCAATGACTTCAGAGTGTGAACATTTACCACGAACCCCTGCAAAGGCTGCAGTATGCTTCCTAGAGAGCTGTCATCTCTGGGCCAGCCTTCAGGCAGGAAGCATGTGGTAGCTCCACGGGCCACGACATCTGTACACAGTACCACTGAGGACGCTTGGGAATTATGATCAGAATCAAAAGGGAGGATGCCAGAAGTTTAGTGAGCATCCCTCCGAGGGACACAAATCTCTTGTCATTCTTGGGTCCCCTAACTCCTGTCCCTCTCACCGGTCCAGCGTAGTGTTGAATGCCAAAGCAGAGCTCCACTCCTTTGGGCCTCCAGAAGAACTTGCACCGTAGGTTATCTTCGAATTTATCTGTGTGCAGAGAAGAGGAGACTGGAGTGCTCATCTCTAAGTGGGACATCTATATCTCACACACACGCACACACACACTCACACGCCAAGGCTCAGGGATTATCACAGAAGCGGTGGAAAGAGAGAGCGCAGATTTCTGTAGTGAAAACAGTATTTGCTAGACATGACGGTACAGATGCACACATGAGCTCACCACAGCTCCGACATGCAGTCTGTGACTATGTCTCTGTCACAGCTCACAAGGCCAAGATTAAACCAACTCCAAGTCTCAGCATGGGGGTGTTGCAAAGAAGTCACTTGTTTGCCCTGGCCACCCAGAACCAAAATAATCACAAAGAAACCATATTATTTAAATTACTGTTTGGCCCATTAGCTCTAGCTTTTTATTGGCTAACTCTTACATATAAATTTAACCCATCTCCATTAATCTGTTTATCGCCACATGGCAGTGGCTTACCAGGTAAAGTCCTGGTGTCTGTCTCTCTGACTCCACCCTTCCTTCTCCCAGCATTCAGTTAGTTTTCCTTGCCTAGCTAAGTTCTGCCCTGCTATAAGTTCAATGCAGTTCTTTATTAATCAATGGCAACCACAGCATACAGAGAGGAATCCCACGCCACTGGGGAGGGACCCATGAAGTTCCACTTTTAGGTGAGAAGCCATTGGCAATTGGCAGCTGCCAGAGGGAGGAGGAGCCAGTTTTCTTCAGGGATGCAGGCCCTGAGAAGCTACCATGATCCCAGAGGTGGCCCCACAGTCATGTATGTATAGATCTAAATGGACTCGACTGGGGCATTAGAGCGGAGCGGGTTGCTTGAGCACACGGAGTTGAAAAGGGAAGGCAATGGGAGAGTGGAATAAGAAAAGAACAGGAGGGGAAGAGATGGGGATAGATTTGATCTAAACACACCAAATGCACATATGAATATTAACAAAATACTTTTAAATTAGACTTACACAGGATTTTCATGCTAGAGAGTCACAGTGGGATTGTTCGCTCTTTCAAACACAAATCCGCTCCTCTAGCCAGAGACACCGAATAGGGGCTTGCAGACAGCCCCAAGTAGCCCCACTCAGATGGGCGGGTCCCATGTTGCCTTCCTTTAGCTGTTAATATGTCACAGTCCCTTCCTAACTCTAGGAAATTCTAAGTACGGACACCCGAGACAATCTCAGACCCTGCCAAGGCGCTTTGAAACCACGCAGCTAGGGTAGGAGGGCAGATAGCTCCAGGTTAACTTCATCTGGACAATGTGCAGGGAAGAGAAAACTAGTGGTGCCGACAGCTTCAACACTTGGAACTGAGACTCTCATACTTCCATTGAGGAAGGAACTTGAAAATTTCTACACTCCCCCACAAACAACTTTTACATTATTGTGGACCTGACTGAGAGCTCAGTATGAGGAACTGTGCTAGGTACTGAAGGCAGACAAGGGACTGGGACCCAAGGGTGTCTCAAATCACAATACAGGTAAAAAAACAAAGTTCATTTAAACTGAAGGGATTATGCAGGATGGGGACGAGGCCTAATGTGGACAAGGTAGAGAAATTGGATATGGACTGGCAAGATGGTTCAGTCAATAAAGGTACTTGCCACTAAGCCCGATGACCCAAGTTCAAACACAAGGTAGAGGGAAAGGACAAACTCCTGCAAGTTGTCCTCTGACTGCCTCCTACACATGAGACAGATAGAGGGATGGATGGATGGATGGACGGATGGATGGATGGATGGACGGATGGATGGATGGATGGACGGATGGACGGATGTGGATGGATAGATGGATGGATAGATGGATGGACAGACGGATGGATGGATGGACGGATGGACGGATAGACGGACGGATGAATAGACGGATGGATGGATGAACAGACGGAAGGGTGGGTGGATGGATGGATGGATGGATGAATATATAGATGGATGTATGGACAGACAGACGGATGGATGGACAGATGGATGGATGGATGGACGAATGGAAGGATGGATACATAGGTAGATAGATAGGAAGATAGATAAGTAGACAGATATGAAAAATAGAGGACTTCAGATGCTAGAAGAGGTACATATCTCTATCCAGAAGATACTGGTAACCTAAGAAGAGGTGGCTTTAGAAAGACTAAACCAGCAGGAATGTCTACAGAAAAGGGGACATTGTACAGCCTGGGACTAGAAGTAGATAGGAGCCCCAGTGAAGACATGACACAAGTCTGCAATGAGGATATGAAGGACCACTTCTTAGCCTTTGGGCTAAGATAACGTATAAAAGGGAGAACTCGGGCAGAGGAAGGTATAAGATGATATAAGCATAAGGAAATAATATTATTATATTATAATATTATAGGATGGGGAGAGCATAGAAATAGTGATAGATTTAAGTTGTAAATTCTACCAGTACATTTAAAAATTTTTTAATTTAAATCTATTTGTATTTGTGTGTGTATGCATGTTCCTGCTTGTTTGTATGTGCACTATCTACATGCAGGTGCCAGAGGAAGCCAGAAAATGGTGTTGGAACCTCTGTGAGTGGAGTTAAGGGTTGTAAGTTGCCCAGCACGAGTGATGGGAACTGAACCCATGTTCAGTAAGAACAGCAGGTCCTCTTAACCTCTGAGCCACCTCTCCAGCCCCCCAAGATCTATACTTTTATAACCCACTAAGTGTCCAAAGTGAGACAGAGACACTTCTTAAAACTTAAAACACATCCACCTTGTGTCTTGTGCCAACTCCACTCACAATCTGTGTACCTTTTCCCTGAGTGGTACCTACCGACCAAGGTCTGGTCTGTCGCCTGGGGAAACCGACTTTCCTCATCCAGAAGGGCAAGAAGGCCCAAAGGTTTTTGGAGGAACATGTCCAGGAGCGGGCGATTGTCCTCATACTGCACAGGGACAGCATCAATGCCTTCATTCTGGTACTCCATCTGGAGGGAAACAGACCGTGACTCCATGGCCTGAAACCGGCCTCCATACCACCATCACGGTTTAGCCTGGACTTTCTGGGTCAGGTGGAATTGCCCCGTGAGGCAATGTACCTTTCCATGGAAATCGGAACCTTTTTTATTTTCCCCAGACTAAATTTACACTGTTTGTTTTGACAGGACTGTCTCTCCATTGGTGTTTCTGTAGCCTTGACGACCAGGTTTGGCTTCAGATTGTGGGCAGCCGGGCAATCCTCCCCCTGCGCCCCGCCCCATTACTCTTAGCTTCCGCTTCAACCACTACCTGCTCGAGAGCGAACACGTGCTGATTGAAGTAGAACTGGATCTGCTCGTTGGCGATATTTATGCAGAGCTGTTCAAAGGAATTCCTCTGGAAATCCTCAAAGCCAAAAATGTCCAAGATGCCCACGTTCATCCTGTCCTCAGCACTGCTGCAAGAGAGAGAGAGAACATGTCAGGAGAAGTTGCACCCCGTTACATTCTATCTCAAAATAAAGAGTGTATAAGTTCATACTCCACCAACATGTAACCTCGGCATTCGGGAGGCTAAGGGCTGTCAGGAGTTCGAAGTCACCCTGGCTACAGAGCAGGACTCTACCTTAGTATCATCGGGCACGAACCTGGTTTACCTAGCTCCCCGCCAAGCCTCCCCCTGCAGTGGCTCCATCCCCCATTCTCCTCTCAGGAATAAATGCTTCAACTCTCCTGGCTCCCACTTGCCATATGTTTTTATCTGGCTGCAGGAGTGTGTTGACGCGATTCACAATCCAGCTGAAGAGTCTCCCATAGAGGGCCTTAGACATGGCGTCCCTGACGTCTGCAGCCCTGTCCACAGTGTTGGCTCGGACAATGGTCTCGCCTCGGGTGACCACACAGTAGGACGTGAGAGCCTCCTGGAGCTCTTCGGGGCTGATGCAGAGTACACAGGCAGCTGGAAAAAAAGGAGTAAATACGATCTTAAACATGAGGCCACATGTTTACACAGCCCGTGCCATCGCCTAAAGCATCCAGGGTGTGCCAGGCTCCATTCAAAGGGCTTCATGGTCCAGACAAGCAAGGTTCCTAACTTCAAGAAGCATCTGGACTGTACAGCACAACTCCCAACTGTTCTGAATGTTCCCCACAAGTATTTAGTAAGTAAAGGTTGGGGATCGATCTAAGGAGGGAGAGATCTTTTATCAAATAAATTGGAAGATTAGACAGTCACAAACACATTGCGTAGGAATGACCTTAAGTAGAGTGCTATAGCTTAAAACAAAAAGAGCTTTTGTTTTTTATTCGTTTTTTTTTTTTTTTTTTTAGACAGGGTTTCTCTGTGACTTTGGAGCCTGTCCTGGAACTAGCTCCTGTAGACTAGGCTAACCTCGAACTCACAGAGATCCATCTGCCTCTGCCTCCTGAGTGCTGGGATTAAAGGCATGAACCACCACAGCCTGGTTTAGAGGGGGTTGTTTTTATTAATTAATTTTTTTTTTCATTTATTTTACATACTAACCACAGTTTCCTCTCCCTCCACTCCTCCTGTTCCCCTAACACACACCTCCCATCTACCCACCCCATCCACTTCTTCACCTCCATTCAGAAAGGGGAAAGCCTCCATGGTTGTCAACATGGCACAGCAAATTGAGGCAGGACCAAGCTCCTCCCCTGCATCAAAGCTGAGTGAGGCAACTCTGCATGGGGAGCAGGTTCCCAGCCAGTTCTAGCTCCAACAAAAGGCCCTGCTCCCGCTGCTTGAAGCCCAACAAGCAGACCAAGCTACACAACTGTCATACATATGCAGAGAGCCTAGGGAGGTCCCATGCAGGCTCCCAAAAAGGGTTTTTTTAATCAGTTGTTTTGGAGACAGGGTCTCACTATGGAGCCTAGGCTGGCTTCAGATTCTGCATCCCCAGGCCTCTCCACAAGCTCTGAGATTACAGGTATGCAGCATCATAGTCAGCCGCTCGTTTTATAGACATGAAGACTCCTCACCCTTTCTTTCATCATGCTTGCTAGTAGAACTTACAAAATAAGGGGGTGCTGCTTTCTCTACTATGGATGCTGAGTTTATGGATTCATAAACCTTTTATTTTTCTTTTTGAAAAGCTGTAAATGATTTTCCAAAGCAGCAAAAGTGGAGACCCATTGTGTAAAGTTTCTTGCCACAGACAGGTTTTCTGCAGAACAACCATCTATCACATAGGGGGTGAATGTCGCTTTATCACAGGATGTCCTGGGAAATGCCAGCTACTGGAACCATCTAGAGCTAACAGGAGGATGTTACAGTGGCATCAAATTCTATAGATTCTTGAAAAATTGTGGAAGCAAAAGACGTGAACTTTGATAAGAAAGCATGTAAGCATCAATTACCATTTTCCAAAGCTTCAGGGTTGGGTACCTCGCTTTTGTCCGTTTGGTGCTGAGAGGCAATAGCTGCAAACTCAATGTTCCCGATATTCAAAATCCCAGCCAGAATTCTGTACACGGAATGAACCTCCTGGAAAGAGCAGGGAGAGCCGTGATTGGAGGTCATCACTGATCAGAGGGACAAATCATTTGCCCTTTAGTTGAAAATACTACCGTTGTCCATCAAACTCTGTTCTGCCTCTTCCTGCACACACACAGGCTCCCTAACCTTCCTGAAGTTAGAGGTAGCAAGGTCACTAGACATTAACAATGAAACAAGTAGACTATGCCTCCTTGAGTCCCAGGCCCAGGGGAAGAGAGCACTCTTCGTCCATGCTTTCTTTCTCATTGCTGCTGCTGTGGACTCCCGGCCACCTGACCTCAGCCTTGCACTAGACCAGAGAAGGGCCACATGGAATGGAGATGTTCTGTCAGCTGGCATGGTGACCAAGAGAGAGATGACCTTTGTCCTTTGACTCACTTAGCCTTTTGCTCTAATTAATCCCAGCGCCCAACGCAGAGATGGAACAAGAGGGATGCTCCCTCACCTCTTTTGGGTACAGTGTTTTATAAAATATCCAGGAGGGCACCCTAGAACTTACTAGGGTATTTCAGAGCTACAGGTTGTAATGCCCAATGGGAGAACTTATTTTGAAAGACCCTTGTCTCTAGCTCCTAGCACAAGAATTTTTAAAATTGTCTGGGTGATCAGATCTTTGTTATGGCAGAAGATACCTTTAACCATACCTGTGCTTCTGTTAATAAGTGAATTTTAGTGGGCATCTAGATAAGACTTGCAGTCTGAGAGGCTGGCTGCTCAAGGGAAAACCAATCTTAGAACTTAGTTCCCACCTGATCCCATCAAACTCTAGGGAGGACTAGGGCTCCAAACTGAGTTAATCACGAATGACCAATAATTAATCAGGTGTGTGTGTGTGTGTGTGTGTGTGTGTGTGTGCGTGTATGTGTGTAATATGATGTGGTGTAAACTCTACAGAAACCTGAAACAGCATCAGGGAGCTTCCAAACCGGTGAACCATGTAGGTGCTGGCAGGGTGTTGTGCCCGAGGGTATGAGTCCCTTTCTATGTACTGTCCAATTATTTCTCATTTAGCCATCCCTGGGTTGTGACTTTTATAATAAGTCTGCAACCTTAAGTAAAATGAATTCTGTGAACTAGTTATTAGCTATACTACTACTACTGATAATAATAATAATAATAATTAGAATTAGTTATACCAACTAATCAAGCTATAGAATAAGGTCATGGTCACTTTATAACCAGCTCAGAAATGTAAGAAGCCTGGGGCTTCCGACTGGTGTCTAAAGTGGGGGCTCTTATGGGACTGAGCCTTGAACTTGGGAGGATCTGATACTAACTCTAGATGAGAGACTCAGAATTGTAGGCCATTGAGTTGGTATAAGAGATTAATTGATAGGGACTTTTAGAAAATAAAAGTCTCACATATTTGGTGACATAAATTTGAGTAAAATATATCCAGATCATCTAAGTCCTGTTTTCATGTTCAAAGTTGAGCATGTAAGGTAGCATTAATGGATTAAAGATAAGGCGTACTTACAATTTGTTTAAATTTTACGTTTTCTATATGTAAAATAAGGAAACATCTAGTTGGGAATTTTTATGCTAATAAACAAGATACTTCCATAAAACATATTCAAATGGGCTATTTGATTTAATACTATACTTAGCAGCCGAGTAATAGGAACTGTCACCGGACCGTTGATAAATACTGCCCCCCAAACTGAGCCTCCCTGCAGACATTACTCAGTAAAGCCTCAAATCTGAATGCAGGCTGTAACACTGACATCTGCCGGATGCCTGATAATGCTGCAAAGACAAATGAGGACTCAAAGTCGGGCTTCTGCCGTAGATAAGTATTGTTCTTCCAGCTTCTAAATCAAGGGCAAGATGTCATGTTCCAGACTTTGCGAATCCCCATTTAATCACGCCACTTAGAAGTGGCTAAGGAGAACACCTACCAAATGGGTTTTTTTTTTTTTTAAACTTGCCTGGATTTAACATGACAGCCCCTCATTACCGTGATCAATACAGGATGAGCTGCATGCATCAAGCGACTCCTGACAGCGGCAGATCTGAGAGTTTGCAGCCAAGACTAAAGCGATGAGTTCTGCATCTACCGTGTCTGTATCCAAGGGGTTATCTAAAACTCTCCTCACTCTAAGGAAAACTGTAGTTCTTCCAGCAAACACACACAGTCCCTACCATACAAGCCAAGGCATCTCCCCACGAAAAGGCTTCAAGCACTTCAGCACTGTGGTGATGAGCTTCAACGAAAATGAACACCCGAGACCAAGCTCTTGAGATAAACAACTCACCACGCTGCTTCTCTGGCCACGTTCTCTTCAGTGCTATGCCCAGAGGGTCAGCAAACGTGTGAACCTACCTCTGACCAGGGAGCACCTTTAGATTCAAACCCCATGCACTAGAGCTGCTTCCTTAGGTCTCCTTCCTTGGATCAATGAAGGAGGCAGGGATGGTCTCATCCCCTGAGGGTGCTCCCTATGTGACATCTCTGGGATTGTCTCCTGGCCTGGGGGTTAATGATGTCTTCCTTTCTGACCTAGGAACCTCCACCTACCATAGAGCTCAAATCAAAATACCATAGCCAGCCACGCTAGCGCTCCCAATGCTATGTCTATCATGGAATGGCTCCACCTTCCCCAAAACTTCTTGGTGGAATGGGAAATCTCTTTCACCTTCCTTAACTTGTTTTCTCTTGCCTCATCAGAGCTATGGAGACTTTTCTGGAACCTCTGCCTTCCCTGTGGAGTCTTACAACTCTATTCTTATCTATTTCTAGTCTCTGCCTTTCTATATGATACAATGATCAAACCTCACTCAAATGAGAGTTTTATTAAGAAGGTTTAGCAAGTCCTCCAACTGGGTCATCTCAACAAACCGCTTCTGAGCAGTTCAGGCAGCAGTAGTGGGAGAGGGAAGAACCCTTCTCCACCAAAGCTTTCTTTTCTCAGTTTTTCCCAAAACAAATATTGCCTAGATGGTGTTCAGGCCAAGTTCAAAGTTAGGAAGGACTTGCTGCTGCTTTGCAGAATCCCTTCTGACCTGGCTCCCGGCACCTCAGGCCGCTGTCATTCTTTAGTTGAAATTTACTTCCTTTCTTTCCTCAGAATCTGATTTTCACCAGTTCTGTCTAAGCACTGGAATCAGGGTCAGCTGGAGATTATAACATATTACTTCCCTCCTTGGCAGCAGCTGATGACATTTAGTGACTTAGGTCAGCGTATCCCACCCTTAAGCCTTTCGGTTGCTATTTTAACATAGAACTCTTCAGAACCGAATCTCTCTTCAGAAGTATCACTTTGATTGGCGATATAGTTTGAAGAAAGTGAAGAAATGTTGCCCTGAACTTAGGTTTCTTTCTGACCTCTGTGTCCTAGCATCAGCCGCATGCATCCTCTCTATCATCGTAGGCAGCATCCAGGGTTTCATGCCCCTTTAAGTCCGACAATTCGCTTACAAAGTATGTTAGGATAAAGCCCGTAGCAGCAGGGTCAGCATTATTTAATATCAAACAGAAACAGCATGGTTGGGCTCAAGATATCTCAGCTGAGTTTACGGTCGAATCCCCTTGTCCCTCGCACAGAGCCCCCATTATTCCTTCTGCCCGGAATGCTTCTTCATGGAACTCCCAGGGCCAAACATTATTCTGAATGCTTTTGGATGGGGCCTGGAATTAAAATCTAGCCTCTCAAGTCTGCACTAAGGTTTGTGTGCCATAATTTTCTTGTGAGGTTTTGTGGGGGGAAGGGGGAGCAAACAAAAAAACAAACAAACAAACTTGAGGAGTTCCCACAGGGAACTAGGGACCTTCTAAGAAAGGACCGGAAATATAATTTTAATTGAATTGGTGAGTTCATTTAAGCTCTGTTGAGAAATGACTGGCAGAAAATCGTTAGAGAATTTCTGTCCCATCAGCATCTGCTGCCTGATTCTATACAACCTAGTCTTCCTGAATTTAGTCATGGTGCCATGACTTTCTAGACGTGACATGGAATGATAATCCAGTGAAGAAGGTTGTCTGCAGAGATAGAGGGGCAGAGAGATAAAGCCCATCTCCTCCCTTGCGTTTCCAAAGCTACTAATTAATTTAGGTTGGCTTATTCCCAAATGAATTGATGTGGGACACAGGGAGGAGACACACAGTGACACGCTGTCACTTCCCTGTTACGCGCTGGAGAGAGACACACGGTTTACTGTCACATTCCTGTTATAAACTGGGACGGTATACACAATGACATGCCGTCATACTCCGGTTATATGCTGGGGAGCTGCACCTAGGGACGGACACACAGTGACACACTCCACATTTCGGCGGGAGGACACACAGCAGCAGGCCGTTATACTCCTGTTGCTCACTGACCGGGCACAAATTAAGAAGTTTTGCCATCTTTCTCATTTTCTTCTTCTCCTATCCATTTACACTGTCATTCTTTCCTTTTAGTGTACCCACCACCCCGTGCCCAGGAATGACCTGCCTCAACGACATATACTCAAATGCTTAACTGCTTCTCTTTCATTTCCTGTTAAACCATCACCATCTGTTTGATGATCAGCAGCCATGCTGGCTAGTTTTTACGTCAACCCCACACAGGCTGGAGTCTTTTTGGAAGAGGGACCCTCAACTGAGAAAAGGCAGCCACTAGAGCGGCATGGCCAAGCCAGTAGTGCATTCTCTAGGTTGTTATGTAGAGAAACCCAGTTCACTGCGGGCGGTATTAACCGTAGATGGGTGCTGTAAGAAGGCAGGCTGAACACGCCACGAGGAACAGGCCAGTAGGTGGCCTTCTCTGGTCTCTGTGTCAGTTCCTGCCCCCAGCTCCCTGCCCTGAATTCCCTAGACAAACTTTCAACTGAAATAAACCCTTCCCGCCCCTAGCTGCTTTTGGTCATGGTATTTTATTATAGCAATAGAAAATCTAAGTAGGACAGAAGCTTTTTTCTATCAGAATAATATCATTGTGTGTTCTCTTCTGATGCCCAGGCCAGTCACATCATAACATTCTATCATCTTTTATTCACTGAAAGCAAACCATCATCTCCCAGACAGGCTCCCTTCGCCATGGGTCCTGTTCCCCTTTAAGGACAGATGCGCCACACTCTGGCATGACCGTGGGCAGGGGCTTGTGCTTTAAACAGCTTCATTTCTGCCTCTGCCATCAGCTCCTCTGATGATGTGACATTGATAAAAATGAGCTCCATAAGTCAGTCGCCATAAAAACCTTCTAACGATGCAGGAACCTTTTAAATTGCCCTCAAAGGAGCTGGGTGAAGCATATTTCTATTTTTATCTTGACTTTTGGAATATTCCCCTGTCCATTTATGGGACTGAGAGACAAAACAACAACAACAAAATGAGCAGCTACCTAGGAAAAAAATGAAACGTATTATTAGGACTCAAATCAGCTATGCTAGGGAGAAAAGGATGGGTCAAACTCGCTGGGTTGCAGAAGCAATGCTTTATCCAGAGCAGCTGCCCCAAGGTAAACAGAAAGTTTGTAATCTAATCTCCTAAGATTTAACTCTCCAGCTTTCCTCCCAATCACGCAGCCCCATGCCAGCAAAGCGAAAGAGCTTGTATGTTCTTACAAAACCAATGGCACAGAGCCCAGAAACTATGAAATAATGTATCACGGAGCCATATTTGATCCTTGAGTCATAAATGCTGGGTCAACCTTAGCGTGTGCCTAATAGAGAAAGTCTCTATGTAGTATGACGAAAGTGGCATAAAGCCTACAGTCAGCTACAGTGGGCAAGTATGGCGGGGGACACGACTGCAGAGATACTGGGAGGGTTTTAACTAGTTCGTCGTGTGCACAAAGAGCTACTTGCAAAAATGTATGTCCTCGAGTTTGGGCACAACCTATACATTCCTAAGTGCCTCCTTTCAGAAGCAATATCGACTCAAGATATGGCAGTATGCTTCTGGCATCTGTTATTATAACCAGGCTGAATTTATGACAGTGGTAACGATTGATAGGTGTCCAGTCCTTACTCTCATAATTTATGTTCATTTGGGGCACCTTGTTCCAATTCAGATTCTGATTTGGTCATTCTTGGATGGACCAGAGGGTCCACACTCCAAACAGACTCTAGGGGAATGACGAAGTTTTGGATCTTTATACCACATGTTGAATAGACATGCATTATCTCACAAGGAACATGCATTTGATACGTGTCCAGCAAGTAAGAGCACACGTGCCTTCTCTCCCACCCATCACAGACATTTACATTGTCTTCGTTTCCTTGTCCAGCGTGTACCTTGTTGGTGAACCCGATAATCCTGAAGCAATGCTGGATTGCCTCAAACTGTCTCCGGTAAGACTCCTTGGACGTGATGTCCTTCATGACTCGTCCAGTTTCAGCAGCTATGTATCTGAATAAAGTGGAACATGACCCGACACAGTAAACACTCATTCAGCACACAGCACTGTGGGCCAGGGCAGGCAAACCTGGGCTTCTTCGCAAAAGTGTTTCGTTAACAGGTTAATGGTGTGGCTGGGAGAAACGGCTGTAACTGAGCTTTCGATCACGCTAAACGACGCACGTGCTGAGATGCCGTTCTTGCTTCCCCCTCTTACATAGTTAACTGAACAGAATGAGTTTCCAGTTAAGGAAACAGCTTCATTTACTTCTAGATTTGTCAACGGCTTAACTGAACCCTCATTCAAAATTAACCAGCAGCCTCCTCCCTGCCAGCAGTAAGGGGTCTTCCAATTACACTTACCTAGGAGGCTTTTCCTCAGGAAGTCTGAACTCGGAAAGTTTCTTTTGGTGATAAAGGCCAGCATAAATATAGTAAAATATGTGAAAATTTTTCTCTCCCCTAGGGAAAAAAAAATCGAGGAAGAGGTTTTATTTATATCGTAGTCCAGGCTTTCCTGACCTAAATAATTGATTCCATTTCCTCTTTTGTACAAAATATTATTTTGCAACAAATTTACATAAGCAGGCCATTAACTATGTATCATCCCAATTAAAAAACAGCAATAGTGGTAATATTCATAGAGTAGTAATGGCAATGGCACTTTACCGAACACATGTAGCTTCATTATAAACTCAAGGAATCCAGGATCTTGTGCTCTACCAAAAGCTAAAACCCCGGCCATTGGCTTGCTTCTTGTGATCCTTCTGCTTCCATCTCCCCAGTACAGGCATTACAAGGTACATGACACCATGCCAAGCTACTTTTATTATTTAAAATAAACTTTATTGTTTGTACTTAAGGTATGTAATATAGCACAGAATATACAAAGATGATTTGAAAAGATTATTAGATTTTAATGGATAAATGTACTGAATGCCAATTACGGCAGGAACTACTCTGGATGCCAGAGAAACAGGACCAATAGGATTCATGGCCTTTTGGAGCATTCCTTCTAGACAGAGTTAGATGGCCATAAATGTTGTCCCATCTTACTTTCTTCATGTGTCACACAACCTAATAATGTCATCCTCCCAAGTTAGTAAAAGACTTGAATGAATTTTCTTTTTTTTCTTTTATTTATTTATTTATTTATTTATTTATTTATTTATTTATTAAAGATTTCTGCCTCCCCCCCTCATCCGCCTCCCATTTCCCTCCCCCTCCCCCCGATCAAGTCACCCTCCCTCATCTGCTCGAAGAGCAATCAGGGTTCCCTGACCTGTGGGAAGTCCAAGGTTAGCTATGCGGTGGTGTCACACGCCTTTAAACCCAGCTCGGGAGGCAGAGAAAGGCGGATCTCTGTGAGTTCAAAGCCAGCCTGATCTACATAGTGAGTTCCAAGACAGGCTCCAAAGCTACAGAGAAACCGTGTCTCAAAGAGAGAGAGAGAGAGAGAGAGAGAGAGAGAGAGAGAGAGAGAGAGAGAGAGAGAGAGAGAGAGAGAGACTTGAATGAAATGGAGACACGTTATGGCTTTTCAGGTCCTGTCCTTCTAACCGTGGTGGCTCTGCCCTTCTCTGGGCACCTTTGAGAGGCTGGCCAAGTGTAAGACAGCTCTCTGAGTCCTTGCGTGCAGATGTCTGTCTGTTTCCCTTCTGTCTCCAACTGCCCCCAATTCCTGCTCAGGCCTTGGGGCTTTGCCGTGGGTTTATTTCCCTTGACTTGGCGTAAGTGATCTCCATTCTCAGCCCTATTCTTTATCATAGCCCCCTGATTGTTTCCTTTAAAACCCTCACCCCCAGCTCCCCATTTGCTTTATCTCTTTCTCCCCCCACTCCTGTCTCCATTTTGTTGGCTAACTCCTAAGTGATGCACAGATCTCAGATCAAATTCTTGAATCCTGGAAACCCATCTTTCCTCTCAGACCCCAGGTGCTCTGGCTAGTTTCACATCCACTTGACACCAGAGTCGTTTACGAAAAGAGAACCTCAGTTGAAAACAAATGCTCCTACCAGATTGTCCCACGGTGCATTTGGTGTGAGAAAGCAGGCTGGACAAACCATGGGAGCAAACTGGCAAGCAGCACTTCTCTGTGGCCTCTGCATTCGCTCCCCCTCCAGGTGTCTATCCTGTTTGCGTTCCCATCCTGACTCCCTTTGATGCTGGGCTGGGATGTCAAAGAGTAAACAAAAGCAATCCTGTCCTCCCCAAGTTGCCTTTGGCCATGGTGTCTTATTATGAAGGGAACTCTGCTTTCCTCATGAACCCCACGCAACTGCAACTCCTTTTCCTAAACCAGGTTGCCTGTTCTCCTCTTTGCCCCTTTCACCTTCCTAGCTCTTACTCGGAAGCGCTATTGCTTCTGAACACTAGTCACAGCGGCTCTGTTTATTTATGCACAACTGTGATCCTCTCATCCCCGCCACCACCATCACCACCACACACACCCACTCCACACTCTGTGGACACGAGGACTTTGTCTGTCTTGTTTACTCTGGCAGTTCCCGCAGAGAACACGTTACTGTCATATAGCGGGCGTTCAGTATTGAGTGGCTGTAGTCATCAGAACCAGTCAGGAGAAGAGTAGCTAACACTGTCAAAATGCACCACATCACACATGCTTTTGAGTCGTTTTATACAGGTGAGTCGTCAGTCTTCCCAGCAAACCCGAGAGGCCATGGCTGGTAGCATCTCCATTTCCCAAATGAGGCCCAACGTCAGAGTGTCAGACCCAGGGTCAAGCCCAGAGCGACATGCCCTGAATGACTATTACCAATTACTACCCTGCTTTTCCTAAAACAGAGTGTTATAGTTTAAAAATTGTCCTTCACAGGCTTGTATATTTGAATGCTAGGACCCCAGCTTGGTGCCACCATCTGATAAGGTTATAAAACCCTTAGGCAGTTGAGCCTTGAAGGAGAAAGTACATTACTTGAGGCAGCCTATGAGTTTTGACCGCCTGACTAGACTTCCTGTCCTCACTCTCGGCTTCCTGTGTGTCGATGAAATGTGATCGGCCAGCCTCATGCTCCTGGCTATCGTCTTTCCCAGGCATGATGGCCTATATCCCCATTGGAACTGTGAGATGATGCAAACCCTTAAGGTGTGCGCAAACTAATTATTGTCACACCCTACCTTACACAACCAATTTAAAAGAAACAGACACACCATCCGTAAAGCCCTCTCCAAGTCCTTTGCACTCTCCCCTTAATGCCTTTTAGATAAAAACAAAAGCAAAAACAAAATCTTAAAACACAAAAATAAAAACAAAACCAAACCTACCACCAAAGGCTGGGGATCTGGCTCTGCTGTTAAGAGCACCGGTTTCTCTTGCAGAGGCTTTGAGTTCGGTTCCCAGGCTGCACATGGCAGCTTACAACCATCTATAACTCCAGTTCCAAGGACCTGACTTTCTCCTCTGGTCTCCTAGAGTAACAGGCACCCATACAGTACACAGACATGCATGCAAGTAAAACACTCATGAACATAAGACAAAACTAAATCTTAAAAAGCAAACATTAGCCACCACTAATCCTTTGTTTAAAACACTGAGAGAGACTAACGAACAAGGGGAGATGGAACCTTTAAAGCTCCCGAATCCTCCAAGTTTAGATTGGCAAAGCAAAAACTGGTGATAAAACAGAAGTGCACCTACGCGGCCTGCTTTATAACTCTGGACTTTTCAAGGAGGTACTCGGAGATTCTCGCCCCCATCACAGCTCCAGTTGGTGTGAACATCATTTCCAGATACTTTCCAAACCGGCTGGAGTTGTCATTGATGGCCGTGCAGGCGTTCCCGAAGGCTTCCACCAGGGAGTTCACTTGGAGGATTTTCTGACGTAAGGTTTGATTGTTGGCCTGGGGTGAGCAAATGGTGGTTAGGAGAAGCTTTCAGAAGCAGCATTCTAATGTCTTGCCAGGCACAACACACACACACACACACACACACACACACACACACACACACGTAGCTCACGCACCTTTTCTAAGGAACTCCACTTTGGGAAAGTTAGTGTCAACCCTGATGAAGGAGTCTCCAGGTACCATGAGTCACAAATCCAGATTTGGTGGCAGGTATTTTTTTATTGTTGTTATTTTTTTTATTATTATATATACAGTGTTCTGCCTACAGTCTAGAAGAGAGCACTAGATCGAATTATAGATGGTTGTGAGCCACCATGTGGCTGTTGGGAATTGAACTGAGGGCCTCTGGAAGAGCAGCCAGTGCTCTTAACCTCTGAGTCATCTCTCCAGCCCCGGTAGCAGTTTTAAAGTCTGATTGCATTGCATAGGAAAGTCTTGACAAATGTTTCCTGCCTAACAGTTTAGAAAGAATTCCAAATACTTTTCCACTCTGCTTTTCAATGCACCTCAGCGATAATAAAGGAGTCCTCAATCCCTTTTCTTAGTCAGCGTGATGCTCTAGAGGCCAAGGATAGGCATCTCCGGGACTAATTTTGCAACCCTTCCTTCCATGTCCTTGTCCAAGCTACCATTTTCCTTTTCCTCAACTGTTGCTCAAGGGACTCCATTCGCCATTTTCCTAATCACCACAGCGGCTCTGACTCAGCATCGACTCACTTCTTCCACTGAACAGCTCAATGTTTCTATTACACGGAAACACACAAAATAATTGATTTGCCTGCAATGTAGTAACTCCGTGTTGGTTTTATTTTTCTCACGACATGAAGTAAGGACAGCATGCTGGCATCTTAAGAGCCTAGCTATCAGGAGGCAACACACAAAGACGGGGTGTTCTTATGTGACTCCCGATTTTAAAAAAAAGACTATAGTACTCCCATCTGCTATAAAACGTACAGTTGGTTCTGTTGGGCCTTCAAACCGCCATCCAGAATTCGGTTGGCCCTTACCTTTCCCAGGAAAGTCAGATGCTGAACGATGAGGTGGGTGCTTTCTGTCTTCCCCGATCCACTTTCTCCACTGATGACAATGCACTGATACAGAAAACACAGTCAGGGGGGAACCCAACCAATCACCACACAGAAACGACCTGCACATTTGGCTGTGGTTTTTCCACACAACATACCCCACTATACTCCTCCATGTTTCATTGAACATCATTCTATCCTGGGACTCTTTCCAGTATATGATGAGCTGGGACAGCTGCTTGTCATTGTAAAGTTTAGATATAGCATTGTCTGATGGTGCCATTGTTAACTGATCCTTGTGGGTTGTGTGGTCAATTCTTGTTATAAACTATATTGCAATGAATCATCATATACACAGATCATTGTATCTACATTCAGGTTTATCTGCTGAATAAATTCCAAGTGGGCAACATTCGATCAAAAAGTAAAAATATTTGTAAAATAGCTACTACTGGGTTGCTTGTCTTGGGACCATAGCAGCTCTCTAGTTCACTAGAGAACAATTTATCTTTACTGGCATATTAGAAAGGGTACAGAGCCCAGAGACAGCTATGTGGGAGACATGAACGGGGCATGTGGAGTTGAGCCTGGCACCCAGGATGCAGTCTGCTGTCTTGCAGCCTCACCACACAGCACATGGATTTGTGCCAATCTGATAGGTTAGAAGCAGGTACTCAATGCTCTTTGAATCTGTACCTCTTTTATTACGAGTGAGGTCAAATGCCTGCCACACGCTTAAGGTCAACCCTATTTTCTTTTTGTCCTCATCTCTACTGTGTTGTTGGCTGTGTTCTTTTTATCACTTCCTGGAGCTCTTCCTGTGCAAAGGAAATCAGTGATGAGGGAGAATAAAAGTGACATAGTTGGCCTTTGTCCTTGGACCCTGGCAAACAGCTTCTTGGAATTCCCTAACTGATGGAGTGATGAGAGCATCTTCTGCTCTAACCGTACCTCTGCTGTGCACAAGGTGGCTCCAAGTGGGAGTCAGACTACTTCACATGGGGATGGGCAATGAGAAAGAACAGAGAGATGGGCAGAGGATGGGAACTTTCAGACCCCACCTCCCATCTTCCAGAAAGGAAAAGAGGTTGCGAATTGAGCTCAATAAAAACTTTTAATGAAAAGAACTATTTTATTTTATTATTTAAAATATTCTATGAGCATCTATTCCTTGCACATAATGTTGGGCTTCACAAAGGTAATTTTCTTCAAGTACATCATAGACTTTGACTATATTCATCTCGGTCTTATTCCCTGAATTATAAAAACTGTTTTTAATGATTTGTTTATTTTTATTGTTTATGCATTGGTGTTTTGCCTACATGAGTGTCTATGTGAGGGCATTGAATTCCCTGGAACTGCAGCTACAGACAATTGTGAACCACCACGTGGGTGCTGGGAATTGAACTTGGGTCCTCTGAAAGAGCAGTCAGTGTTCTTAACTGTTGAGCCTCCGAGTTATAAAATATCTTAAACAAATGAGATTCAGTGAGTTTAGGGACTGTTGAATTGAAGGTCCTGGGAGAGAGTGCTCAGGTGAAAGGCAGGATCCTACACGCTCCCACCCCCTCCCTCCACCTGTTCCACGCATGTCTCCCACATGGTTGCCCTGGTTTGTACCTAATATGCCAGTCAAGACAAATTTAGTGTTCTCCTTAATTCTTTGAGTTGTCCTACTGAATTAGCCAGGCTGAGAGGGGATTATTGGAACCCTTGAACTTGTCCTTGGCTTGGCAGGAGTGTGAGGCTCCTGGGTACTCCATTTGTGGCCGGCATCTGACATGTGGGCATTTTTGTTGAAATTAACCTATAACCTGCGGGGTCTGTGCTAACTCCAGAGTGTCAGGATTGCCCTAAATTGTAGAATATTCTGGGAAAAAAAACCATTTAGTGTTGGAAAACACACAATTCAATGTCAGAAACAAAATGGGGAGGGCAGCATGACAAATAAAAAATAAAAAAAAAAATAAACCTTCCAACAGGCAAGCATTTTAACTTGAAATTCATGCTGCTCTGTCCACTTCTTTCCTCTCTGGCAAATCTGTGGACAGCTTTTAAATCCCCATGATAATGCAGAGAAGGTCATCTCTAATGTCAGCAGACCTCTCTTCCGTGAATTTTGTTGTGCAGTGGTTTGAGTGAGAAATGTCCCTTAGAGTTTAGGGCATTTGAACACTCGGTCCCTAGCTCGTGGCCCTGTTCCGGAGGTTTTGGAGGCATTGCCTTGCTGGAGGAGTGTTGTCACTAGGGAGCTCTGAGAGTGAAAGTGTTCTGCCTGATTCTAGTTTGTTCTCTGCTCTGTGTTTGCTGTTGGAGGCGAGCACTCTCGGATGCTGCTCCAGCAGCCTGCTTGCTTGCTGTCATACTTTCCCACCGTGACAAATAAACTCTTCCTCCGGAGGTTGTCTTGGCCATGGTGTTTTCTCCCAGCAACAGAAGAGTAACTAATACACACTGCTAATAATTTTGTCTACGCTCCCCAGACCCAAAAGGTTAGATTTCTTTGGTCTCTGGAAATACATACATAGTAAGCTCTCATAAAAATTTCTTGAAAAATTAGGTTCCCTCTATTTGTTTACAGAAGACAGAAATACAGGAATATAAACCTAGCAAAATGGAGGTGGAGTGAAAGGCAGGATAAGCCATGCTGTGAATTAGAAGTCTAGACAATTAAAATTTATGGGTTAAGTTTGTGTTTAACTAACACTGAGCTTAAAGTTTGTCAGTCTTAACCCTGGCCCATCAAATTTCCCAGCAACTAGACGATAAATGGCCAGGTGTCTAGGGAGTGCAGTATTTCACATACAGGGGCCTAGTCATGAAGATCCTGAGATGTTAATAGGAGGGAATTTCATTTATGCCATTATATATCCCATTTTTATTACAGCCACTGCATGTAATCAGGTTGCGGCTGCCCTATGTTCTCATTATGTCCATATTAGAAATGTCTTTACTGCATTTCACGAGAGAAAATGAGTGTTCCCTGTGTGTTATGAATCTCAAAAGGGTTTTGTCCTTCTCAGGCATCCAGTGTCCCTGTGCCGCAATTCCATTTCCCTTTTCCTCGGGCTAGCCTCCGCAACCTCAGGTCCCATTTCCTCAGGCTAGCCTCCGCAACCTCAGGTCCCATTTCCTCAGGCTAGCCTCCACAACCTCAGGTCCCATTTCCTCAGGCTAGCCTCCACAACCTCAGGTCCCATTTCCTCAGGCTAGCCTCCACAACCTCAGGTCCCATTTCCTCAGGCTAGCCTCCACAACCTCAGGTCCCATTTCCTCAGGCTAGCCTCCGCAACCTCAGGTCCCATTTCCTCAGGCTAGCCTCCACAACCTCAGATCCAAACAGAAACGGGCAAACGGACCATGTTTCACCTCGTGAGCTGGCAGATGAGGAAGGCGAGTCTTACCTGGTCTTTGTTGAAAGTGACCAAACACTGATAAGCATTGTCTGCTGATGCGAATATGTGGGGAGGATTCGAGGCTCGCTTCACCCCGTGATAAAGCCTGGAAAACTGGAGGGAAAATGCAGCTCATTTAAAGGACCCTTCAAGCATTCCCTGGACCATCTAAGGCTTTAATTACCTATTACCCCAAAGAACAAGGGTTTTCACTGCTTCTGAAAGACTTGGGGATCTACAGGCCTATATTCTGACCCCTGTTCTCTGTTGCTGGCTACACGAGCTAGGATAAGGGTCACTGACTGCCCTGCTCTGCCTCTTCCTCTTCCGAAGAAGCCATAGTATTTACAGCTTTCTAGTCTCACAGGGTGAGAAGTGACCCAACCCAGTGCTTGGCATGTAACAAGCATTCAATAATTAACTTTTATTGCTGCTTGCTTTAAGAAGTTTCTCCCAAAGATAAAAATTCCATTCATGTTAGATTATTGTCTACAGTTTGGGATATTAGCTCCATGATGGGCAATGGACCTCACAGCTGTAATACTACTTTATTTTGCTTGCATGTTTGATTTTCTTTTTCCAGTGCCAGGGTTTGAACCCAGGGCAATGGACAGGCTGAGCGACTGCTCTACCACTGAGCTACATCCCTAGCCCAGCCTTGTGAATTTTCATTACCCATCAAAGATCAAAACATGCTTTTAAACCTCCTCACCTGTGGAGAGTATATGCTTAGATTCTGGAAGGGGTTTAAGGCGATTAGAATATCCCCCACATAGGTGTAGATCAGCGCATCTGCATACCGCTTCTCCAGCCAGTAGATGATTGTTTCCTAGGAAGAGGACACAGCCTTGAGAAACATCATCAGTAGAGGCAGAGATGCTGAGAGCGGCAATGAACCCCTTACACACTTTAGTCTAAAAAGATGAAGACAACCTGTTCAAATCTTAACACTCTTACGATTCTAAGTCTCTGAAAGGGTGACAGAGGCCTTGAAAAGATGCCATACGAATGTGCTGAAATGATTAAGAGTTGCTGACAGGCATCGAGATAGCCAACCAAGATGTCACTTGTTGCTGGGTAGGGGGCAGACTTTGTCCGATTAGAAGGTTCTAGTTATAATTAAATTTAACTGTATACATAATAGATCCCCCAGGTTCTGGGACCCGAACTGGGGGCATCTGGAAGAGCAGCAATCGCTCTTGGTATTACCAGCTGAGCCGTCTTGCCAGCCCTAGTAATTTCATTTCTCAAAAGTTACACTTCAAGTCTTGATTGTGGGACTATGGGATTGAACTGTGCTGTTATACATTAGTGACTGAAGGGCTGATGCCGAGGGTCCCCAGCAGTAGACTCTACAGATGCAGGTTCAACTTAACTAACAGCCCAAGCAAAGGTAAGTACTCTGAATGATTTCAAACGTGAACTATAATAACGCCACCATCTCTGTGAAGGAAACATCTCCTTATGAAAAACAAACACTGTCTTCAGGGTAAAATGCAATATCTTTTTTTTATTAAATAGAAAATAAATTTAGGTTGGTGAGCTTCATTGGTCAGGCCTATGACAGAGGGGGCTTTACTAGAGGTCTTTTTTTTCTTCGTCATTCCAAAACTTATATACAAGCACACAGAGAATCGTAGTCACCGAATGGAATGTTCCTTAAGCGTCACTGCATGGTTAACCAAACAGTTTTTGAATGACTTTAGAAAGCTGTCCAGAGAAGGGGCAAGCCCCCTGTGTGAACACAAACCATCCATGAGAGAGTAGTCTACTACGTATTCAGTACCTCATCCAGGACCTCGAGATTGACCAAATCATCCTCCAGGCAGTGTCTGTCAGCATCCTCCACTCGACAGGGTCTTCTGGTATGCATCCTTTCGTGCCTGGAAACATGCAGAGAGTATCAACATCCAGACAGTGCATGCTGCGGAAGAAGGCGGGCGATGAGGGCGGCTCGCTTGGGAACCCATCCCACGACCCATTCAGGGACCTCAGCGTCAGTGAGAGCAAAGCCCATCTAGACGCCACCCTCTGCCTGTGGCACCACGGGGTGGGGGGGTCTCTCTTCCACCACCACCAGAGTAAAGAGCTTTACCAAGTGGAGCCACCAAACATACTTTTTTGTTTCCTAAATTCCCGCTGCAGCACTTTCAGGAGATGTCTTCTACTTTTTTTTTTCCTGCTCGGTGTGGTAAGCGGTTTGCCCCAGTGCGATGCTTCGTATAAAAGGAACCAAAATCCCGACACTAAGTGGCAAGAGCTCTCGTCTAGACCATTCTCCATCCTGTTGGAGCATAGACTTTCCACTGAGCCACAGCTGTGGGGCCTTACTTCTCCCGATGTCCCCTCCACCTGACTGCCAGCACCCAAAGAGTTGAGCGTGTTTTGCATTTTACCTTGCCTGAAAATGCTTTATGACTTTTCCCCAGAACAACTCCTCTCGTGAGCTGACTGCTCTCTGGAGACGATCTCTCAGCCTATTCCTAAGTGTTGGTCAAATGCATGCATGCATCTGTGGACAACACGTGGGTTATGTGTGTTGAATTATAAAAATTGATATTCTGGGAGTTTTACTTAGCAAATGTGTTTTTGTAACCAACCTTATCTGTTGTGTTAGCATATACTTATGCATGAGTACACTTGTCCACGTGTATGTCCACAGGCTCTCATGGAAGCCAGAAGGCCATCTTCAGGAGTGAGTTCTTTCTTCTACCTAGGTCCTAGGAGTTGAGTGCATGTCATCGGGCTTCTGTGACAAGTGTTTTTACCCACTGAGTCATCTTTTCAGGCCCATACTTATAAAATCCTATTTGGGGCATTGCTTACCAACTATTTCAAAAATTTGAATGACAATAAATAAAAATCCCATTTGGTATTCCAAAGTTTTGTTTTGTTTTTTGCTTCTTTGTTTGTTTAACAAAGTCTCATGCTTCCCGGGCTGACCCCTTAGAACTCACTGTGTTAATAGAGAAGGACCTTGCATTGCTGATCCTCCTGCCTCAGCCTCCTGAGTGCTGGGATTACAGACATGTACCATCACTCCCAGTTTGCCTGGTGCTGGCAATCAAACCCAGCGCTCTGTAAGTCACATAAGCCCCCTATCAACTGCGCCACATCCCAACCCAAAATGTAATTCCTTAAGTAAAAGAATTAATTGAAGTAGGCACTCCGGTAATTCTCCTTGTGAAACTATTGGTCCCTGTCTCAGAGTGGCTAACCATGAGTGAGACGCTCAAAAAACTCTCTTAACAGCAGCAAATCAGGCCTCTTCACCTCTAAATGGAACCAGCTGGTCTATCCGCGGAGCAGGTGGCTGTGAAAAGCACACACAATCTTTGGTATAAAAATTCAAACGGGATTTTAAAATGCATCAGGAACTACTCTTAGGCCCTTATCAAAATATGGAATCAACAGTTTTGCATAACTTCTTCATGACTCAAAAATACCATTACATTATACCTATAAAACGCTCTCCTATGTCCTGTCAGTTCTCCTGTGGGTAGCATCCTGTTTCCCTGGGTGGTGCCATATTCCCAATATTGTCACAGTTTAAAGGGCGTCACCCTCTGATGGTAGCTCTGTCTCCCTGGGTCCCACAGTTGGTTTTGCCTAATGTTTTGCTGTACAATACCATGTACAACAATCACAGAATTTTCACGTGTAATCTCCTCCTTGCTACACACACAGAGGAAGTAGGGAGGAAAACACCTTCAAGTCAGCTACACCAAGGCCTCCCTTCCCAGTCCCCATCCCTGGTAGTTTCAGATTAGAAGGGTCATCTAAAGCATATTAGCCATCTCCACTATGGGAGTCAGTCTAATTGCAAAAGTCTGAAATAAAATGTGGGCTTCATTTTATTCAGTCTAAATCAGTAAGCTAGGCATTCATAAGTGTTTAACCAGAACATCTTCTTTGTCTATGTCTTTACGTGTAGGAGATGTCAAAGAGAAGCCACACTGGGAACTGTTAAGATAGCTCAGTGACTGAGTGTGGACTGCTTTTCCAGAAGACCTGACTTTGTTTCCCAGCACCCATTTCACAGTAGGCAGCTCCCACATGCCTGCAAACTCCAACTCCAGAGGCTCTGACACTTCTGACTTCTGCAGACACTAGCAATCATGAGCACACACCGATGCATACACATGATTTGAAATAATAAAATTTGCAGTCCATGCCTTTAATCCCAGCACTCAAGAGGCAGAGGCAGGCAAATCTCTGTGGAGGCCAACCTGGTCTACAGAGTGTGTTCCAGGTCAGCCAAGGTTACATAGGGAGATCATCTCAAAAATAAATAAAATAAGAATTATTTTTTTAAAGATAAAGAAATTAGATTGGTTTGAAGTACATTCTCTGAGTCAGGTTTGGTAATGCACAGGTGTAAACTCAGAAATTGGGAGGCTGAAGTGGAGGGTCAGGAGTTCAAGACTATTCTGGACTATATTAGGAGCTCCCAGTCAGTCTGGGTTACAAAGAGACCTTGGCTCATGAAAAGGGAACAGGACAGGGAATGCTAATTTTCACTGTTCCTAAAAGCTTCCATCTGCACTCTTTAGTAAATAAAATACCAGGACAGTGCATACTTCTACCCCAAATCCCCTCTATATAAGCCCAAGTTTTCCCCCTTAAAGTTCAACATAAAGAAAAAGCCCTCAACTTTTTAATATAGTAACTGAATTCTCATTGTATTAACTTCAGCCAGCTTACCTCTTTCCTTAATTATGCCTAGAAACTGTGTGAAATAAACTATCTGACAAAGTTGGCAAGAGTCTGGAGAGATGGCTCAGCAGTTAAGGGGACTGGCTGCTCTTGTAGAGGACCCTGGTTCCATTCCCAGCACCCACAGGGCAGCTCACAACCATTTGTAACTGCTGTTCTAGGGATCTGCTGCCCTCTATTGGCTTCCAAGGGCTTAAGGCACATGTGTGATACACAGAGATGCTTCTGTTAAGGTGGAGTAAGTATCTAAGTATCCTCCACCTGTGTCTCCACTTAAAGGCAACTACTCAGGATGGAATGCTTGAGCAGCTAAGGATTGTGGGAAGTGAAGGCTCAGGGGCAGGTAGGTAAAGAAATCAGAACTTGAGATCCCAGCAAGCCAGTGTGCTTCCTCCCACCACTGCTAGCCTGGACCCATGTCTGTCCTTCAAGCTAAACAGTGCTTGTGCAGGCAGATACAGATGAAAGCCCTTGTAAACCTCAGCCGCAATCTCACAAATAATTGATTCTAGCATGAAGTTGATTCTCAGTGTGCACAGACACAGTTAGACACCACCAAGATTCAAACTGGTGTCTTTCCAAGCCCACCAGCAGATTGTCTATAGCTCCGACAGTGTATCTGTCTGCTGTCTATGTCACACACCCATCTCCGAGAACCACGCCGACAAGCTTGGATCTCATCAAAATCTTCCCACAAGGATTTTAGCAAAACAAGTTGAAAAAGATATTTTAATTACTATTATTAGCACTGTGTGGCCTTCTCTCCTACTGATGGGCAATTTAATCCTTAGAGTTAGATTTGCTCAAGATTGTAGTTGGCAATCTAGAAGTTAGTGCCAATACAAGATAGTTCTGCTATGATAAAGACCATTTCACTTTTTCAATGACACACACACACACACACACACTCACTCTCTTATACACATGCACACACATATGCACATGCATAGATACATATACATGTATACATACATGCACACACATGCACACTCACACATACACATACATGCACACTCACACATACACATACATGCACACTCACACATACACATACATGCACACTCACACATACACATGCACACACATGCACTCACATATACACATGCACACTCACATATACATATGCACACTCACATATACACATGCACACACATGCATACTCACATATACACATGCACACACGTGCACACTCACATACACACATGCACACACATGCACACTCATATATACACATGCACACACATGCACACTCATATATACACATGCACACACATGCACACTCACACATACACATACATGCACACTCACACATACACATACATGCACACTCACACATACACATGCACACACATGCACTCACATATACACATGCACACTCACATATACATATGCACACTCACATATACACATGCACACACATGCATACTCACATATACACATGCACACACGTGCACACTCACATACACACATGCACACACATGCACACTCATATATACACATGCACACACATGCACACACATGCACACACATGCACACTCACACATACACATACATGCACACTCACACATACACATACATGCACACTCACACATACACATGCACACACATGCACTCACATATACACATGCACACTCACATATACATATGCACACTCACATATACACATGCACACACATGCGTACTCACATATACACATGCACACACGTGCACACTCACATACACACACATGCACACTCATATATACACATGCACACACATGCACACTCACATATACACATGCACACACGTGCACACTCACATACACACATGCACACACATGCACACTCACACATACACATGCACACACGTGCACACTCACATACACACATGCACACACGTGCACACTCACATACACACATGCCCACACACTCATCTTCAGTAGTGATCCATTGAAAAGGGTGCCTGCTTCACTTTCCTCCTGAGGGGTTTGGAGAGCTAGAAACGCTGATCCCAATGCTTATTTCTTGAAAAAAATCCTAGACTTTAGATGAAGTTATAAAAATGTTCATGTTTCTCTAATTTTAGTTAAAATCAACAAGATTAACTTTGGTTTATTTTTCTGTGTTCTCGAATGGTTTGTTCTTACCAGTGACTACAAACTCAGATTTTCTAAAACTCTGAGGCTCCACCTAGCGTCATAACTCGAGAACAGCATCTGCTAACAAGTCTTTCTAAATCCTTGTTTAATACAAAAATTACAGATCTTCAGCTTGAAAATACCTGAGTTTCATTCTGTTTGGATGGATACCTTGCTCAGCCTAGATATAGTATGGAGGGCCTTGAACCTTCCCCAAAGCAGTGTGCCTTACCCTCTCTGAGAAGGGAATGGGGGTGGGGTGAGGGTCAAATGGAAGGAACGGGAGGAGGACAGGACGTAGGAACTGGGATTGGTATGTAAAATGAAAAAAGATAATTTGTTTGTTTTCTTTTTAAAAAATAAAAGAAAAAAATTACTTGGGTTTGGCCGGGAGTTGGTGGCGCACGCCTTTAATCCCAGTACATGGGAGGCAGAGGCAGGTGGATCTCTGCAATCTTGAGGCCAGCCTGGTCTATAGAGAGAGTTCCAGGACAGCAAAGGCTACACAGAAAAAACTTGTCTTGACAAAAAACAAACAAGTAAAACCCAACCAACCAAAATGCTTGTATCATGTAAGCGGCACAGCTTAGAGAAAAAACTGGAGTAAGCAGGCTGGTTGAACAGGCAGGCCTATTTTCTTCATAGCAGGAATGTGGCTGATGCCTGGTTACCCAGAAGGTTAGAGTGTATATTGTCTGAAAACCTGGAGATCCTATGACACCAACCTTCCTGAATCCCCCAGTATCCGGTATGGTTTAGATCCTCATCCTGAGCTTAGTCTCTCAGTGAACGGAACCCATCCTTATGAAGCAGGTCCTGTGCTCTTTACACCATCTACCAACAGAATCCGTCCTTATGCTTGTTAATCCCTCCTCCCTAGGCCCTTACCCTGAGCGCTGTCTCTCAGTCAATAGAACGGATGCTCATCGTAAGGGTCACAGTGCTTTGCTGTTTTGCAGGGGAGTTCCTATGTAGCTATGCCTAAGCTCTGATGTGATCTGATGGAAAAGTCTCTTCAAAGTTGTGCTGGGCTTAACTGTGTAAGAGAAATAAACTGTGAGGTCACCTGCAGCAATTGCTAAACGAACCCCAGCTTCATTCCTCACCTCATGTGGTAGAGCAGGACAAGGGGTAAAGAAGATGTAGTATGATTAATAAAAACCCAGAGACAGATATCGGGGTTCAACCTGAAGGCCAGAAAAGCAAAACAGCCAGCCACTGTCTGAAATGGCGATCCTGCCTCTAGGAATCTCCGAATGAGACTGTGTCCATGTCTCAGAGCTGTCTCCTCCATCTAATATTCCTCTCTACAGCTGGGATTAAAGGAAGGCACCACTACTGCCTGGTTTCTATGGCAGACTAGTGTGGCTGCTGGGATTAAAGGTGTGTGACACCACTGCCTGGTCTGTAAGGCTGACCAGGGCAGTTGTTTTACTCTCTGATCTTCAGGCAAGCTTTATTTATTAAAATACAAATGAAATATCACTACAAGAAGAGAGGAGATGAGGAAGAGGACCCAGGCTCAATGACTATGGCCGAAGGCTTCTATAATTACGGACAGAGACCATCACTTATCACCATAGTCAATGGTTGCAAACAGTGAGGCAAGCATCACTCAAGACTGAGGAGAGAGGTCCATCAGTCTGTGATATCAAGTCATCCATCCAAATCACTCCCACTTCAGTATACCCCGGATTCAGGGTCAAAGAGAACGGGCCATCTCATTTGACTATACTACACAACCCCACAACAAGTTGGAGACAAACCAGCACAGCTCCCCCATGGGACTCTATTCTATCACTTCTATTGTGAGTCAAATACAGACACTAAAACTAGATACCAGTCGAGTTCAGAGCCCATGGCTCCATGATCTACATGTTGACCCAATAACTTATAACTTCAAGCAAGTACACAGACTTAAAAAGAGAAAACTGTTTGAGCAGAAATTGTTATAATAACTGCCTATTTTTCACCTATGCAATTTTGACCATAATTCTAATAAGTTGGCATTGTATTATCAATCATATTAAAAAGTATTTGATAATATTTCTACTTTCCCCAGACAGCAGCAAGGGTAAGTGACAAAAAGCAGAAAATTAACTATAGTTCATTCTCATAGCGGAGAAAGAAGGGGGGTGGTGGTAATACTAATTATATCAAGGTACAGATTTATTTCTTCTCTGTCGGGCAGATAGGAAGATATTTAGCTTCTGTGTGGGGAACATCCATAGCATTTTATGGGATCATTCAGGAGGTTTTCATTTACATGAGAACCAGGAGCCCACGGGCATATGGATACACAGTGTACACATGTGTGTATATGCACATACACGTTTGCAAGACTGACTGGGAAAAGCTTGGCAGGAAAGTAGTGAGAAATCCATTTTTAAAGGTCACCATGGCAAGCTGAAAAGAAATCAGAACAACCGAAGCCATTGTTTTAATCAGCCTCGGGCAATTTACAAAAGTAGAACCCAAAAGCCATTAAGCATAACAGGGAAAAATAGCTGTTACTAAATTCTCCTAGCAAATAATAGTTAGAGTAGACCTTTGTCAGCTCAGCAAGCCCCTTGCCACCTACAGGGGCAGGACACACTAGAGCTTGTCATTTTTTCTGAGGCTCACAGCTGAGGTCATGGTCACAACGCAGCCACCCAGGGCCTTTCCTGCCTCCATCACATTCCAGAGAGAGGTTTTCTCTCCCAGTGACTCTTGTGAAGTGGTAAGGCTTACGTTTGTGAGTCTACCGCTCTGATCTAATGTGGAGAGGCCATACTGATAAATTCATGGGTTTGCGAAGTGGATTTGGGAAAGACGACATTTTGAAGGTTGGGGAAATAGGGACTGGTGTCACCGAAAAATTAAATGGTTTAAAAGCATCCCTGACGAATTAAGAGACACAGGGGCCTTAAATTGTTGTCTATAGATGCTGAGAAATTCTTACCTCCTCTGAGAGAGTATACATCATATATTCTTAGCTGCTGTGCCTAAATTAGATATATGTAGGGAAGGGGAAAGGCTTGGTCCTTTAGATAATGAGTGTCCATCATGTGGAATGTGTTATCTCTGGTGCCTGATTGCTTAGGGTCTCTGGAATGGGGAAGGGGGAATACAGGCTACCAGGCAGCGTCTCTGTAAAGTGCCTCCCATTTCCATGTAGCAGTGGGATTTATAGAGTCAGCTAGGAGAGAATGAGGCTGCTGCTGCTGCTGAGCATAAGCTGTGTCAGCCCTAAGCCAAACTTAGCTCCATTTGATCACTGTGCCAGGGACGGTGATCCTTCTGCACCCCTCTGCCGTGCCAACCTTGGTCTCCCTAACCTACCTCCCTGTGTAGCATCCATACTCCTCCTCCTTAGCACCTGACTCCTTTTGCTTTCTGCTTCTTCTGTTATCGCTTGTACCTGATGGTCCTCCACTTTAGAAGTGTGTATTTCTCTCACACTGAAGTTTTCCATGCATAAGGTGAGCAAAGGCTGGAAAGGCAGAAGGGAGCAGGATACACAATCCCCCCGCCCTCACAGTGAGAGACAGAAGGTAACGCTGGGCAATAACACTGTGGATAAGTAGTTATCTCTGTTATGATGAACAGACAGGATCGACATTCAAGAGTATAGGAGCAAGGCTAGGCATCATGCGGCATTGGTCATAATGCAGCAGAAAGTGCACCATGCATGGAGAAGGGCCTGAGTTGTGAGGCCATCTTAGCTCTTGTGGGTCTAAACAGTACCTCTTCTGCATGCAGCAGCTTTATGGGAATCCAGCGCTTGATGGGATCCTTTGCACATAAACCAAAATCCCTATCTAAATTTAGCTATAGAGACAGCTATGTAGAAGTAGTGTTAAAGTATTGAGATTGGTCAGTATGTGTCTCCAGTCTTGCCGCCACCCCATTCTACTGTCTGCTATCAGAACAATCTAGAACACATACCGGCCCTCTCTATCTAAGGCACAAGTCTGAGGTGCTCGGGTCTATGGACCTGATCTCCCCTTACTTCCGCCCTGCCTCCTGACCCACACAAAGCTCCAAGGCTGCCAGACGATTCACAGGATTCCCCCTTCTCCAGCCCAGGTCCCTGCTTCCTCTCTCAGTAGCTTCCTTCCTGTCCACCTGCTATTTGATCTTCAGAATCCTGTTCAAGGTTCATCACCCTGCCAGTTATGATTTCTGAACAAAGAGAAGAACCAAGCATAATGGAGCTGAGATGATAAGCCCCCACTCTTTTTCTGCAATGATGGTCCTGTAGCAGGTAGGGACATGTGAAACCATTGGCTCTGCCAGAGTTACACCCTAGCTCAGCCACTTCCTGGAGAAGTCCCTTGATTTTTCTCTTTAATGTCTTCCCAGACATCCCAAGCCCAGGCTAACTTAGGTACCCTTTCCCAGGGATATGGTGGGGGAGCGCAGGCTTTCCTTATCCCAATACTCTGCTCTTATCTCAGTGGTCCTCAGCCTTCCGAATGCTGCAATCCTTTAGTGCGGTTCTTCATGGTGTGGCGACCCCAACCATAAAATTGCTTTTGCTGCTATTTCATAAATGTAATTTTGCTACCGTTATGAATTGTAATGTAAGTATTTTTGGAGATAGAGGTTTGCCAAAGGGGTCACAGCCCACAGATTGAGAACCACTGTTTTCTCTGATTCCTGTCTGCGTGGCACAAAGGCTATTAGCACTTTATCAGGAACCAGATCTGGTTTGCCTTTGGAGTTCCTCTGCTCAGCTTGGGGCTTGACACCTACACATGTAAATGTCTCTACAAAGAATAAATGAATAAATTTGATTTGGGGTAAGAGATAGAAATCAATATTTTTAACCTTTAGTGCTTCCTTACTATTTACTTCCATGATCTTCCTTGATAAGGTAAAGACAGATTTTCACAGCTGAAGGGCAAGAGAAAGGTAATTCTTGACTTTATGTCAAGTGGACACAGGCTAGAGTCATCCGAGAATGAGAAAATGCCTCCATAGGATTGGACTGTAGGCAAGTCTTGAGGGTGTTTTCTTAGTTAGTGACTGATGTGTGTGTGTGTGGGGGGGGCATCCAGCTCAGTGAATGGTGCCATCCCTGAGCTGGAGGTTTGAGGAAGCAGGCTGAGCAAGTCACAAGGACCAATCCAGTAAGCAGCACCCCTCCATGGCCTCTGCACCAGTTCCAGCCCCCAGGTTCCTGCCCTGTTTGAGCTCCTGTCCTCAGTGCCTCTGATGACGAACAGTGACAATTAGGAGTAAGTAAAATAAACCCTTTCCTCCCCCAAGTTGGCTTGAGTAGTAGAGTTTCATCAGAACAATAAAAATCCTAAGACTAGTATTGTAAAGAAATGAAGGACTCCAAAGAGACTATGCACAGATATTTCATCTATACCAACATTTATTGGCAGTTGACACTGTAGTTAGAGCCATCCTAACCTTTTGTGTGTAGATTCAATCCACCCTCAAAATAATCCCCGTTCTATAGAAGAAACTTCCGAAGAAGAAAAAGTTAAGGAACTTTCCCAGCAAGTGGCTGAGTTAACAGCTCAAATCTGACAGAGCTGATGGTTTTAATCATCAAATCTCCCTGCCTGCTGTGTGAGCATCCTTGCAGAGAAATGAGGGGGCCATTTTCTCAATCATCTGTGCTCTCGCCTCTGTTAGTCTTTCTTTTCTCCACCTTTACTGGAAACTCACAGCTGTAGATAGATTGGCTCACCAGTCACAAATGACAGCGGAGAGCCTTTCCTGATGGGTTCAGAAAACATCTATATAGCCAACACCTTGCCAGTTGCTAAGCCAGGGTCATGGTAGAGTAAGTGTCGATTACACTGTGGTCCCTTTGGAATTCGTTTCCCTACCCCTTAAGGAAAAGGCTGGTGCAACATTTTGTACATGTCTGTGAGGTTGTATTTTTTCAAATGACTGTTCAGAGGGACACAAACTATGGGGGAATGAAACTGGAGATTACAAGGACTCTGTGGGGAAAAAAAAAACTTTGCCACCCACCAGACGGTTGACATCAAAAGACTTGGCAAAGAGAAAGAGAACTTAGAGCAATGGCCTGGGTATACATTGAACCACTGTTTTCTAAGGGGAAAAGTATTTAAAAAGAGAATGTAGAACTGGACAGGCAGACTTGGGCAGTAGTTCTGTGCTTGGTAAGTCTAGAAGCCGTCTTAGAAGTCATTGGATAAGGGACCTTTGATCAAACCAAATGAGAAGCTGGGTCGAACCTCAGCAATTGAGGGTTTCATTAGGCTTGGTCCACGGGTATTTGTATTTTGTCTTCATTTTGGTGGTGTGTGTGACTGTGTGGAGGAAGCTCATGTTCAGAGCTAGAGGAAAGGGGGCTTTTGATTTCCCTGGCCGTAAGCACGAGTTCCTACCATCTCAAAAGGAACAGAGTCACAGGAATGTCTGTGTCTCTCTGCCCTGTCCCTAGCCACAGACACAGAAGTGGCCCTGGAATAATAGGAAAATATTTGCTTTGCATTATCCTAAGAGCAAACCTGTGACAATGGAGAAAATCAGCACAACACAGTCACCTTGAAATACCATCTCTGGCAAACCTGGCTTTTGCTTTTGGTTTGTAAACAGCCTTCTGCAGAATGCAGGGCTATCTCCAGAACTGACTTTGCTGTTTGATTGTCTTCACATCTGGCACTTTGAGTGTTCTTTTAATAATACTGGACTGGTGCTTATCTGCATTCTGACCAGATATAAAAACCAAGTAATTGCTGGGCAGAGGAGGCTTGTTTGCAATTAATTTTTTTTTTCTTAAAGAGAAACTCTGCCACCCTCTGGACAGAAATCAAAGATCTGCTTCTTAGAGATATATGCAGAATAGTTTTAAAGACTTCCTCCCATTCCCTAAAAATAGACATTAAATAAGATCTGCCCTTTAAAAATCTGAGGGAAGGGGTGGGATAGAGCCATGTAGAAGTCCTGGTTGCTTTAGATAGTATAGACAAAATACATGAAGAAGAAAACCAGAATGTCCCTACAGATTTTTTAAAAAACTAAAGAGAGAACGGGCTCAGAGCCCATCCAAGAAAAGGTCTCTGGCCTTTAATCCACACGCTTTCCATGGCCTGTTTGTAGAGTCCACGTCTGCTCCTTGCTCCCCAGTAGCCAGGTCAAGACGTCTTAACATATTTTAGCCAAGGCTGCTTTACAGCTACAATTATACTAAATGTAACTAAATGTAATGGTTACAGTTATAATAAATGTAACTAAATGCAACAGTTACAGCTGTACTAATTGTAACAGTTATACTAAATGTAGCTAAATGTAACCAGTACAGCTATACTAAATGTAACAGTTACAGTAACTAAATGTAACCATTACAGCTATACTAAATGTAACAGTGACTAACTGTAACTAATGTAACCATTACAGCTATACTAAATGTAACAGTTACAGTTATACTAAATGTAACAGTTAGAGCTATACTAAATGTAACAATCAGTTATACTAAATGTAACAGTTACATTTATACTAAATTAACATTTACATTTATATTAAAGGTAACTCCATTTTTAATGAATGCTAACTGACACGAGGACAATGAGATCTTAACTATTTGGCAAATTAGTCACAAGAATTCAGATAGGCAGTTTTTGAATCCTGCCTATTCATCCACAGGACATGCTTAACGATACACAAATGAAACTCTGAGAAAACCCGAAGATATGGTTGTTACCAATCAAGATGTAGAGCAAAGCAAAGCACAGCCATGCCCTCCTCCCAAATACCCAAAGGAGGACGTCAGAGCGATGAATGCACAGAACCATACCTGGTTTTAGCAACAGGGTTCAGACGTTTCTGGTCTCGGAGCACATTGGCCAGCTGTTTTTGCAGAAACAAAACCTTGTCTTGAGTTCCTTTAATGAACGGGTGGTCCAGGAGATGGGTGACCGAAGGCCTCTTTTCAAAATCCTTAATAAGACACCTGTTTGTAAAAAATCAACAGATAATTCAAAAGTAAAACATTTGACATTCTCTTTCCCTGGGGATACAAGAGAGAGGAATCCTGGTGGCACACTCAATCACTAGCCCCAAACAGCTCTTTCCTCTGAAATATGTGCCAGAAAGTGGAAAAATTCTATTGATTTGATTAGTTAAAAAGATCAGAAACCTACTTTAGATTGGCATAAGTAAATATTAAACGCTCAATAAATTTTACCCTCGATTTATTTTCAAGTATTTAAAACATTGGAAAAACAGAATGCTTAGAAAAATGTCCGTCTGATTTTTCATTACAGAAAAACATTTTCAAGAGAAGGAACTTTATCTTGGGGGCATATAGGATTAAGATCTATCACCGCAACTACTCTCATGGAGATGTTCTTATTTGGTGGTGTGCAGGGCTTGGGGTGGTTGTTTAGGAGTTTGTAAGGAAAGAAATGAACCTGCAAGGAAGAGAAAAGCCCAGCCATTGATTTCTAATGTTTTCTGAGAGAACAGAGAAGTCCCAAAACAGGAAGTGACTAGCACACAATTCTGAAGAATTTTGATGGAATTCTGCAAAATGGGAACAAAAAGTCTACTCGAAATGGTAAAAGCTCAGGTTCCATTTAAATCCCTCTGCACTAGATTGCTTAGAACCACACACCTAAGAATGGTTTTCTCTTTTGGATTCAATGACCTGTCTAAAGAAAACAATGATTCGATATCTGTGGCTGCTTGCTCTGTGCTAACATGGTCTTGACACACGGAAATCTCTAGTGAAGTGGAACCTGATGAATACCACTCCAGTTACCCTCGTCCTTCTATTCTGAGTAGCTGCCCTGAGTCAGAGGAGGAAATTTCAGCATCCTTCAGTTTCAAGCTAGCACTGGAGACTCGGGATAAATACAGAATGCCCTTCTGCCCACTCAATGTCAGCGACAGCTGAGCTTTTTCCCACAGAGGCATGCCAGCAGCAGCAGCCCGAGCGCCCTGACAGTCAGAAGCAGTCAGGACCTTCTGAGCATCTTGGACAGAGCATTTAAGCTACATCCTTCATGGCAATCCCCAGGTGTCAGGTTTACACAGAGCTTCAAGCTTTGCAGTTTTCACTTCAAAACACTTTCCCATTCCTCCTCACCTTCTAGTCCCAAGGACTTGGGGACTTTCCTGGGTCAGCTTGTTTGAGGATGGCAGGGAGCTGCTAAAAGCAGGGCTTGCAGCTAGAAAAGCCAACTGCACCCAGAGCATCTCCAAACGGATGCCCACAAGACTATAAATACACCTCCACCTCGCCACAGGGAGAAATCAATCATTTGACTTTTATTGGTCCAGGGTGGTTTGTATAGCCTATTATTTTTCCTAGCAACAATACAAAATCAGCACACGTTTACAAAAGACAGCTCTTTTGTAATCCAGTTTTCCCTGGATTCCATGTATACTCATGTGTCTGTGTGATTGTCAAAGGGAAACACATTTGAGTTACTGTTTAGTAAGAAAAGGAGGAACTCAGGGGGGCTATCTGTTTGGCAATTCTGGTGATGTTCTTCCCTCCTGGCTTAAGTGTGGAATATAAAATCCCTAAAATAAAATAGGCATGTGCCTCCTGAGGGCTGATGAAGACAGGCCTAGATCCTCAGAATGGGGTAGGATGGAAATCCAGGATCCACCCAATGGCTCAACAGTCATTGCCCTGGCAAAGTACTCAAGTTCTGACTCCAGCACCTACATCGGGTTGTTTGCCACTGGCTATAACTCCAGCTCCTAGGGATCCAACACCCTCTTCTGGCCCCATCAGGCACCTCACATGGTCGTAAAACAAACAAAAAAATCACAAACACACAGACACAAATATATATCTCCTTTGAGGAAGTAAAGGAAAGGTAAAATAGAGACGCCTTCCTTGCCAGGTAACTGTTGCCAGTGCTTCACACACAGAGACCCATGGCCAAAGCCAAACATGGACTAAGTGACAACATAAAATAGTTTATGGCACATGAAATGGGCAGTGAGCATCATGTATCTCCACCTTCCTCCCGGGACAGATGTTCAAAGGAGGCCTTTGGGAGAGGCATGCCTGCAGACAGAGTCTTTGGATAGCCTTAGAGAACCTGTCTCTAGCTGTTGATGGGAGGACATCTATGTCATACCATGTTAGCATCTACCTGCAAAGCAGGGCTTCCAACAAGTGATAAGATCATCCACTGTCCTGGAGAAGCTTTGCTTTAGATCACAGAATGGGTATGAGGAAGGCATGGAGACTGAAGGGAGGAAGCTAGGTGAGGAGCCAACAACCCAGGAATCTAAGAGACGGTGGGCACAGCACCCTGGAAAATGGTGAGTCTGTCTTCTCAGTAAGACTGGAGTGGGTGGAACGCCACACCACGGAAGCAACAGAAGAGACACTGAGTGTGCTTGGGAGGAATGTTAAACAGCACAGTGACGCATCCAGCTGCACGGGAAGGATTTTTAGGAGAAGGACAAGAAGACCTTGAGAGCACAGCCTTCATTTGCAAACAGCCCTGCGTACCTTGTTCTCACAGAGGCAAACCCCAAATCTGAAAGGGAGCTGTTATTATATTGACAGACAAAGGCAAAGGCTCTGTCTGCTAGATAACAAGACCTCAGCTCATTCCATTTGCTCAGCAAACATTTATTAGGCTACACCAGAATTAAATGAAATGAACTAGTGCATGAACAATTATGATGTTTATTCTCAAGCACCTACAGTAGATTTAATTGGAAAGATGGAAAGACTAGAGAAACATAGGAAACAGTAAAATCTGGTGTTTGCTTACATATTTAGGAAGAAAACAAATAACAGAGAAACACTAGGCAAGACAGTGAATGCCTGTCGTCTTGGCACTTGGGAGGAGACGGAAAGGCATTAGAAGTAAAAGGTCATTTTTAGAATGTTAGTAACTTCCAGGTCAGCCTGGATCACATGAGATCCTGTCACAAAAAAGACCAAAACAAACAAAAACAGAAATACAGGGTTTCAGAGCCATAAGGATCAAGATTTTTCTATTTGCATGTGTGGGGGGGAGGGGAGGTTGTATGTACATATTCCTCTGTGTATGTGTGTGTGTGTGTTCATGTGTGCACATAGGTGTGTGTGTGTGTGCATGTGTTTGGAGGCCAAAGGTCAACCTTAGGTGCCTTCCACACTTGTTCTCCATCTTATTTTTTGAGATAGCTCTCTCAGTGAACCTGGAACTCACTGACTGGGTAGACAAGCCGGCCAATGAGAGCTAGGTATTCACCTTCTCAGCTGACCACTACTCCAACCCTGGATGTTAGCTGTGTGCCCATATTTATGTGGGTGCTGGGGATTCAAACTTGGGTCCTCGTGTCTTTTGAGGCAAGAAATTTACCAAATGAACTATCTCCTCAAGCCCCAATTTTCTTTTCTTTGAGTTTGCTTGCTTGTTTTTAAATCAGAGTTCTTTATGCAACCCAAGATGACCTTAAAGCTCTCAATCCTCCAGCCTCAGCTTCCAGACAACAAAGACTTCCAGACTACAGGCATGCACCATGACACCTGGCTGAGATTTTCTATTCTAATCTCACTTTAGAATGTGAAGAACCTAAGGTCATCCTGTTAGTGATGAGGCCCTGAGCCAACTCCCATAGGAGAACCCTTTTTCCTCTGTGGTGTTAAAAATGGCAAGCTACGATGTGCCAACCACTACAGTTGGGAGGGGTGTATTGTAAGAGATCTCTCTTTATGGGAGAATTCCTGGAGCTGGCAAGACCTGAGCAAGGCTTGAGGGAACAAGAATGAATTAGACGATGGGGAAAAGGCAGAAGGAATTTCTAGGTGGAGAAACACCAGTCAGCACAACACACAGCACTAGCTAAGGGGTGTGGGCAGTGACTAAGAAATCATCAGAACGTGCTCCTTCACTTTCCAAGATGCCACTTTTCACCACCTTAGGGCAATGATTGTCTTTTGTCCCTTCACCAACTCTACAGAATAATCATTATTGCATAAGACTTTGAAGAGTGATGTCTTACTCTTCTTGCTCAAGATTTTCAGCCCATCATTTCCAAGCAGAAGGTTAGTGGATGAAGACAAAACTGACTATCAAAATGGGTAGGAACCCCAGAGAGTTTCTGTGACCTTTTCACAAGACGGAGTGATATGGGAAGTTCTTCTGTATATGTGTTGCTTTATTGGTTAATGAATAAAGAAGCTACTTTGGCCTGTGATAGGGCAGAATAGAGTTAGATGGGAAAACTAAAGTGAATGCTGGGAAAAAGTAGGTGGAGTCTGTGGGAAGCCGTGTAGCCGCTGCAAGAGACAGTGCTGGATGCTGGACAGAACCTTACCAGTAGGCCACAATCACGTGGCGATACACAGATTAATAGAAATGGGTTGATTTAATATATAAGAGCTAGCTAGAAAGATGCCTACGCTATTGGCCAAGCAGTGATTTAATTAACACAGTTTCTGTGTGGTTATTTCGGGTCATGGCACCTGGGAAACGAATGAGTGGCCTCTGCCAACAAGGGAGGTTTCTCTCAGACTTAGAGGGCAAACAGGAAAAACTAAGAAACTGAAAGGTATTTGTTCATTTCAAGAGTATTTGTTAAATCAAAGATTGCAATGTCTCATTGCAGAATATATTCCCTATGCAGGGCCTAAGCAGGGTTTACAAAGGGATGTGTAATGCATGTATCTCTGACATGGGACATGGGAACTGTCAGTGCAAGCTAAGTTAAAGTGTTAGCCATGTAAGTATTCAATCAAAGAGAGACAGAGACAGACAGAGATGGGGAAGAGATTTAAAGAAGAAACAAAATAGTTTCCTGGTAACCAAGTAAGTTTGGGGTTTCATAAGGTGTTTGACTATACTAAACGTTTTGGGGTGGTTTTTTTTTTGAGCATTGGAATTTTTAGAATTTATTTTGTTTGAATCAATGTTTCCAAGCTTACTTGGCCATAGACATTTTTTTAAATTTATTTTTATTTTATGCTAATTGGTGTTTTGCTTCCATATATATGTGTGTAAGGGTGTCAGAAGCTCTGGAACTGGAGTTATAGACAGTTGTGAGATGCCATGTGGGTGCTGGGAATTGAACCAGGGTCCTCTGGAAGAGCAGTCAGTGCTCTTAACCACTAAGCCATCTCTCCAGCCCTCATAGATATGTTTTCTTTTTCTCTTTCCCATTTTTCTGCTGTTAGTGGACAATATATATCACAGATTCCGTCTTGGAAGTTCTGTCGTAACTTAGATTAGAGCAATATCTTTAGAATGAGGGCCAGAGATGAGTTCCCCCTTGGAGATCAAGGAAAGATCTACTAGTCCCTAATGGTCACTATACCTGGGGTAGCCATGAGCTACTATTTCCTAGAGGGAAGAGTCTCAAACTAGGGATATGCTGGGCCCTAGTCAGTTCTTCTCAGAGTCTTTCACTTAAGGAAAAATAAAATTGAACAGGAACTGACTTCAGAGAAACTAAATCCTAGATAAAATCTTTCATAAATGTGTTCTTTTAGTCTATTTTTTCTTTCTCTTTTTAAAAATTGTATTTAGCTGTGTGAGATGAGGGCACTCAAAGTAAAGTGCAATAAAATCATATTTATATTCTGAACAGTAAGAGGTTTACAAGGCCACAGTTGACAGTTTGAATATGATAGAAAAACCCGCCAGAAGGAAATGGAGCAAGCTGCAGCCTTGAAGGAAATCCATTCAGTACCTGATGTGAAATTCTAGTACTTTCCATCATGTTATCTTGGCTAAAGATTAATTCTCAGAATGCATTTGTGTTCCCACATTAAACACGGGTTGTTGCTGCCCTGGAGATGCAGCTGCCTTGTCCCTGTAACCTGACATTTCATGACTGAAACCCCAGATGCCTGTACAGGGAAGCGATTTACCAAGAATCAAGAGTCACCCATAAATAAACACACTTGATATAGAGCAGCTGAAAAAGCAAAACTAAAAATATTGATGAGCTTGGAAAAAAAAGAAAAAGAAAAAACCAGGAGGAGGGCAATCTGCCCCCCCCACTGGGGTCATGCTAACACAAAACCCATGGTTTCCATCTCCACTCATTCCTTTGTCCATATTCTGTCTTTCATCCTGTCTGCTGCCTTCTTAAGGCTTGCTACTTAGATGAAGTGTCCCCGTTGGTACAGGACACCCAAATACTGTTCATCTGAGCAAACATTTCTTGGGCCCATGACTCACTTTGCTGCCACGCGGTTCCTATCATTGCCACACAGAAGCCTGACTGGCAAGAGGAGAGAAACCCTCCTGAGGATGTGGTAATTATAGGCTGAGCAGAACAGCCCATGGTGCTCTGTCTTGGAAGAAAATTTCCATTCTGAAGAACAAGACTGACATAGGAATTTCCCCAAAGGGACTAATGTCTTAAAGAGGTGAGGGTGGTGATATTGTTTATATGATTTTAGTGAACCACCCCTCTCCATGTGCTCTCACCTCAAAGGAAAGAAAAACAGGACTTGTCCTGTAGCCAAATACAAGTGACCATGGTCCAGAACACAGGTTCAGGTTTCTCTAAATACCGTGTTCCGATGTGGTAATAGTTTCAGCAAGCTTTATAATGAGACAAGGAAAATCACAAATAAAGATGCTTTTCAAATATCTTCCAGGAGGTGTCATGTAGGTGAGTCACAGCGACATGGTGGTCATACTCCTCTGGCCTCAGATGCTGCCCAGGGACATTAGCTTGGGGTTGAGAGGACCTAGTGGTTCATTAAGTTAATGCATCCCAAAAGGTTTCACCGATGGCCACAAGGATGTTAGGTCACACTCAGACACGCTCAGAGGGAGATGGCAGCTCTTAAAGGACCCAAGATAGCTGGGTGGCACTCGCCTTTGATCCCAGCACTCTGGAGGCAAAGAGAGGTGAATCTCTGAGTTCAAGGCCAGCTTGATCTACAGACTGAGTTGCAGGACAGCCAGATAAAATAATTTAATTTGTACCTGGGTCCTAAACCTGCAACATCCCAAACTTTCCACACTGACTGATGTTCTTATCAGCCAATCAGCCTTTCCAGTCCCAGCCTCTGGGAACATTTGTCCACATAAACACAGAACTCCCTAAATAGTCTGTTGAAGCATTTAAATGATACATTCAATGACAAAACCCATTATTCTCTCAAGCATGGGGTATTTTTAAAAACATTGGGGCAATGATATGCATTAAGTCAGGTGTTGAGGACAAATCTAACCCTCCTGGAGCTATGCAGTGATATATGAGTTTTACTTAGAGTCAATGAGCTCCTGTTTTTTATTTATATACTGGACACAGGATTGTTGTGGAGGATAAATAAGGTAATGGTTATACATTGCTCACTATACAGTAACCACTCAATAAATGCTGGTTCTGTAGTCAGCCGCTGTATTAAGTGATTGGCAGAAGAAGGTAGTTACGGCACACCCGACAAGCAGGAGTTTTTCATATAGGTCTTAGTCTATAGTCCAACCTGTATTGCCATGACAATATTTAGAGTAAGCAGATGAAAACAAAAGGAACTTTATCTTCTCACAGTCCTAAAGATTGTCAAATCCAAGATCAAAACATGAACAAGAAGGTTCATGTCTGTGATGAAGAAGGTCGAAGAATGTTCTCCGCTTCCAATATGGTTTCCCCAAAGAAAGGATGCCTCAGGCTCACATAGCAGAAGGCAGTTCACTCATGGGGAAGGACCCCTCGTGACCTGTTGCCCCTACCATCTGACCGCGTTCTCAGTACCTGCGTTTTGGAGGAAGCCATTGGACCATAACACCAGTTTGTCTTTAGTGTTAGGGTCTGCCGTCTCCCAACTAATCACCCCCCTAACTAAATCGGTCCAGGGTTATACAAACCTGTTTTGAGTTCAGTCAGATGGGTAATTAATTTGTTGCTTTCCATGTGACTCCCATTCTTGAGGACAAAATTTCTGTTTGACTACTAGTAGATGTCCTTAAGCAGAATTTGTGATATTTGGGGGAGAGGAGACATTTTGGGTCTGACAATTCAGCAAAAAGAAAAATCCTTGATGTTTTCAAGTTCAAGTGTTTGGGGACTCTTGCTTTTGAATGTCTGGGTCATTTCTTTGATTTAAAAATCAATTTCTATTTTGACAAACAGTCATGGTCGGCTTCTTAGCACAGACGTCAGTGCCTGGGGACATCTGAATTGTATTCTTTCCCTTGATCCCGCTTGCCACCCTGCCCTGATTTTAATCCATAATTCTCATTTGTATGCATTTTACCTCTGAGGGCAGGGAACGGATAATACTTAGGCAATCGCTTAAATAACCGAACAACCAGCTCCCCGGGGAAAGGCAAGCACTTGCCTAGGACTACCCAGGACTGGGGCAGGGGTTTCCAAAAGAAACATATGTACCTGGAGTAACACCACCTCACACACATGGAATAGCCAAAGGGCTAGGTGAAACTGACATCACATTCCTTCATAAACATGTGTTAGGCGGGGGCCATGAAAAGCATTTCAAGTGCTTGAGGGCAGAGGTGCCTGGGGTCAGACATTTGCTTTCGTAGAATTTGGAAACAAATGGCAGAATAAATGGATCAGAAATTGTAATTCAAGACTGAAGAGTCCAGGGCCTGTCATGACCCCGACTCTAGCAGTGAGGACAAGTGTTTGACATGAGAGGTGACTTTTTTTTTTAATTGATTTTTTGACACAGGGTTTCTCTGTAGCTTTGAAGCCTTCCTGGAACTGGCTCTATAGACCAGGCTAGCCTCAAACTCACAGAGATCCGCATGCCTCTGCCTTCCGACTGCTGGGATTAAAGGTGTGCGCCACCACCGCCCAGCTTCGGAATGTTGACATTCTTAAAGGACGGAATGGACACTGAGAGGAAGTGCAAGGGAGAGACAGATGACGGGCTCAAGAGTCCCCTGTGGGGGCCCATGGATGTCTTCGCTTTAGGAGACAAACTGACAACATGGTAGAGAGTTAGTTGGTGGAGAGAATGGGGATCCTTTCAGGAAGGACACGGATTGAACAAAACGCCAGTCTTTGTTGGAAAGCAGTCCCTTCACTCTGCCTTCTCCCTAGGAGGGCACACGACTGATTTTTTTTTTAATACTTTATCTTGTTCCAGAAATAATGTAAGGACAAAATATGTGCTTAAATATACAAAGATATGTTCAATAAGGCAACATAAAAATAATATAAGCCAAGGGAAAATTATAAAGCAATGGAAAAATTCAGTCAGGAAAATAGGGACAAAAATACCAAATAAATCACTTTACTGAGGGTGGGCACAAATTTGGCTCCCAGCACCCTAGGAGACAATGTGGAAGGGGAAACCTTCGTTCTATGTGTCTCAGCCTCTGTGACTTGTGAGCAGCCCAGCTCCTCCTATGACTACACTGAGAGATGAACATTGGTAGCGAGATTGAGGAAAATATATTTCAATTTTCCACAGAGATGTATAATTATGAGCCTGCAGTGTGCTGAGAACCACAGCTCTGTGATGAACATGGCCACATAATCCATAAGGCTGTTTCTTACAACACTCTCCAATCCTGGGGCATGCTTGGAACCGTGGATGGCCAAGACAGAGCTCCCTGTCTTAATCTGGGGATAACTCTGCCAGAGAGTTGGTGGGCCTTTCCAGGCTTGGGTCCCCATGTTCCCAAGCTGTAGAGGTCAATGCTCAGCCGCCAGCACTGATGGAGTCATGGCAAGGCTGGTGCCAACACTTGTCCTGATCATTGCAAAGGGCGAAAGGAAGATTCTAGAAAGAGTTTAGCCCATGGGTAGAAAGCGGCTCAAAGAAAAGAATGACTAAGACCAAGGAGAGAGCTGGGGCAGGGGAGTGGGGGCAGAGCATGACACCACACTGCAAAAGTGGTCTGAGAACAGTATGACAAATGTAGCCCGCATGGGCTCCGGCTGCCAGGGGCTCCGGCCACCAGTGGGGGGCTCCGGCCACCAGTGGGGGGCTCCGGCCGCCAGGGGCTCCGGCCGGCATCCCAGAACGTAATGCATGGTGGGGGCGGGGAGCTTGGTAAAGAGCTGTGAGGGCCCACAGCTGCAGCGGTCGTGGCGCCACCGACACCCACACTCCGCGCTCCTCTTTTGATGCATGCTCTTTTGGTGACGATGGACTAAACACTTCTCTGGCCGATTGCCAATTCCATGGCTCTATGGATGGTAGAAGCGTAAAACTGGGGAAATGAAGCAGCCTGGTTTTCATAACAGCCTCACTGCTACTGAAAAGCCGGGGCAGTGCGGCGGGAGAGGGGGGTGTCAGATAATAGGTAGTTGTCAATGTTTTAAGCAAATCAGCATTTTGCGCAGCTATTGGCTGCCTTCCTTTGTGGTCCTGAGGACGCAGACCACCACCGCCGAGCCTGTCACCTGCTAGCCCTTCTGCCCAACTTCCGAGCCAAAACTTTTCCAAGGACAATGCATTATAGGACCCCCCCACCCCGCAGTGATTCCTGTTGCTGATCTCTGGGAAAATGGTTCTTCCTCTGGACGCTGCCACCCAGAGCAGCCAGGAAGCACTTCCGTGTACTCTTGCAACATAAAGAAGTAACCCCCACCCGCTGGGTTGTCAATTCAGTGCCCTGTGTGAGCATCACATTTGTGCAAGAGAAAATAATTTTTTTTCCTTTTTTTAGGCAAGGGTCTGAATAAAGACACCATACTGGCTGCCGGGGGAGTCTGGGGAGTCCTTAGCCCTCCTCCATTAGCAGAACAGCTCCATCCATTACTTCAAAGCCTCATCAGAAACCTTAATCCTTTCTGAAAGGGACTCTCTGGCAGCCAAGCCCTTAATTTGCTGAATAATAGACCCACTGATTAACCCTCAGAAGGCAAATCGCAGATACTGCAGGCAAGGAGTGTTCCCAGGGGAGGCTGAGAGAACCAAGGGGCTGCTGGAATCGGTTTTTTCCCCCACCCCCCCTGTTGGGGAACTAACCCTGCATGGGTTGCTTGCTCAGTGAGCTTTCTGGCCTTCTTTCTCATTTGCCCAATTTTTGGTCTCTATCGAGCCTATCAATTCCCTTTACCAGTGCTGAAGTTATGTTCTGAGTTTTAAGCCATGTGTCTTGATGCCAAGTATAAATAGGCAATAAGGAATAACTATGTCACAAACTGTGATTAGTGACAGTAGACGTTATCTTTAGACCAACTACCTGAGCCCCTCTGCTCTAGGCAGACTGCAGTGTTGTGGGGGAGGGGGGGCAGAAATGGAATAGAATCTACGTAACTACAAGAACTGGAAGACTGTTTCTGATTCATGGAGAGATGCCTAGTGTGGGCCCAGGCTGGCGGCTTTCTCCGTGGATGCCTGCAGACAGAGGTGGACAGCTATGCTCTGTGCTGCCGAGGACAGGTAGCAGGTGAGCTGGACCAATGGCTCCCCACTGGTGTACACCAATAAATCACATGCGTGTTAGCCTTCCGCTAGTCCCATCAGATAATGAGATGAATGATGGGACAGATGACACAGTGGTCAATTATCACGTGGATGATATAAATTCTATTGTGGCAAGGACATTTATCTCTGTATCGATCTGGCTTTCCAAGCAAGGATCATAAATTACTCCCCTCCATAACTGTATGATAAATACTGTAATAACAGAATGCCTCCAACTCCCGTTTTCCCAATAAATTCCCGTATGGTTTCCGTTAGAGGAGAAACATGCACAGGGCTTTTTTTTTTTTTAATTTGTCTTACTAAAGGCTTCATTATTAAACTGCTTTTGGGTTCCCAACAAGCTTGAAAGGAAGACACTGAGATTTCCTCTTGCCCTTTGCCCCCATATCCTTACAGCCCCCATTGACACCATCCTGACAAGAGTGTACTTCATTACAATGATAAACCTCAGTGGAGACACCGTAATTACCTAAAAGCCCATAGTTTGCCTTAGCGTTCATTCCTGGTGTCCTGCATTCTACGGCTGGACAACTTTATAAGGACTCTTATTTACTAGCATGGTGCCGTGGTAGCGTTTCGGGGGTCTTCTTGCTTTATAAGCAGTATATTAAGGAGACTTCATACATTTCAGCAATTGCTTAAATTCTGATGTCCAGATTTTGGCATGTGAACATAGAACGACTTTGGGCATACCGCCAGAAAACTCTTCATTATAATTTGCTAAACTCTCTGCATTAAATTACAGTTACTTTGGTATCTAAGTCAAATGGCTTAAAGGAAGCCTTTAACACCTTCCTGGATTATTCATGCAAATTACTTCTTTGTGTCCAGGTGTCTTCACTCAGTCTCTAAATTTCCCAGCTCTGGGAAGCACTGCTCATGCTCCAAAGAGAATGGGGGAAATACAAGCAGAACTGGTTAATGTGGTGCATATGCATAAACACACACACGCATGCAAACTCATGTATGTGCACACATGCACATACATACACTCAAACACTTGCATGCACGGATACACACATGCATCTTAAGATAGCATATCCAGGAATGCAGTTTTATAAGCAATGCCCTTAATTAACAGCTCTTAAGATAAGTTTCTTTCTTATTTTCTTTTCCTTCCTTCCTTCCCTTCCATTCATTCATTCTTTGTTTGTTTGTTTCTTAAGACAGGGTTTTTCTATATAACTCTGGCTATCCTGAACTCACTCTGTAAACAGGGCTAGCCTTGAACTCACAGAGATCTTCCTGCTTCTGCTTCCCAAGTGCTGGGATTAGAGGCGTAGCTCACCAATGCCCAGCACAGTAAGTTTCTTTAGATTGGTGTTTGAGCTATGCCACTCTCAAGTGACGGCAGAATTTAGAACTTAGAATTCTGGCAGAAGCATCACAGTGCATCCACTCAGGACAAGCAACTGCATAGACCAGTGTTCCTCTACATTTTCTTTCTTTTTCTAATCACAAGTTTAATACAGGGTTGAGATTCCGTAACCAACAACAAAGGCAACACATACACTTAGCACTTCAGCCTAAGCTTGCCCATAGAACAGCTGAATCTTAAGAGGTAACTGTCGTTAGGGAGAACTTCTTAAAGTCATTTTTACAGGCTACTTCAGATTCATCTTGAGCACTCATTATACATACAGGGCAAAGTCAGAATTTTGTATTTATGTTTATTCTTCATTTAGCTTGCAAAACTCTCCTACAGGTAGCTATTAAAACCAAAAACAACAGCAAGTCATGGGTACAGTATGATTCCAGGCCTTCACTCATTCACTTCTGCGCGTAAAATGTCAGCAGTGAGTTACTCAGATGCTGGACACAGACCACCCCTCAGCCGTGATGGACATCACCCTCACCCGCTGTTCCGTTACAATGGTGCCATCCTTCCTGCTTTGGATCGATGTCCCCTGCTCCTCCAGCCCCATCAGCCTCTTTTATCACCTCTCAGGAAGGAGTTTTTCCAGCAAATAGAGGTTTTATTTTGCTGTTTGGTTGGTTGGTTGGTTTTTGTTTTGCTGTTGTGTGAGAGAAAACTGTCTTCAGGTAGTTTGCCTTAAAACCCCTCCACTTAGCATCCTTGTGAGGGAATAGCTCCACACTAGACAATCTGAGCTGGGCGAGAGGTGATGACTACGGTTCAGTTGTCAAGGATATGTATCAGCTTGTACGTGCTGGAGAGAGCAAAAGAAGGAAACAGCTGACAGCCATCTAGCGCCTCTACGCATGGACAGCATGAACATGTGCATAGGCACACAAGACTTTTTTAAAAGGTTTATGTTAGACACACATACACATTCCGGTATCTGAATACCCAGGAAAGATATTGGAACGCCACAGAGACCTGGGTTTGAATCCCACCTCTGTTCAGATTCAGCTGCGAGGCAAAAGCCCATCACTTACTTAGCTGCCAAGAAGCTCAGCTTCCCCTGTGAGTAGTCAACCCACTTGTTTAGCAGCAGCTAGGATACAGCGAAATCACACAAAGTGTATCCACCTTGCCAGACGCATAGCTCATACACAGATAGCAGCTATCACTGAAGGAGACTAGTCCATGCCTGCATCGCTAGGGACCATAGTGATTTATGAGATCCTTCTCAACACAGCTTGATGTTGATCTCTTGGCCAGTACTGGGTACAAGGTGGTACCAGTTTGCCATATCTCCCTAAGATAGTTTGTTCCTTTAAAAAAGGTTTTTATGACCAAAACATCTTAATGCCCAGTCCTCTATCAAGGTCCACAAATCATTATTAACAGTTATAGAAATTCCCCCACTTTAACTATTGTGCAGTGTGTTTGAGACAGGTTTTTAACATAAGTCTTAATAATGGATACACATTTAAATAAAAAAGAAAAGAAAATGGAGAGGAGGGAAGAGAAGAAATGAGGACAGAAAGGGGACCATCTGCTATGGCATGTGCCATTTACTCCTTATGGCAGGCGGGTGAGCATTGCTGTCCTTGCTTGGAATATCAAATCACTTGTAATTCCCTAACTATGTAGTCATGGGGTGTATTAATTACCTGGGGCTGCTATTAGAAGTATTACAAACAGCAGACATTTACTGTCTCATGGACCTCTATACTAGTGCTGATCACCCCTTAGTGTGAGACAGGCTGGGTTTCAGAAACCCATGCCAAACCCAGAGTCTCTCTCTTTTCTTGCTGCCTGCAGATCTGATGTGGAATTCTCCACTTCTCCAGCACCATGTCTGCCTGCATGCCACTAGGCTATTTTATATATATATATATATATATATATATATATATATATATATACATACACACACACACACACAATAGTGGACTAAATCTCTGAAACTGTAAGCCAGCCCCAATTAAATACTCGCTTTTAGAAGAGTTGCCATAGTCTTGGTGTCTCTTCACAGCAATAGAAGGCTGAAGAAGGGTTGGAGAGATGGCTCAGAAGTTAAGAGTGCTGACTGCTCTTCCAGAGGTCCCTAGTTCAATTCCCAGTGACCACTTGGTGGCTCAGAACCATCTGTAATGAGATTTGTGCCCTCTTCTGGTGTGCATGCATACATAGAGGCAGAATACTGTATATATGATAAAAATAAATAAATCTTTTAAAAAAGAATACTGACCAAGACTGGCACTCTAGAGTAACAGAATTTATGTCTTGGTCAGTATTCTTTTTTAAAAGATTTGTTTATTAATTATATATATATATATATAGCATTCCTTCCATGTATGCCTGCACGCCAGAAGGGGGCACCAGATCTCATTTTAGATGGCTGTGAGCCACCATGTGGTTGCTGGGAGTTGAACTCAGGACCTCTGGAAGAGCAGTCAGTGCTCTTAACCACTGAGCCATCTTTCCAGCCCTATAATATCTATTTTTAAATAAGACTATTTTTGAATTCCATTAATACCCTTTCAGTTCAAAATCAAATCATGCTGGTCATAATGGCATACCTCTGTAATCCTAGAATTTAGGGGACTGGGGCAGGAGGAACTTGATTTCTGGGCAACCCGTGCTATATATAACAAGACCTTGTCTCAGTAGCAGTAATAACAAGAATTCCAACTATCATTCTCCCTACTCATTAACCCAGTATGGCAGTTAAGTATCACGCATTTGATAATCTTAGGAAATTCTGACTTAAAATACCAAAAAGGCAATAGAATACACATAACATAGAATGGAAGGCCTGGCAACTGGTTGTATTTAATGCTACGATTGTAAATTATAAATCCACAAAAACCACATACCCACAGCCCTTTCTTCCAGCCAAAGGGCTTTGGCTGCTATTTTTACTCCATCTAAAAGTCACCAGCAGGCTGGAAAAATGTAGAATTGGTCACACGGGCCTACGCTTCCTTTTCTAATGCAGGGGAAAGGAGGCAGCTGGGTGCTATGTGGTCACAGGAGAATGTCACAGTTCTCAGGAAGAAGCCCAGGAGGGACATCCACACTGCCACTCCACTATCCCTACCAGTGACCCATTACGTTCCCATCTCTTCCAGAAGCCTGGGTGAGATTACAACAACAACCTCTCCTCAACTCCAGACCCTCTTCTGTTAGGTGGCCTGGTGGATCCCACCCAATTGCCTTCCAAACTTTCAGCAGCTGCTAGTGAGAATCCTGAGCCCTAACATTTGTTGGTTGTTGTCTGGCTCTCTGGAATCACGCACCTCCCTATCCAGTGGCTAGGCAGGAATGGCTGTCTCTTTGTGAGTTATTCTCTTTGTTCAGGGACAGTGGTCATGATCTGGACCCATTGCTGCCCCACCCAGTGACTATTCCTTATCTTCCTTTGCAATCAGGTACGGCCACATGATATAGTCACAGCAATAATGATATGAAATTTCCAGAAAGTTACAATACCCATCACATCATCTAAATTAGATACTTCTTCAAAGTATAAGCTTGAAACCCATAACTTTATTCTTCTCATGGAGGAGGGGAAAATCCCAATTTTTCAAAATCAGGAAAGAGTCAAGTTTCATTTAAAAGTCTACGGATCAATACCCGTAAAGAGGGCAAAGGAGAGTTTATTAGGTTTTAATTTAGAGTAGTCCAACCTTTTCCATGAGTTTTTTTACTAATCCACTAATTCCCTGTAGCTCAAGAGATGCTAATTAATTCAAGAAGCCACAATTGCTAATCATTGGCTAAATAAATCCAAAATGGTGAGTGTGCCACTGGAGATACTGCTGCTCATTTTAATTAAAATTACCAACGTGTGAAGAGATGTAAATAAAGGTTACAGTGGGCTCGCTCGGCTCCTGGAGGAGTTAACCATTTGTACGGTTCCTGGGGTTCCACCAGGATGAAAAAAACCTGAGAATTCTGTGGACCGTAATAAGTTACTAGCTAGGTGAGGCTATATATTATTGTGCGTAGTTTGTTGATGTTATAAAGCCAGGTAGAACCAAGCGGTTTGAAATACAGAGTGGAGAAAGACAAGAGCTGAGAACTGTTGGCTTGAGAGAAATTCAGTAAAACAGTCAGTCAACAGGCAGACCTGCAGAGGAGGCAAGGGCTCTTAATCTGGGTCACTGTCTTTAAAGGTTAAAGAAGTTTAAACGCCCTTTCCCCAGGTCGGCAGGAACATTCTAACAATATTCGGGGCAGCTGCTTCTACCTATTTGAGTGTCATCTGGAGGCGACTGGAGAAATGCCCCAGTATTTGGTGGCTGGCTGGCAGGGCTCAGGCACGGTGCCTGGTCAAGGAGAGAGACAGTCTTGCTTGTTAGCCATTGACACTCCCCCAGACAGGAAGTGTTTAGAAGTTGAGGAGGACCCTTCTGTGTTTCCCGAAATATAGGTGCCCTGCACTACACCTGGAAAGAGGAAGGCTGTAAGGCGAGGTTAAGGAGATGCTGTGGTCAGATAGACCTTGCTGAGTCCCCCAATCACTAGGCCGACCCCCCCACACACACACACACTTTGCTTAGCTGTACTTTCACATTCTTCATGAAACCAAGAACACCCAGGTTCCCTGGGCTTTAGATCTTCATTTCTGAAAGTCACCTGACCTTTACATTAAAGACATTTGTCAGGAGAGTGTTGGCCTTACTTCTTCTTCCCTACACTGCCAGAGCAGCCACCCCGAACGAGCGGTTTGGGGGGGTGGGCGGAAGGTAATCACATAACATCATCACTGGAACAAGCAGCCAGGATACTCTTGGTGGATTTGCCCCTTGCAAAAGCAAACCCATCTTTATTGTCTCACTAACCAGTTCAGACCCACTGATGTCCTGAAACTAACTCCTAACAAAAGCCTCACAAGTTCGAGAGACAAAATGAAAGAGTGTGGTTCGCAAAGGCCTTTCGGCTACTCAGTCCAAAGGCCTTAAATTAGGTTGAACTCAAAGTGGGGGGGAGGCATCCCTGGAGACCAAGGTGAAGTTAGCAAATGAAAATTATTGTTATCTTATCAAAAGGCTATTTCTGCAGGGAGCCTCTTAACCCAGTAGAAGTCTGGCAGGTACTTAACCAGATAAACTTGTTATGCAAATAGCTTTAGCCATGGGGTGTGGGGGGGGGGGGGGAGACAGCCACGTATTATAGCGGTGACAAAAAATCTCAGGCAGGGTCCTTCCGTGTGCAGTGCAGAATTTATGTGCGCACCATGTTTAATTTATCTTAACTAAGCCGTCAGGAAGCAGGGCTGACAAATGTGTAACTAACTCATATGAATGAGTTAATTATCACTAACAACCAAGGTCCAGAACCAACCAGGGGGATGGGGACTTCCTTTTTTTCTCTTTTTAACTCCATGACAGGTTTGCTAATAGGATTTTAGGCTTTTAGGTCCTTAATTTTTTTTTTTCCTTTTCCTCTCTGCTGTCTCCAAAGAAGGAGGCTGGAAACAAGCCTGAAAGACACTAACCCGTATCTCAGCATTTCCGCCCCGTCTACTCCGCTCTCGGAAGCAGCCGGATCCTGTGGCAATCAGTGGTGTGTCGCCCAGTACCAAAGATGCTCGTGGTTTACATATAAAGTGCGTCCCACAGTTTCCTGTGTTCTGAATGCTTTGTCTGCAGCCAATGGCATTTTGGGGAAGTTGTGGAACCTTTTGAAGGTGGTGCTCAGCTGGAGAAACTGGGCCATGGCTGTGTGGAGCCTTTTTGAAGGTGGGGCCTGGCCAGAGGAACTGGGCCCTGGGTTACTAGCAGTGATTGGTATATTCCAGGACAGGAGAATAGCGGCGTGATCTGGTAGATAAGGGGAGCATCTCTGGGCCTTCCTGACCGTGTTCTAGTGACTAAATCAATACATCAGGAACTGAGTCAACATCTGTGAGTTGTATTTGCCTCAATTCCCAGAATGGAGTTATGTTTGAAGATTATTCACAAGGACACAGGAGGATAAACAGTCCAGCATGTGGGGGGGGGGCGACTGTCCCGTTTCCAAGAGAGAGTGAGGGTAAGGTTTTAGAAAAATATCTTAGGGTTAAGGGGGCTTACAAATGCATTTAGAGTCTTTCAATTCTTGGTCACAAACCCAGCTTGTGGCGGGCACATCATCACTCCTCACTGACAGGACATACAAGCTCCCTGCTTTAGTTTGGGTGTGTGACTTCTCTGTCCCAGCTCTGGGACTGGAGGACTCACCCAGGAGTTGCTTTGTTCAAATATACCTGTTCTTTTGCTTTTTAAATTTGCCTTGACCTGGCTTACTGAGTCGATGGAGAAACCCGTCATAGAGATACAGAAAACCTATTATTTATTACAGCAATGGGAAAAGTAACTAACACATTAAGATTCTCAATGATGAACCCACTTTGGTTCAGAGGCAACAGGGAATCAATAGGTGTTAAAGCTGTGGCTCATCAGTTAAGAGCACTGGCTGCTTTCCCATAAATCCTGAGTTCAACTCCGAGGACCTGTATGGTGGCTCACAACTGTAGTTCTATGGAATCAGATACCCTCTTCTGATGTGAAGACAAATATCCATATACATAAAATACACGATAAACAAACCTCTGAGAGGGGGGGGAGGGAGGAAAAGAGAGGGAGAAAGAAGAAGAAGAAGAAGAAGAAGAAGAAGAAGAAGAAGAAGAAGAAGAAGAAGAAGAAGAGGAGGAAGAGGAAGACGAAGAAGAAGAAGAAGAAAGTTAAGTCAGGCAGTGGTGGTGCATGCCCTTAATCCCAGCACTCAGGAGGCAGAGGCAGACAGATCTGAGTTCAAGGCCAGCCTAGTCTGCACAGAGTGAGGTCCAGGACAGCCAAGGCTACACAAAGAAGCCTTATCTCAGAAAACAACAGCAACAACAACACAAAACAACAACAAAAGGTGTTTCTAGTCAGGATAAAAATGCACACAGCTCTTGCAGACGACCAGAGTTTAGCTATCAGCACATACATCTGGCAGCTCACAACTCCCTGTTGCTCCGGCTCCAGAGGATCTGATGCCCCCTTCTGGCCTCCAATGGCACCTGCACTCGTGCGCAAAGTGTACACACATAATAAAAACCACAACATTTTTAAAGAAGATATTTCTAGTCTTGCTTGTTTTTAGAGAAAATCTAGGCAGTTTACTTTCATAGAATAAACTTGTGGCTTGTTCTATAAAGGGAACTGAATCTATTTTCTGAATGATTCCGCTTTAAAACAATTTCACTACAACTCTCCGTGTCTTTCCCAACTAGTACCTCCAACGATGAAACCCTTTATGGTTGGAAGGTGTTAATTCCCCTCTCATTTTTCTCAGTATGAGACATTAAGTATAAAAGCAAACCAAAGCTCTCTAAATAGACATTTCGGATGCAAAGTGTGTCATTGTTTACAGTTAACTGCAGATTTGAATAAGTCTAATGAGATCACATTTGGTCATAGTATATTTGGGAACTGAGTAATGGCAGGCTGGAGCAGTTGTTCCCATCTAGAAAATCGAAGGGCGGAACTACGGACGTAGCACAGTCGGAAGAGTACTTGCCTAGCATATCCTGTACTTATATAAACCAGGCATGGTAGTCAATGCCAGTAATCCCAGCACTCAGTAAGTAGAGGCAGAAGGATCAGAAATTCAAGGCCAACGCTAGCTATCCGTCAAGTTTGAGGGCAGCCTGAGATAGGCGAAATCCTGGGGGGAGGAGGGGGGCAGGATTTGGATATAGCAGACAGGTTTCTAGCTGTTATATTGCTGCTAAGCAATATAGGAGATAAGGGGCTTATTTTTGTTATGATTTCAGCCACAAGAAGGCTGACACTTCAGGGTTCTAGGCCATGCATGTGCAGACAAGCCCTCAGGCAGAAGTGTCTAAGGGCCTCGGGATGTTAAAGGGCCCCTCGTGACCCACATGCAGTTGCATCATCCACAAATGACTCAGCTTAGCCCTTCTGCAACGCACGTGCGTGAGCCCCCCATCATTTGCATATGACGTAGTCAGGTCAACCCTCTGTGTGCATGTGCTACGCAGTTTTTAAAAGCTGGTCGCGCCAGCTCTCTCTCTCTCTCTCTCTCTCTCTCTCTCTCTCTCTCTCTCTCTCTCTCTCTCTCTCTCTCTCTGTGTGTGTGTGTGTGTGTGTGTGTGTGTGTGTGTGTGTGCGCGCACACACTGACTTCCCCAGGCCTTTACACACACCCTCTAATAAACTCCTAAATGGGTTTGTTCCATGTTTCCTTCTCTCTTGTGCCAGGTGATTTCAATTTTAGCTAACAATTCCCGAGATTGTCCATCATTATGGGAAATTCAGGGCAGAGGGAGCTTGAATCCGGTCGTCACGTCCTATCTACAAGCCAGAGCAGAGAGAAAATGGATTCACTCTTGCTCGCTCGCTCGCTCATTTGTGCTCGCTTTGCTTTCTCCACTCTAACACTCCGGACAACATGTGTTCTCAAAGACATTGCTTTCTGTGTTTTTCCAGCGAGCGTGACCCTAAAAGTTTTTATTTGCCATCGGTTGTCTACCTTGTCCTTAAATCCACAGAAGCAGCACTGTGTTGATTTAAAAATACCACCCTACTCTTGAGAAAAACACACTTAAGCAGAACTTGTGAGTCCAATCACATCTTTGCGGTACGGTGGGATGGGAAGGTGTATCTGTGAATGCCTAATGGAGTTTTCTAGGCCAACTTCAGAGAAGGTTGATCAAGGTTATCTGTGCAGCAATAGAGTGAAAGGGAAATTCCTTGGATCCAGAGAGATTTTTCTCTGTGTGTGGTGCTCCAAAATGTGGTCGCAAGCCACTAGAGTGTCTTTGGCTCTTCAGTTCCCTCCACCACCTCCTGCGGTTACCAGCTTTCAGGAAGTGGTCCTTTCTCACCTCCCACCTAGCAAGTGTTGGTAGCCAGTCACTCTGACTTGTGACAGGCCCCATACATTCTGTAGTTAGGGCAAAAATGATGAAGCTGGGCTGAGGAGCAAGGGTATGCCCCCCCCCCACCCTCCAACACTACCTCTCTGAGTTTTCCCTCCCAGTCACCTTCCAACAACATATCTCTTGCTAGTGTTCTCTGAGTCGTCCCCCGTTCTTCTGTTCTGAGGGATATGGCGCAGGTCCAGGAGGGATTAGATGAACAAACAATTTTCAGGACCCCAAGCTCTGTTGCATTTGAAATGGAAATGAAATACAAACTCAAGTTCTCATACAAACTCCCTTGGGGTCAAACATTTTTAGCATTCTAAATCTGACCAAATTTTAGACAGCTAGGCTGGCTCGTTCACTGCACATTATGTAACAAGGCAGAATGATCTGGGATAGGGCACACTCATCAAACAGGAGTATATCTGCACTGAAACACATGAATATTCACACTAAGAAAGACGGTAACTATAAACAGTCCCTCATCAGTTCAGGGCACCCGCTGCCCCCACGTCAGTTCACGTAAGGTCACGGTTTGCGGCTGGAAGGCTCAACTACAGAATAGCTTCTCTTTTCAGGGCTCTTTGGATTCAGGGATTGTGGGTGAAGACTGTAAATCTAGACAAATATTAAGGAGGATGATCCTGTCTGGTTTGTTACCATGACTCTGTGGAAGATAAGACTACACATAGGCATAAATGAGAAAACATTGCATCTTATTCCCCTATTTATCGGCACCGTTGGCAGGTTACTTCCTCCTGCCGTAGTCTCCGAAGCGCTTGTTTGGAATCCCAGGTGTTGAGGCTTCTCTTCCCAGATCTAGCCCCTGTTAGTGGCTTCTAATGATGGGTTCTCACTCGATTACTACTGAGCCTTCACTTCATCTTTGGGAAGATGAACATCTCCCATGCACTTGGTACCAATGTGGTCCTCTTCCAGGCCCAGGCCTCAAACTCATGATCTCGGCACTGAGTCAGTCTTTGGTCTCTCTGTGTTCTATTGTCTTAGTCTCAGGAAGTCTGGCCTGGGGGCATACTTCCCATCAGGGGCCTCACACTATTCTACATGGTTTTCCTCTAGCTCTCCAGACCTTCTGTATTGACTAGGATACCTCATCTTGATGCCTTAGGCCAAAGATCCTACTTTGCTCCCCATCATCTTGGAAACTGAAAGCTGAGTCCTGGGTCGAAAATCCCAGAACAAAGCCCAACGACCCATCCACCAAAGCTGTAAAGATCTGTGTCTCTCCATTCCCAGAATAGACTCCAGTTACAGGCGTGCATCTTCTACAGAATAGGTTTGTAGATACATGTGATCATCAGGACTGACAACAGTTGAATCAGCGGAATTCCTTATACTCTTCAGATTCTGTGGGAACTCCTTAAGGTATTTACTAGGGCCACCCTGGGCTAGAACATGCCATCAGGCCCAGCTAGACTGAGCACATTCCACAGCGTGGTTTTGGGAATCGTGGGTCAAGACCTTGCTGCGCATGCAGCTCCCAGAGGAGGAACTACTCACTGTGAAATGAAGTGGTTAAATTCCTCACACCATTCTTCTGGGTGCAGCAAAGTGGGGGGAGGATTTCTGAAAAACAAAAGCAATGGTTTTCATTAGGATAAACTGAGATTCGGTAAAGGGCAAGGTATCAGTTGGGATTTGTTGACACCCTTCTAAGCAGCTGAGGGTGGGGGTGGGGGGACGGCTCTGCTCCCTCCCAGGTGGGAATCATTCACCTGCGGAAACTCAAAGCCCCTCCTCCTGTGGTCACTCATTTTCCTAGATTAAAGGGGACTATCTCCTGACCTCAGCACTAGTGAGAGGCACAAAGAGCAGGGACATTCTTCAAGAACAGACAGATGCTCTAATAAGCAGCCAGACAAACACACAAACCATTGTATCTGAGAGCAGAGGATTATGGGTGCTGTAAGAAAGCTATAAGCAGAATGCCAGGGGGCCATAGAGAAATAGACTCTTAATTATGCAGGGTTTTCAGATCATTATGGTGCCATTTGAATTAATTATATGATGCGTCTAAAGCAGGCTCGTGATTCTATCAGTCACATTTTAACTGTTTCCTATGTGCCAACCTCTGCAATAGGCGGAGGAGAAACCGAAAGCCTCAGAACCGTGCCCAGGCTTCTAAGAGGCTCCCAAAGGGAGGCAGACATATTCCCTGTCTGATCACAGGCGGTCCATGAGAACAGAGCCCAACAGGAAAGTTCTTAGGTGAGCGGCTCGCTAGTCCACCCCCTGGTGAGAAAGCAGCAAAGGAGACTTGGATTTATCTAAAAGCTCCTCAAAGAGATTCATCTATAAAACAGAAATGGGCCTGTGGGGCTGGCTCAGTGGGCAAGGATGCTTGCTATGCAAGCAAGAGGACCTGCATTTGAATCCTTTGCAACACACAGAGAAGGGAGGCATGGCTATGCATGCCTGTAGCCCCAGCATTCGAAGGGAGGGGGTGGAGCCAGGCACATCCTGGGAGCTCACTGAGCAGGAAGCCTAGCTCAAATGGTGACCTCAGGTTCAGTGAAAGACCTTGTCTCAGAAAACAATGTGCAAAGCAATAGAGCAAAGCATCAGACATCATTCATCTTTATTGACATCTACATGAGTATGCCTTGGACACAGACACGTGCACACACACACACACACACAGACCAGAAGTGAACTGGCCTTACTCCTCGCCGTTAGTGGAAATGGGGGCTGGTGAGCAAACTGAGTTCAGTAAACCAAAGAACATTTCCACACACCCTCGTCATGACTGTACATTTTAAGCCCACTGTATCTAGTGTCCATTTCTGCTTGAGTACTAACTGCTTCCCAAAGCAGACGACTGCTCAGCTTCAAGGGACAGAGGAATGGAAAGATGTAAGAACAGCTAGAGATTTAAAAAAATGTTTCAGATAACGTGATTGCAATACATCTCTTAGTATCGATTTTCCTCCCATTTCATAGGGCACGGTCTTTATTATACATCGTTACCATAACAAAGACTGCAGCTTCCTGGGCATCTTGGTACTGAGTGCAACTGAATGACTGAATTCTGACCAGTGATGTACAAGTCAAATTGTTCTATGGTGTTCCCAAAAAGAAGAGACATGTTACCGTTCGTCTTCCCCCTTGTGCATCCTATGTGCTGGGACCTGCTGGTGTATGAATACGGGTGGTTAGCAGGCCATGCAGAACAACCAGCTCTCCTTTGGGTAAAATTTATCGGCACTTCAATGAAATGTAAGAAGAAGATCAATCTGGAGGAAAACAACAGTCTGGAATTTGCCTGCCTCGGTGCCTGGAGGTTTGACCTTAAAACGGAACTCCTAAAAAGATAGAGCCATGGCCACAGACAGCACTAAAGCACAGGAGGTTGACCTCTGATCTCTTGCTGCACGCTCACATATGTACTCCTGCACACACACACACACACACACACACACACACACACAGACGCCTTCACACACATAAAATCATGCACGTGAAACAGGAGGTAGAGAGGGTGTGAAAGAAACGTGGCTCATTTCCACGGCCTTTGTAGATGGATTGGGTGGGTTGTGTTATCAGGAAAGCAGGCAGCCCCTGTAAGGTGGGGCTAAGCCCAAGCTGTTACTCAGAAAAGAAGAGAACCCTTCAGTTCTAGACGTGTGGGACTGAATTATGCCTGTAACCTGAGCGAGTGAGAAAGTGAATTCTCTCCCAAGCCTTAGGAAAGAATACAGCCCTGCCGAATGCTTGGTCTTAGCCCCTGGCGTCACATCAGATTTCCAGGCTACCGTGAGATAATAAATTCGCATTGTTTTAAGCCACGAAGTTCAGGGTAATTTGCTAAAGCAATAAAGAGACCTAATACATCAATCAAGCACTGTGTCCTCTCTATTCTACTTCTGAATCCCTCCTTCACATTCCAAAGTGGCTATTCATCATCTCGTCCCATAGTTCCCCAGACACCTCTGTGTTTTTCTCTTTCCCTCCATTTTGTTCTCTGCAGTCCAACGGTATCCAGTGGCTAAAATTTCCTCATAACATACACATTTGACCTTGTGTCCTTGCTCACATTTCTTTGCGGATCCTCACTGCCAAGTCTCAACTCCTTTACATAATATCTAGATTATCTTTCCTATCTTCCCAGTCCCATTCCAAACCATATCCTCCTCTCAGAACCTGTACCTCCCAACAGGGTCCCTCCTTTACCGCCTCAGGACCATTGCACACAGTGGACTTCCCCAATTTGTCCACCTGGTGAGCTCTTGTATATTCTTCATGCCTATCTATCATGCTTAAACAACAACACTCTACTGTAGGCGGAGGCTACTTGTTCATCCTGGTCGCCCAGAACCAAAATAACCACACAGAAACTGTATTCATTAAATCCCTGCTGGGACCACTTAGCTCTAGCTTCTTATTGGCTAACTCTTATATTAATTTAACCCATTTCTCTTCATCTGTATATCGCCACGTGGCTGTGGTTTACCGGGTAAAGTTCCCAGCATCTATGGCTTCTTTCTAACTCCGCCCTTGTTTCTCCCAGCAAACAGCTTAGCTTTCCCTGCCTAGTTCTGTTCTTCCCTGCCGTAGGCTCAGACCGGTTCTTCATTCATTGACCAATAAAAGCAACACCAAGACAGAAGGACCTCCCTCACCATTCTACAGTGTTTTTAAACCCTAATTTATTTGTTTTTGTTTATGGGTGCTTTACCTGCCTGTATGTCTGTGCATCGCATGTGTGGTGCCTCGGAGACTAAAAGAGGGAATCAGATCTCTCAGGACTAGAGCTACAGCCGTTTGTGAAGCACAGTGTGGGTGCCGGGAATTGGGCCCAGGTCCTCTAGAAGAGCAGCCCATGCTCTTAACCGCTGAGCCGTCTCTTCCTAACTGTTAGTCTATAAATTGCTGATGAATAAGTGACTGCATGAATAAATACACATATGTTGTAAGTAAGAAATAGTTTCGGGAATAAATACGCCTTGGCCCCTAAAGTGGTACAATGTGTAGAAAATCCTAGAATAGCCCTCTTGGGTGAAAGTCAATTCCAGGTAAGTTTTTCACAGTAAGCAGAGTGAAATTGAGTGAAAGAATGATGACAAATTGAACTTGACAATATTTTCCTCAGTCTCCACTTTTGAAGCCCACATATCCCCATATACTTGAATACACTGGTTTGTTACTTGTCTTGTTGCTTTGACAAAACACCTGACAAAAGCAGCTTAGGGAGGTAAGAGTTTATTGGGGCTCACAGTTTGAGGGACAGTCCATTGTTGCTGGGAAGTGGTGGTGGCAGGAGTGAGAAGCAGCTAGCCTCATCGTGTCCCCAGTTAGGAAGCAGAAAATTATGGTTCTGGTGCTCTGCTCGCTTCCTCCTTTCTATTCAAGACACGGGCCAAGGGAATGACGCTGCCCACATTTGATGGTGGCGGTGGTGGTAGTGGTAGGGTGGGGTATGTCTTCCTACTTCGGTTTACTTGTGCAAGATAATTTCTCAAAGACATGCCTTGAGGTTTGTCTCCACCGTGGCTTTGCACCCAGTCAATTGACAATCAGTATATACTCTCATAGTATTCAACAATTGTAAATAAACAATGACTTAAGTCCCATTTTAGACATAGTGACATCAGCACACTGGATAGCTTCCTGTGTGGGCCTGGAGACAGAAGATGAAAATCAATAGGCGTCATACTGAATTCTCAGTCTCCAAGGCTCCAGCTGAATGCCTCCCTCTGTAAGTCACATTGCCAGTCCCCAAATCCTACAAAATTAGAAGTGAGGAAAACACAGCTCCCAGAAACACGTGGTGCATTTCCATAGTTCTAGAACTTAGGATGTGGGGTTTGAGACCAGTCTTGGCTACACAATGAGACCCTGTCTCTTCACTTCTGTGACTCACATTTTAATTGAGCTGTTTGATAATTATTTATACATTATACTTTGATCATGTCTTGTCTGCCTAATTCCTCCTAGGTCTCCCTCTCCCACTCAAAAAAAAAAAAACCTACAAAACATAATCCTTTTTCTCCCTCAAAAATATCCAGAAAAAGTAGAAGAACCGGGTTTTATGACATTTCTTTCTTCAGTATCTACCTACTCCACTGTTTTCTGTTCATGGAGAGTCTATGACTTTAGGAGATAAATTAGGTGAACACGTATGCAAAAAAATGCCAGAAATCAATTAGCAAGCAACCCTCACGAAAGGAACAAAATGAAGTTATCAAACACAGGGAATACATTCAGCGAGGGTGTGAAGACAGGTCTCCCTACAGGGCCAGGTTCATTAATCTGGGTCTCCTGGGGGCTGTGAATTTTGAGGCAGGTTCTGAGCAGAGGGTCCATACAGCTGTCACAAAGGAGGAGGATGCTAGGGAAGGAGCATGGACAAGGGGAAGAAAATAAAAAATGAAGTATGGTCCCTGGCTATAAGTAAGCATCAGTTAAATTCTTCAGGGTGTGTTCAGAAGGGATTCTTCTTATTTACTCAGAAAAGCAATAAAACAAGACATATGAGTGCAATCAAACTGTTGGGAGAGTCTTAACTACAGCCATGGAGCTGCCGTTCTGATTGTAATTAGTAGAGTCTATTAATGGAGTTAAATAGTTAGGCACGTGTCTGTATCTGGACCTTCAGTATCACACTCCAATCCTAGCCAGAGTGGCTTATTGCCCTAAATCACATCTTATGTACTAAAACCTAATTATTTCAAAAATAAATGTTTACATTTATTTGTATTACATGATTCCATTTCACTATATAAAGAATAATCCCCGATATAGGAATAATAGAGTAGAAAACAAGATTCCCCATTCCAATATCTAAAACAGTCTCCTCTCAATATCAGTATTCTGAGTGTTCCTCATTCAGATATTTTATATGCATTTATTACACTTGTTCTTAATATATATGTACTTATTTTGTGCTGTAAGCATGTAAGTACAATATATGCTTATGATATATTAATTTTCATATTTGTAGTTTTGGGCAGTAGAAATTGCTACCTCTAAATGTCCTGGCTCTTATGTCTTTCCATCTTGGAATACAAATTGAAAATCATCTCATGCCAACACCACACCTAAATAACACTCTACCATGTGGGCATATCATTGATGCATTTAGCCATTCACCTGTTAGGTGTACGCAAAAATTGTTTCTATTTTTCTAGCTGTAAGAGAGACAGTTTTTGAGGAATGTTAGTTTAAGATGTGTTACATTTGTTTATGCCATGAAATATTGGTTTAAAGATGCAAAGATGTGCTGCATTCTTTTATGTTGCATTTGTTTATCTCTGTGAAACTGTGTTACTTTGCCTGCCTAAAACACCTGATTGGTCAAATAAAGAGCTGAACAGCCAGGAGCTAGGCAGGAAAGAGGGATAGGAGGAGCTGTCAGGTAGAGAGAGTAGGAGGAGAAATCCAGGCTCAAAGCAGGAAGAGTAAAGAGCGAGAAAAGGAGAAGAGGATGCCAGGGACAGCCACCTAGCCACACAACCAGCCACCGAGTAAGAAGGAAAGACAGCTCTAGAGTAGAGAAAGGGCAAAGCCCAGAGGCAAAAGGTAGATGGGATCATTTAAGTCAAGACAAGCAGGCTAGAAACAAGCCAAGCTAAGGCTGGGCATTTATAAGTAAGAATAAGTCTCTGGGTGGCAGGCCCCTAAAGAGAAAAGAGTAAAAACAAAGAAACAAACAACAACAACAGCAAAAATCAGACAGCTGAAGTAGCTTACAATGCTACATGTCGCCTGTGATCTCTAACTTGTAAGTGTTTCTTTGGGGCTGACAAGATGGCCTAGCGGGTAAAGGCGCTTGCTGTGCAAACCTGATGACCTAAGCTCAATCCTTAGAACCCACATAAAGGTAAGAAGGAGAGAACCAACTTCATAAAGCTGTCCTCTGATCTTCACACATGAGCTGTGGCACACACACACATACACAATTTTTAAAATAGTTTCTTTGGTGGCAATTGTCCTCAGTGGGAAACACTTCCATCCTTTGAAGAAGCTTAAACACTAAGAGAGCTGGCATTGGCTGCCTGGTGTCCTGGAGAGGACTCAGTGAGCAGAGGAACCACGGACCTCTGGAACAGCTGGGAATGGCAACCTCGCTCAAAGCCACCAGCATCAGGGTTTGAACCCTACTACAACATTCTCCACACACCAACACACGTGGCACACGCTAAGGTCTATTAGGAACCTACATGTGTTGTAATTATGCCAAAAGAGAATAAGTTCCAATTAAAAAAAAACAGTTGAAGACATCTCTTTAAAAACAAAACCGCCATCTCACAGTAAACTACACCCTCTTCAAGAATGAGTGATTGCTCCTGGAAAAGATGCCTGGGGCTACACACTGCAGCTCTCAGACTCTCAACCAACACTCCTCCTCTGTTGAGAAAAGCAGGGGAGGAAGACATTTGCAAGCATTCTGGGTGGGAAGGCATTCGGAAGGAAGCAGAGACAAATGGCACCAGAGCCTATCACCTGCAGGCCACCACTGCCTAAGGAGACGCAAGTTCTACAGTTAACAGCTATGACAGTTTCACCCCCAATAAGCTTTGGAACTGAGAAAGCCCATGCAGAGAAAAACAAGAGCATGCATTTACGTTTCAAGTGTGTTTGTTCTTTTACTTTTCTCTCTTTTGCCAGGGAGAAGATGGAGTTGACACCAGGTCTTGCTATGTTGCCTGAACTCATAGTCGATCTTCTAAGTGCTGGGACTTCGGGCATGGGCCTCTGTGCTGCTCTGAGTCTAATTGTTATTACCTTCACAGGTTCTCATGTGCCCAGGCTGCCCTCAAGTTCCTGTGTAACCAAGGATGACCTTGGGCTTTTGGTCTTCCTTCCACCACCTCCTGAATGCTGGGATTGAGACTGAAGTGAGCCATCACATCCGGCGTCTAGTTTTAATAATATATGTCACCCTGTTCCTTAAGCAATGCCATCTGCAACGCTAGGCTATAACCATTAAAATGTAAAGCTTCTCCATCAATGTGCATGGTTCACAATGAATCCTTCACTTACAGCCAGGAAGTGACACAGACTTCTCTTCCTCTAGCTCTGAGCCCCGCGTGAGTCAGCTTCATCTTCAAGCCATCTCAAAATCTCAAGCTTCTAGAGGCCAATACTACCCCAGGTCTATGCTGGAGAATGAGGGTGAGGGGCGAGGATATGGAGTGAGAGGGTCGTCGGACTTTAGTAATCCTTGGCCACTAACTACCCCAACATTTCAACTCACAAAAGCCACAGGTGACATTTCTCATCCTCTGGAAAACACCCGACCTCATCTCTCATTCTCTCCACCACCTCTACACTCTGTTTACACAGCCTACAAGAGACACATACGCAGTGCGGCCACGCATGCACCATGCAAGCCAAGTTGAGGGAGAAGGTAATGCTGTGTCCACAGACAGGACAGAGGGGCAGGCTGATGTGTGGCTTTCTGTCTGAACCAGTGGTCATTTGCTGGCATCTGTTCCCTAATTTCCTCCTTCAACAAGAACTCAGCAACACCATCATACCCAACTGTTACTGTCCAGTGTGACGGAGAACTAGACCTTGCCCCAGGGCTGGCTAAGGACCTTTCTCCTACGCTGTCTTCACACAGACTGAGAACCAAAAGCCTGCTCTTTCCACACATGGTTTTTATTTAATTTAATTATTAAAATTAGGGGTGTGTTTGTGTATGTGTTTATGAGCATGTATTGTGTTTATTTATGTGTTTATATGTATGTGTGATGCATGTTTGTATGTGTGTGAGATGTGTGTGTGAGATGTGTGTTTGTGTGTATGTGTGTGATGTGTGTTTATGTGTGTGTGATATGTGTTTGTGTGTGATGTGTGAAATTGAGTGATGTGTGTAATTGTGTGATGTGTGTTTGTGTATGTATGTGATGTGTGTGTTTATGTTTGTGCTGATGTATGTGTAGTGTGTGTTTGTGTGTGTTTGTGTTGATGTATGTGATGTGCTGATATGTTGTGTGTTTGTGTGTGTTTGCAAGAGCAAACACACACAAAGACACTTGTGTGGAGCTCAGAAGATGGCCTGCAGAACTCAGTGTTTCTCTACCATCTCTACCACCATGTAGCCTTCAGGGATCCAACTCGGTCATGAGGCTTGGCAACAAGGCAAGAGCGCCACTGAGCTATCAGGCCAGCCCTCCACGCACATCTTAAGAATCCGCAATTCTTTAAGAATTTATCACTTTGGAGCTGAGAAAATGGCACAGTCTCAATAAAGTGCCTGCCACTCAAGCATGTGACCTGAATTCAGATTCCCATTCCTATGAGGGCCAGAAACAGTAGCACATTTATACCCTCAGTGCTCCAGGGGTTGGAGACTGGCAGATCCCTAGAACTCACTGACCAGTCAGTCAATCTTAACTGGTGAGTTGCAGTTAAACTGGAAGAACTGCCTCAAAAACATGAGGTAGAAGTAATTGAGGAAGAAACTGAACGTTACCAACCTGTGACCATACACATGATCACACATATGCGCACACACACACACACACACACGTTCATGACTTTAAAGAAGTATGGTCCAAACCATGTTCTCTGCATATTTCCTTATGATGAAATTCTTCTCTGTTTATGTGGGCTCCTGTGGTCATGCACTGTGATGGTGAATTGCTCTGTCACATCCAAGCATTCTGGAGATAAGCATCACTCCCTGGTTAGATTAGCGTCTTGTGAAAAATTAACTTCACATGCAGTAAGATGAAAGCCCAGTGATACAGGAAAGGAAGAAGGCAGGCAAATCCAGGGCTCAACGTGCTGTGATTTCATGGGGTATTGGTGGCTTTCTCTGGTGGGAAGGCATTTAAGTCGGGGAAAATCACTGAGGCAGGGACAACCCTTGCCTGGACTGAGAATCAACTGTGGAACAAATGAAGCAGTCAGCCAGTAGTCTCTCACTCCCCGCTGTTGCCACCGATGGAACTGATCTTTGAGGAGGCAGCTTAGCTTAGAGGGGCTTTCTTAGATTGCAAAGCAGAGTTGGACAGCCATGGAGCTAGCTGGAACACTACAGGCAGCCCTTGCTGCAGAACCCAGGCCACTGAGCTTGCTACGCTGAGACTAATCAAGGTGCGGGGTTCTCTGCCCATCCATTACTCCTCAGACTTAGCCATGAACAGACACTACTCTAAGAGCCCCTTGTATCTATTGGTTTGGGTTCACTCAAAAGTCAGAAAGCATGCCAGTAGTTTGAACAAAGAGATGTTGGTGGAATAGGATTAAATGCACAAGAATAACAAGACCTCTGAAAAATACAAAATGAATAGATGCTGGTAGAAGCTGCTGCCCCTAGCAATTGTTCAGAGCACTCATGCACACCCCAGCTCAGATTCAGACCCCATGGGGAAGGAAGTGACGGTGGCCCTTGGTAATAGACCCCTCTCTTTAGAGCACACAAGGCTGGCAAGCAGAAGAGACTGCCTGCCTGACAGAGTATCTTGAGACTCCCCAGGCAGCGGAATTTTTGGAAGTGAGTGCCACAGGGTGTTCAAATGTCACAGGGATCCAAAGGAAACAGCATCAAGGGAAAAATGAGACCAGTGGCCTTTTCTCTTGCAGTGGCCTTCCAATGCCCTCTGCTGACAGAACTTTGCATCTGCCCCATAGCAGTGAAATGCTGAGTCCGTAGACTGGGGAGCCCTGAGCTGAGGGGCAGGAACGACTTGATTCCTGCTTGGGGAATGAGGTGGAGAAGAGATCAGACAGAGGCGGTGCTGTGTTGCCGGCATCAGATTTAAGGAATTTTAACTTCCAGATCACAATAGGCAGCTTCAAGCTGCAGAGTGAATCAGCCCCCTCTGAGTCCTGACATTTCATGTTTAAGATGTAATGAAGAGATCGTGGAGACCCCTCTTCTCTCACGTAAAAAGCCTTAAAAATCCATCTTGTCATGGGACATAAAATGTCCTCAATAAGGCTCTTTCTATCCTGGAAGCTCCTTATTAGAAGGGGGTCATTCTGGAAGGCGTCCTATCAGAAACCTTCAGTGGCCAAGCTGTCCTAGAGGCAGCGAGAAATAAAAAAGTAAAAGTTCGGGGACCAGCAGAGATATTCTCTCTCTTTCTCAGTCTCTGCTTCTCACTGTGTGTCTTTGTGCGTGTGTGTGTGTGTTCCTGGGTCTTTCTGTGTGTATCTCTTTCTTTCTCTGTCTTTCTGTGTCTCTGTCTCCCTCTCTCTTTTAGTCTGTCTGTCTCTCTATATCTATCTATCTATCTATCTATCTATCTATCTATCTATCTATCTATCTATCTATCTATCCATCCATCCATCTATGTATCTCTCCTTCCTTTGGTCTCTAAGATTTCTTTCACCACAGGAAGGAAAAGGAGTCAATGAAAATTAATTAAAAGTTAAAGTTCTTCAAAACTCTAGTGCAGGGATCCTGGCCACAGAAGAGGACACCCTTTCCTCCTGGGGCCTTGTTTCCTGTCACTGTCATTGTGAATGTTGTCAGTTCGTTGGGGAGACTGACAGTGACTCCAGGTCCTTTTAGCCAAACCCAAGGTTTCCTTGTAATCTGTCAATTTTTATCCTTGCACTTTAATGTTATTTCTGGACAATGATAATATTCACTAACATTCCTTGAGAGCTTCCTATGTGTCAGCATTGTGCTGAGAGTCTAGTCTTCACACAAACCCCACATGACAAATAAACAGGTCCCCAGTTTTCTGTTTGTTTTACTTTTTTCCAAGACAGAATTTCTTTGTAGCTTTGGGGCCTGTCCTGGAACTAGCTCTTGTAGACCAGGTTGGTGTCGAACTCACAGAGATCTGCCAGCCTCTGCTTCCTGTGTGCTTGGATTAAAGGAATGCACCACCACCACCCAGCAGGTCCCCAGTTTTACAGATAAGGAAATGGAGGCTTTAAAAAGACCAAAATCTGGTGACCGTGTAACCAGCTTCAAACACAGGCAACTCAACTGAACCACACATTTACGGCCTCAGCGGCAGCCTGAAGACCCCTCTCGGCTAAGAGACAGCACAAGCAGTTCATGTCACATTAATGGGTAACATGGACAGGAACACAGGAAGCCAGGTCACCTTTCATCCCGGTTACTTAAGCTGGGAGTGTTCAGATCGCCAAGATGTCAGCCTGTAAATCCAAAGACACTTTGGGGTGCAGGATGAGCAGAAATGGGGAGTGTGAGATGAGCATCTCTTGAGCTATGGATTTTCCCCTGTAATTCTGCTCCCTTCAAAGACACAGCTGGTGAAACCAAATAGGTCATTTTACCACGATCAGACCGACGCCAAGGGTCACCAAGCACCATTTGTTCTCTAAAGCAAAGCCACGCATCTAATTACAACTCACTGTTAATAAATTTGTAACAGACAAAAAAAGACACTGACTGCTATGGATCTTCCTCCCCAGCAAAGTCAAACCTTCAAACGGCAGTCTATTATTTCTTTCTTGTTTCCATAAATTTAGCAATACATCGTAGACATGGAAAACCAGGGCAAACCTCAGATGAACAGATTGGCCCATCAGATCCGGCCACATTGTCTCTAATGGGGAAAATTAGCAGCTGAATGCTAACACCTGTCACTAGGATCCGACCCTGGCTTACACGCCAGGTAGGAAGGCTGTGCAGTTCCTTGGAGCAATCTGAGCCCGGGTCGCCAGAGACAACACACGTGCCAAAGCCCAACACAGTGTGGGCAGGTTCCATTTGAAATCAGCGAGCTGTAGCAAATGCCGGGGGAGATGAAGCAGCGTTCTTTAGGAAGAGCAGGCATTAACAGCAGGCTCTGAAAAGGGCTTCTAAGGACCGTGGAACTCGCACTATGCAGACTCGGAGAGAGATGCTGCTCTAGCAGAACCCACTTCTCCCCTTCCAGAGGCAAAAAGACTCCAGGGACATACCCTTCCGGTACCCAGTGGCTTCTGTTGTAACCCTACTGGACCAGATTATGGCCTATTGTTCTCTGGGTCTCAAGGTCAATTGCAATCATCCCAGCTAAATAAATTCTGCCACAAATCCTGGCACTTTGTAAGGGAGGCTCAAGTAAGGAAAGCCATATTCATTTTTTCTGACATTATAAATATGTCTTCCCTTTCCAAGGGCTTCAGCCATTTTCTACCTGGTTGCCTAGCAACCCTTTCACAGGACAGACATATTGGAAAGGGATGCTGGAGACATACAGATGAGTTTGTATTCCTTCACAGATTCCTTTTTTAAAAAAATCAATCTGTTGTGTTCTCCTGTGGCAGGAGTAAGGTGGAGTGGAGAATCCGAGCTAAACCAGCATGGTGAGGTGGCTTTCCTAGCAGGAACACAGGAAGCCAGTGAGCATATTTCACAAGTGTGTTCAGCAAGCAGAGGGAAATATCCTGCTTCTTAATGAAAATGTAAAGCCATGTCTTGGAAGACACTGGGTACACAGAGTGCCCACTTGGAGCCCTCTGCTGACAAGGTCTCAGGCAGCCCAGAGGGCAGCCTCTCCTTTCCCTGCATCCTAGCTGAGGGACAAGAAGACTATGCTTCATTCTTGTCCACCCAGTAGCCTTTTTTTTTTTGCTAAGTTATATTGCCCTGCAGAAGACACTCAGTTCATTCTGGTGTTCACATCCATTTGTGATGTCTTGAGCTACATAGTTCTACACTGTTCTTTGAACTTTCCCCACATTTGTGATTTGTTCTGTTTTTTTCACTTGTAAATCTAAACTTACTTTTTTTTCTTAATGTGGTTGGTAATTCATCTATTTTTAATTTTTATCTATAAAAGCTCATGATCTGTACCTTGGTTCCTCTGTCTTTATAATATTCTGCTTCATTAATTTCCATTTCTGTCTTCTTAAGTCTTCCCTTTTTAAAATTCTAAGTGCTCGTATTAATTAAATATCTTTCTTCAACATTAACACAGGCTTTGAGGCTATAAATTTGCCTCTGATCTCTGCTTTAGCTATTTCTTGTTGTGAAGCATTTTAATAATTACTTTTTCCTATGTATTCAACTTCCATTGAGACTTTTGCAGCTTAAGCTGTTAAAGACAAACTAATATTTTCTATCCAAGTAGTGAGACTTTCTGGCTTTTTTCCCTAGTTTTATTGCACTGTAGCCAGAGAATATGTCTATATTAGCAATATGTTTGGAATTTGAACATAGTTTTACAGCTTCTGTAGTTTTATAGCAAGCGTATTTTTATATGTGGTACGTGTGTGTGTGTGTGTAGTGTGCATATGTGTTTATATACCCAGCATTATTTTGCTTTATAAAGTACAGTATTTTAAAGAAATTAATAGGAAAAAATGAGAAGAAAATATTTAAGGAATCTTTTATTCTAGCCCACATGTCTTCCGTTTTCTGTGCCCTTCGCTCTCACTGTGGCTTACTGTTGCCAACTGTCATCATTTTCCTTTACCTGAAGGACAATCTTCAATATTTCTTACAAGGCAGGCCAAGCAACAAAATTTTTCAGTTCTTGCTTATTTGAGACTGAAATTATTTTTCTCTCACTTAGTTTTGCTAGGTATAAAATTCTTGGTGGTCAAATATTTTCAACACTTTGAGAATATCATCACACTGACTTTGATTTTTCATATGAAAACTAACCCATTAATTATATTGGTGTTTCTGTATGTGACCAGGCGTTTTCCCTTGCCAGTGCCAAGATATCACATAATTTGTATTAATGTGGTTTGAATAATACCCCCCAATAGGCCTATTAGGAGGTGTGGCTTTATTGGAGGGTGTGGGCATGGCACAGTGAAAACACACACAGCTCTGGAGAGGAGCTTCGTGGATTCAGCCTGTACAGTACTGTTCACTGGTGTGTGAACCCGCATGCCTTACCTGGCTTCCCTCTGCCTCTTATTTCTCATCTAGAAAATGAGAAGATTAATAATGTTTGAAATCCACAGCTTGAAAATTAGTTGAGACAATACACCAACTATTCAACATACAGTTCGCTGTAAAGAAGAGCTTTACTAACTCTTATAACTGTTGATATAGGACTCTGGGCATTGTGAGCAAGTATGCCCACATGTGAGCTAGAATGCTTTTTGTACTTCAAACTTGAGACCAGGCATAAGAGAGGAATGCCATACATAGTTGACCCTTTCAGCATTTCTCTCAAGTCCAATGTTTGCTCCATCAGATTCTATTGTTTCTCTAAATTATGCTCTGTTACAGCAGTAGGATCATTGGGTAAGAACCTTGACATGAGATATTTCCAGCCTCTTGCTATAATGTTAATCTAAGCACCCACAATGAGTTAAGTATTAAAGGCTTGGCCCCCAACCTGCGCATTATTGGGAGGTGGTGGAAACTGTAGAACATGGGAACCTAGAAGGAGGTCTTCCTGTTATTGGAGGCGTGCCCTTAAATGGGGACAATGAGACCCCAGGATCTTCTGTTCTCTCTCTCTCTCTCTCTCTCTCTCTCTCTCTCTCTCTCTCTCTCTCTCTTTCACCTTCTGACCAGGAAGTAAGGAATTTGGTCTACCACGAGTTCCCACCACCATGTGACACCATTGATCCAGAGCAGCAGGGCCGATCAGTCACACACTGAAAACTCTCCAAGCCAGAGTGCATGTTTTCTTTCTATAATGTGGTTTATGTTAAGTACTTGGTAAAGTAACAGAAGTTGGCTAATGCAGCTCTTTTCTAGAAGACATGGAGCCTGAGTCTCACAGCTACAGATACTAGTTCAGTATTGTCATTAAGCCCCAACACACAGTGACAATCTAGCTGCCACACTCCACCTATCAAATGATGAGCATCTCCTCAGCATGTAAGCAGCGCTGCTCTGCCTTCGAGCCCACTAGTCTGGACTAGCCAAGCCCACACATGGCCCTAACCTATTTGGATTCAGGCTTCTACTTCTTGCAGTGATAGAATTTTGCCTGAAAGCACTCATTCCATAGGCTAAGACAAACAACCTCACCAGCACCCCAGCTTTTAGTTCTTCCCAGTCCTCGCTCTCTTCCTAGCTAACACCCTGAACATCACCACTGTGAGCCACCTCTTCATGTATTAACCAGTGCCAGGTGTCTAGGACAATAATATGTGATCAAATCAGTATGTATCTGTAGAGTGATTCTGATAATCGCTAGTTAACTGCTGATATTAGAATAGACCCTGGTGAACCAAGCAGAGAGGAGTTTTCAGTCCCATTCAGTCAGTCTACAGAAAGTCTAAGCAAAAAGATAAATTATCCAATCTCCAAAATGAATGCAACTCGAAAGTTTCCCAGTGGCAATAAACCACACTTTATTCTTTACAAAGCACGATCGCAGGTGGATTTGATTCTATCGTCTAAATGACCAGGTGATCTATTAATAGGTAAAGTGGCATGATGACTCTCATCTCAGAGATGAGGGAGCAAGGTTCAAGAACATAAATGTCACATCCAATGCCACTTAGTTATTAAGTGAGGCACTTTGCCTGCAAACTAATTTTTCTTTTTTTTTTTTCTTGCTTTTAATTCACTGAGTTTTTCAGTAAATTCCATGATTGATCCTGCTATGAGAAACTCACATGGTGAAGACTTGTAACATGATCAAGAGTCTGGGAACTTTTACAGCAGAGAAAGCTGGTTACTTCTGTGACTCACAGTGTTGCCCACACCTGCCTGACCGTTTTTCATCCAGCAACTGTTAATGTACCATAGAATTCTGAGTACCACTGCCATATACCACTCCATTTCCCAAGAAGTGCAGAGAATGCCAACTGAATAAAGATGTTGCTTCTTGGAGGAACCCATTCTCTTGGCAGCCTCTAGCCTCTCGCTAAATATTGCCTCCTGTCTATAAAGAGGAAGGGTCTCTAGTGAGGATGGCAAGTAGATACTATTGGGATGAGGATAAGGGATAACTAAAAGTACATGGACAGACCATAAAATGTGGGGCCTTCCTGATGCAGTTTTCAGTCTTCAGTGTGTTCAAAGCACCATTAATAGCGCATCTACATCAAAACCACCCAGGAGATCTGGAGAACATATACACTCCCAGACTAGGGCTAAACCTAAGGACAGGGACAGAGAACCTGCATCGTAACAAGCTCACTAAGTGACTCTGACACAACTCGAATTCGAGAGGCACAATTTTAGGTAGCCAACAACAGATGTGAGGATACTTTTCCAATTAAATCAAAGTCACAAACTAAAATGGAAATGGCCCAGGATGCATCCAACAGGGTACTATTTGGTTCCTTGGTAAATAACCACTTCTCAATGAGACCAGCCTTCCTGGGGAAGGCTATTCCATGGTCTATCAGATCTCTTCATTAGGGAAACTTCCCTGCTATTCCATCTAAGTAGCTTTGCTTAATTTGATCCTATTACTCCCATGCCTTATACAAAGCCGAGTACAGCAGTTATACTCAATAAACAAAAATGTTGTCTATATAAATGTCACTCAAGGCTCATGTTTCCATCTAATTACCCTCAAAATGGCCCCATCTCTCTACAAAGCAAAGTCAAGCCAGGTCTCCAAGGCCAGCTATTTTAAGTCTCAGATCTTGATTTGGACAAGTGGTTCCACCTTCAGAGTCAAGAATGCCTCCGCCAGTTCTCTCAAGCATATGGCCTTCTCAAGGCTCCTCAACTACATTACAAACTTCAGCACTCAGGGGGCTGTTCGAGATGGAGGCACTTAAGGAAATTAGAATGTGACCATAACTACTGAATTCATTGTGGATGCTGCGATTTCCTGGCACTGGGGAAAGACCATGAACAAGACTGCACTAGCGTTGTGACAATCAAACGGAACAAGGCGAGACAGCAGGAGGAGTGTGGGCTGCCCATTCTAGAGCATGTCTGATGAGAATCAGGAGCATTAGAAAATGCAAGCAGCTGCCAACCTGGGGGGCCAACATCCTTGATAGTTCATAAAAAACACAAATACAACCTTTTAAAGTTTTCTTCCCAGGAATGGGTGGGTAGACAGGATGACCAGCTCAGATTTGAAAAGGGAAGGTTTTATGAATATTCAGAAGATGTAGTTAGGGAAGACTATTTTTTGAGAACAAACTCTTTGGAAGGATAACTGAACCATTCAGAGATCACTTGAAGAATCCCATTTGATTTTCCAAGTTTCCAAGTACCTTGGACAGAGTTCAATAGACTGGCATGCCTAAAATAATACAAATAACTGGCATTAAAATCAGATACATTGTGGTGTATGCATACGATTAAATGCTTGCGTTTTCTCATATGCATATCTGGCTAACATTCTGAAGATCGAAACACAGAAGGAATAATGAATGTAGAATAGTGTGCTGGTTGGGGAGGGGGCATTGAGACAAAGTTCCCGTGTGTAACCCTGGCTATCCTCTCTCTGTTAGACCAGGCTGGTCTCAAACTCACAGAGAGCTACCTATGTGGGATTAAAGTCAAGCGCCACCACCACCCAAACAGTTTTAACTTGACACAACCTAGAATCACATGGGAAGAATTTTTAAAGATTTGTTTATATTATATTGGTTTATGAGCATGTCTGGGAGAGATTATCTTGACTGTTAATTGATGTAGGAAGAACAGGACCATTGTGGGAGGCACCATTCCCTGGTTTGAAGCCCTGGGTCATATATAAATAGAATGAGCCAGGTCTTGCAAGCAGGCAACCTGGGGGGGCTTCATTTCTCTCTGTTCTTGACTATGTGACTCGATGCTTGAGTGTCTGCCTTGACTTCCACGAAATGGTGGCCTGTGACCTGGAGTTTTCAGTCAAATAAACACCTTTCTTCCCCTACTGGTTTTTGTCAGGGTACTTTATCATCCCAGGAACAGAAATGAAGCCAGGACGCTCGCCAAATCATTTCAACTATGGATACAGTAACAATCAATAGCAACCCTGTCAATCATGACCTAAGTCAGCTCTGGAGTCAACCTGAATGAGCCCAGACACCTGTCATTTAGAGGTCACATTTGCGTGGATCTACTTAGCTCCTGAGACATAGAGTGTAAGCCTCCACCTTTGTGTCCGGAACGGGGTTCACTCACAAAGAGGAGTCATGTCTGGGAGAACCTGACTGTTTCAGCTCTGAAGCTAGTTCCCAGATATCCACTGCATGTCCCTGACCCCTCGAAGCCTTGGTTCCACCAAGTGTAAAACAGGACTGTAATGATACGTTCACTATAGAAATCAAGTGCGTGATGAAGCAGGACTCGGGTAAAACATTAAACACAAGGTCAGCCATGAAGGAAGTGGCTAGGAAGGGGTGGTAAGAACAACTGATCCCACTGCTAAAATCTAGAAGTAAATCAAGAGACTCTTCCCCTTCGTTACATCTCCAGATTTTCCCTGACATTGTGTAAGACATGTGTGAGCAATCGGTCTGCAAAATAAGCAGGTTCCCAGGAATTACAGATTAAATACTGTTTCTTATTCCAGAGGCTTCAGGCTTCTAAAGCAAAAGAAAAGGCGAACTAAGTGCTATTTTTGGAGAGGAAAACAGTAACAGAATAGACAGTCAGAACAGTCAGGTGCAAGCGAGCTGAAGTTGTCAGTCCCCAAAGTATGAGCAAAGGTCTTAATGACCTAACACTGATTCCCTGGAGCTAGTGAGTCCCTGCCGAGAATGGCTGGGGCCATATAAAGCAAACCCGTGTGGATGGAACACCCATGAAGCCCACAATGGGGACAAAGTTGAGTGATGCTGAGTAACACGATGTCAACAGCATTAATGTGTCTTTTATTGCCCTCTCATTCCAGAGAGTCAGTCCTGGCATCAGCTGCAGATGCCTCTCTTTCTAGAACTCCTGTGGTGGAACTCTGTCCTTGGGCTTAATACGTCCATAACCTTCTTAGGCAGAGCAGTCTGACTACCCTCAGGAGACCTCCACAAGATTGGACCTGTTGATGATCCTTCAGAAAGAGAGGATGCTGGGGCGGGGATGGGGATCATCTGGCTGTCGCCTGAGATTCCAGCCAGTCCCTCCCCCTTGAGCCCCTCCCTTCCACCCCTATGTATTTCCATCCCATTTGCATCAGGAGACACCAGAGATTACGGGAAGAGAAATATTAACTTTAGGGGGTGTTCTGCCTATAAAGCTTTTGGGAGGCCATTACCCTCGGCTGAGGTAGAATGCTTCCACGCTGCAGCTGTTTGGGCAGTCACCCATGCTCCTGTAAGTAAACTCAGTACACTTAATTGGTTCACAAGTGACATTTGGGAATCTTTCTTGAATCCTACCTGGAGTGAATAGGTCCTTGTTAACATCACCTCCAAAAACCTTAATGCAACAATTCCCCATCTGGGAGAACTCTCCCAAATCTTAGTTTCCTGTTAGAACCTGCCACACACCTCCTAGTTATCTCTAGATGGTTAGCCTACAAATACATAGTTTCTTACTTGGATGTTCATGAGCTCCCTAGTACTTAGCTGAATTGCCTATAGTGGTAGAGAGAGCTAGCTCTGTGCTGGGAGCTGAAGGGGATGTATGTGGTTTTGTATGCTTTCTCCTTTGCTAACCATGGTTTGCTCTCTCCCATAAGTTCAAGATCTAATGAGAGGTGCTAGAACAGCACACTTAAGGGAATGCACAGTGCAGAGAGGATCTTAGAGTCCAGCCAGAAAGACGACCCCTAGCTTGGCTCCCAGGATAGCGTTCTGAGTGAAGAGGGAAGTGCTCACACTGCCTGAGATGAATGCAACCTGAGCCTTTCCCACAGACGTTGGCTCAGCTGGGACTTCCCAGCAGCTGCTGGTTGAATACATTCAGGAGTTAATGAAACTGAGCCTATTTAACCCTCATCCAAGCAAACCGGAAGGTCAGGTGCCACTCAAGGTTACGGAGGCCTTCTGGGGAGAGGCGCTTGGCAGAATGTGGTCACCCTGCGGGATTCTCAACTGCATGCTAAATACAGACAGTTAAAAGACAAACCCTGGGCAGAGAGTGGACAGCAGCCTGCTATCTTTCTGGAAATGGGAAAGGGAGCACCTCCCCCACCCCTTACCCAGTAGGCTCTGGTCGCCTAAAACCCACCCAGAGCCTCGTTCTCTTTCCTGGTCTAGTATGAATGGCAGTAATTACCCATGTGGGCTCTGTGTGAGTCACGAGGCAGTTCTGGCTCGCTCTCCTCGCAATTCCGGTGTGTGTGTGTGTGTGTGTGTGTGTGTGTGTGTGTGTGTGTGTTATCCACAGCTATTGAAGTGCGGAAAATGGATCACAATTACATCCCGGCTGCCTTTTGAAGACTTGATAGACAGCTGGAGAAATTAAAAAAAAAAAAGTCTGCCTGCAGCTGCCAGGATGAGAGGGTAGCCAAGGGGAGGGCATGGAGAGAGGAAAGAAAAGAGGTCCTGGAGGGAAAACATCAAAATGGCTTCAGTGTAACCCCCAAGGAATACATTTAAAAGACCAAAGTCGCTGACGTTAAAATGGAATCTGGGGTCCAGGCAACGATGTGGACATCTTCTTAAGGACATTCCGAGCGCGAAGATGTGGTGGTCAGGGGCTCAGACAGCAGTCAGCTCATATTTGGGGAGGCTGGCCCTGAGCACAGGCGCAGCTGCAGCGACCAGTCAAGGGACTCAGCTGCAGCCTCTCCCGCTTCCCTAGGATATCGCAACTCCAGGCTCAAACTAGCACATTTCTCAATGGGTTTAGGGTGAGGATTCTGAGATCCTCCCAAACCCTTCCTGGCTGATGGTGGTGAGTCCCCTTGTGTGCTTACTGAGCACTGTGTGAGCACTCTGATGTCACACACAGGGTCCACACGTTCCATGTCAGCCATTCACACGCACGGCGAGTCCAGACCCTTATTTTACAGGAAGCTAGGACAATTCTAAACTAAATACATGACGCTGTGGCTGCTCATTCCTGTTTGAAATGGCTCACGAAAGCAAGAAGACTAAAGCAAAATAGGAAGTTCATTAAGAGACTCACTTTTAATTTACAAAATATTCTGGATTATCTTGCTTCCTATCACCAAAAACATAACAAAACCAAACCCCCTACAAATTGGAAAAGCAACCAGAACTCAAGCAATCCCAGGTCAGACTACTCCCCCGAATTGGATATAGGTGTAGTTTCCCTGGCAAACAGGGGCCAGTAATCATATAGACAGACCTCAAGCATCTCAGGAAATGGACTAACATGGGCTTCTGACACTTGGTCAAGTAAAACAGTCAGAAAAGTTCCTCCTGTCCTTAGCTCATTGTGAAATTAACACACCTACTCTCCCCAAACAGCCTTCCAATCAAGGTTTAGATGAACTGTGTAGCTTAGATCACAGTGTAAATACTTCCTCACTAATCAGCAATACCTTCTTCATCAACCTTTTCCTAGGCTTACGTGTTTACTCACACTTGGCTGGGGATTTGTTTGCTCAGTCATATGCTTAAACACAGAGAGTAAACCTTACTGAAAGCCAGGGTCTGCACTAAATATCAGGGGTCTCACCCTTGTGCTCTGAGTGCTCACGAGCAAAGAAACAAACCACCTAGGGGGTCCCAGCTGGACAAGACCAAGAAGAACGTCTGTCTCATGTCATCTTCCTACCACCGTTCCATGGTACCCATGTTGGAATTCTTACCCCTGTGAGGAAACACCAGAAACAAGTTCAAGGAAAGAAGGTTTATTTTAATTCACGATGTTGAAGAATTGCATCCATGGTCTTGAGTCCATGCATGTGGCAGAGATGGAAGTGAGAGAATAAAGAGTAGACTATTTACCTCGTGGTAGAGAAAAGCAGAGAGCAAACTGCCTCCAGTGACCTACACTGATCCTCCAGCTGTACCCCAAGAGCTGCCAGAATCTTCCCCAAATAACACCACAGCTCAGGATCAAGCATTTAGGACTTTAGTACATGGGGGGGGGGGCATCTAATACATAAACATAGACTATATGAGAGAAGCTTGAGGGAGTCATGGGAAACATAACAAACCCGAACATTGCAGTCTCTTTAAATCTTTGTGACTTGGATAAAACAAAGAAATGTGTATCTTAGGATGCTTGGCTGGAACACAGAGAAGAATGTGTACAAAGGAATAACATACTCTTGGTTATAATGAAAAACCTTCCAATTGCCAAAGCAGAATTGGAAAGTAAGGACAAAGACTCCCACTTCCTGATTCTAAACTTGTTAGAAAACAATAGCAATGCAAGTTGTGTTGATCTGGGAGGTCCTTCTGTATATGTGTTGCTTTATTAGTTGAGGAATAAAGCTCTTTTGGCCAATGGCTTAGCAGAGTGAAGCCAGGTGAAAAATCGAACAGAGAGAGAGAGAGAGAGAGAGAGAGAGAGAGAGAGAGAGAGAGAGAGAGAGAGAGAGAGAGAGAGTGGGTAGAGTCAAGGAGATTCCATGTAACTGTCGAAGGAGACAGACACAGGATCCTTACCGTGCCAATACATAGATGAGTAGAATTGGGTTAATTTAAGATACAAGAACTAGCTAGAAATATACATGAACCATTGTCCAAACAGTGTTGGAATTAATATAGTTTCTGCTGATTACTCGGGTCTGAGAGGCCAGAAAATGAAAGAGCAGCCTCCTTCTACACTGAGTGGGGCTGCCATAGGAACAAACATTAGATCAGTGGAATGAAATTGAGTCTAGAAACAATTCCATTTATCTAGGTCTGATTGATTGCTAAGATAATTCAATTGAGAAGAAATAGTCTCTTCCACTGGTGCTGGGAAACTGAGCGCACACACACAAAGGAGAAAGCTGCACTCATTTCCTACACCAGGTATAAAAATAATTCAAAATTCATCAACACTGTAAGTATAAGATCCAAACCCCCACAAACCCTTAGAAAAACAGGGTGTAAGGATAAATCTGAATGAACTTTTATGTGTGACACTAAGACTCCAAACAACATAAAAAAACATAATTAGCTGATGTGGAATTCTGGTGTCGGAGGTCCTTCTGTCCATGTGCAGCTTTCACTGGCTAATGAATAAAGAAACTGCCCTGGCCTGTTGATAGGGCAAAACTTAGGTAGGCGGGGAAGACAGAACTGAATTCTGGGAGAAAGGAGGCAGAGGCAGAGAGTGATGCTATGGAGCTGCCACCGAGTCAGATATGCTGAATCTTTGCTGATAAGCCACTGCCACATGTCAATATACAGATTAATAGAAATGGGTTAAATCAAGATGTAATAATTAGCCAATAAGAGGCTAGAGCTAATGGGCCAAGCAGTGATTTAATAAATATAATTTCTGTGTGGTTATTTTGGGGATAAGCTAGCCATGTGGCGGGATGAAGCAGGCCCTCTCCCTGCAACAGGATTCCCCTCCATATGTTGTGAATATCATTGGTTAATAAAGGAACTACTTTGGGCCTATAGCAAAGCTATAGGGGAACAGAGCTAGGTGAGGAAAACTAAATGGAATGCTGGAAGAAAGAAGGGAGGAGTCAGAGAGAAGCCTTGGATCCTCCGCTGGAGACAGACATGCTGAAACTGTGCTGGTAGGCCACAACCTCGTGGTGATGCACAGATTAATGGAGATGGGTCACACTAAGATGTAAGAGTTAACAAATAAGAAGCTAATGGGCCAAACAGTGATTTAAATAATATGGTTTCTGTGTGTTTATTTCAGGGCTAAGCGGCCAGGAACTAACTAACAGCCTCCTGCAACAATTAGCCATCACCAAAAGTGAAGGTTTTTTTGTATCCAGAAAGATGCTATGAAGAAAATAACTAGACAACTCACAACATGGGACAAATCAATAAAATATTCATTAATCTTATCTCTGATATAGGGTTAGTGTCCTGAATATCTTACAGTTCAATAAAAGGCAAAAGCTGAAAATGGACAAAGAAGGCTGGATGTGATGGTTCCTGAGTATAATATAAGCACTGGGGAGCAGAGGTGCATGGTCCTGCAATTTGAGGCCAGCTTGATTTACACGACAAGCCCACGGTGCTATATACTGAGACTCTGTCTACTACTAATGTATTCAAAATATCCACATCCATGCACTAACAGACGGTCTCAAGCCCCATTACAGCTTCACAGGAACATCCGTCCCTGTTGTCAGTCAAAACAATAGCCACTCAGCAGCTACTGCCTGGTCACCAATCACTTCCAAGAGCTGGGCTGTTTTAACGCGAATCTCTCCACGCCATTACCAGCACACACTCTACATACACATTTATGGAGTTCATAAACCAGTGAACTCCATTGCTCTAACTTTAAGTTCTGTCTGCTATGGAGCATACTCAAATAGCTATCACAAACTACCTCTCTCAAATTTGACACTCTTCCAACTGAGAGGTGGATCTCCACTTACCCCTGGAATCTGGCAGAGTCTGCCACTGTTTTGATCAACAGAATCTTGCCGAATTATGTCAAGAATGGCAACCTCTACTTCCTGTTTCTTGAAATACCTTCCCTTCGATTTGTTGAGCCCAATTCTCCTGCTAGAGAGACCATGTTTATTGACAAGGTTCTGGTGAGCCTGGACATCTAGTATTTGACCCAGGGTTACCAATAGTGTGGTGAAGCAGCCAGTGACAAAAGGTGACACAAAACAACCCCAGGTCATAACAGGTAAGACAACAGAAGTATCCAGCTGAGCTGTGCCTAAATTCCTGACCCCCCAAATCATGAAATGTAAGTCAATGAAATATAAAATCCCTATTGTTCTAATTCAGTCTGGTTCTGAATAGGTTGCCATGCAGCAATTGGCGTGTGGAACCAAACTTATAAGCACTCAAGGCGAGGGCCAGTTCAGTGACAGACACCAGGAAAAGACTCCTGAGACGACATTAAGAGCAGACAGGAAATTCTGCATCATCTCCTTATTATCTAAGGCTTGGTGATGTTTAGGAATGGGGTTGGAAGCTAAACTCACAGAGCTGCACCAGGAGTAGATCATTTTCCACTGCACACCTAAAGGAGCTGCCTCTCTGACTGTCATGGATTATCCTAAATCAGCAGCCTCTCGGGAAATGACGAGGGGAAAACCAGCAGAGAAGTTTGCTTTAATGTCTGTCTGTTTAAAATGAAACTTCACGCTCCCAGGTAAGAAAATGCAACTCAGAGATATGGAGACAATGTAATACAATGTGCAGACTCATGGATACTGGGGTTTCAGTGTGCACCATGGATATTTAAGTTACTAGGAAAGAAGCTGGGGAGACAGCTGACTGGCTAAGAGGACCGGGTGCTAGGCCTGAGTTCGATTTACAGTACCCACATGGTAGCTCACAACTGTCTATAGCTCCAGTTCTAGGGTACCCAAAGCCCTCTTCTGGCCTCCATGGACACTGACGTGATGCACAGACTTTCACATGGGCACACACTCATACACATAAAAATAAGTAAATCTAAAAAAAATACAAAACAAAACAAACAAGCACAAAGACACAACCCAGCAATGAGAAGCCATGGTTCCTACTGCCTTAGAGTGATACTGTAATTAAAGCCTCAATTAGGCAAGAAACAAATGAGATACATTTATAAATGACTTTACATATTAGCAGGTGCCTAAGGAAGACATAAATGTGCATGATCACATAAATTCATACATACCCAAAAAATGAAGAAAGGAAACATTAGCCAAACTGTAATTAGAGGCTTCTTCTAACAGAGAAATTAACAGTACTATAGATCGAGCCATCATTTCCTACCAAGGGTCTATCACAGTTGTCCCAGAATAGAAAAACCAATCAAGGCATGAAGTGGAATAAAAGGGCTAGCAACGAGTGTGCACATCTTCTCTCTGCAGCTGCATCAGAGCGCCAAAGCCACCTGCACCCTTGCCTCAGGAGCGTAACCTCCACGTTTCAGCTTTCTTCTGCTAGAAGCTCAAGATGGGAGCGGCCAACCCATGCGTATGAGCTTGTCTTACAGGGCACTCACTGCAGAGCAGCGATTCAAACACAGAAAGAAGGTAAAACCTTCAAATTGGCCATTTACAATCGCATCCAGCTATATCTTCTTTTCTACACGTCATAGAACAAACTAGAATGAACTTCACCACCCACAAAGTCTTCTTACTAACAAGCATATGTCATAGCCCTTCCATGAGCCTGGGGGTACCAAGGTTGGGACCCATCACGCTAAGGGCTGCTTACTCAAATCCTTCAAAACTCCAGATTGCAGTCAAGGCCATTATCACTGTCAGCAATACTCACTTATTTGCCTTGCACGATTCCAATCCCAACTAACGCGTTCCAGCCATGCAGGAGACACTGCGAACTGTTTCTATTTTCAAACTTTTAATAATCAATCTAAGTAAATATTGTATAGATTTAGACAAGACGCTAAGAGCAAGTGCTCTGTGGTGCCAGACTTAAAGAACTACATGATTGTATGCAAGACGCCAGTCTTCGTCATGGACCTTTCCCATTGTAATTATGCACTGTGCCCATTTATTTTCTAAATCAGAGGTCACATGGACACCATTCCCTATGGCAGTCTTTTGGACTTGGAGGACTTTGAAAGCTACCCAGGGACACATGGAGCTCGGAGAGACTTGCTGGTGCCTGCCTCAGCACTGCAGTCTTGCTTGAGGGCTTTGGAGAAGTCTCCAAACCCCACAAACACCGATCTATCTAGAACCTCCCAGTAAGGCTTTCATTTGCCTCCCGCTGCTGGCTCTAATTACCTAACCGATGCCTGAGAGGGAAATTCCAGCCTCCTGCCTCCATTTTGCTCTTCGGTAACTCTATGAAGCCTACATCTTAGGGGCTTTGCTCATCTTGCACGGACCCTTGTGAACAAAAAGGTCCTTGTTGCTGGGCCAGTGCATCCCCACGCCCGCTCTCCAAGTGACTACACACTATACACTCAGGAAACAGTTACTCATGATAACTATCATTTGTTATTGCACATTTACTATTGAAGATTAGTCATTAAAGTATCTGTTATTTTGTTTCGGCTGATGAATGCTGGCATTCTGACTAAGGCATTCTCCTTAAAGGACTTTTCCCGCATCCAGCCATTTGAGACATAAATTGAATTGAGCAGGAGATTTGGAATGCAGAGAAATTTCTTTAGAACACATTCCCACCTTCATTAGTTCCCAGAAGTGGATCACAGCAATCCAAAACCACTGATAATTTGAAGTTTATGACTATCACTGTCATCCTAATTTCAGATAAATCCTTTGTTGTAAAAGAAAAAAGAAGCAGTAGGAAATATCAACATTGCCAATTTTGACCTCTGAATATATTGCTAGGATTCACTTACTGATCTCAAGCCTCCCGTTTCAACAACCAAAATAGAACTCGCCTGAGTCATTGGTATGGATAACCAAGGGGCCTGTGACTTTCCAGGGTCCACTGAGTGATCGCCACACACTGACAAGAAGATTGGGTTAACATTCAAGGAGATTGTTCCGTTGCCTGCCAGCTAGAGTTTGGTATTCCTTCCTGCTAAAGGATCTTTCCCAATGGGGCTGCCCTTTCCACAGGCAGCAGGCACAGATGCAGCCTGTGAAATCAGATGTGCTACGAGCAGGCACCCCCATGCTTCCACAGCCAACTCAACAAACCTTCTCTGTCACCTAGCACCTCTTCCTGGAGTTTGCTTTTAACACCCACGAGGTTTGGTACCTGGAAATCAGTTGCATCTTCATGCTCAGCTAATTTTGAGATGGGGGAGGAGTCGAATTTAAAAGCTGTAGCCACAAGTCTTACTGAGTGAGTTACTTGAGGTATGTTAAGGAGGCTTCAAAAGACTGACAGATACCCTGATGGCTGCCTCATCAGCGGTAGGTGAGGCTGTTGACAGATTGGATGTGTCTAGAATGAAAGTGACTGGCAGGAATTCTCAGTGGCATGTGGGATAGCCACCCTCCTCAGAGAAAAGCCCACCTAAGAACTGAAAAGGAAGTATGCTTCCTCATGTCTTCAGCACTAAGTCTTGTTCTGACACCAAGTGTCCTCACAGAGACCAGTGGTACCCATTACTCCTCAGAGACACAGCTGTGAGGAAAGGGATTATATTAAACTACACAAGGATAAGGATTTGGAAAGCAGCCCTTCTTTAGATTGAGGGCTAAAGGGGAACCTTCTCTGGTACCATCAGAGGTAAGAGGTTGACATGAAGAGTTTGGAAGCAGAGGAGAGACCACGGTGTCTACCCAGGAGAGTCACACGCTGTTTCTACTTGCATTTCCTGGCCAAAATAGCTCCTAGAGGGTCATTCGGACTCATCGGAGAGTCGTTCATCTGGTGGGTGGACCTGCTGAACACTAGTTGTCCCCTGCTGTATACTCCCACGGCGGCTCTCAGCAGCCTTGCAGAGAGATTGTGGAAGATTCAGCCACCCTTTGCCCACAGCAGGGAACCAGAATATGAGCTAACTCTACTCCCTATCTTATCCACGCTGAGTACCTCAGATAAAACAAGACGTGACCGTTCTCTTCAAAAGCCTAGACAACAACATGTTGTTGCATCAAATACCACAGCACTAGAATAATCCAAGTCATTTCCCAAGAGGAGAAGCTACCATCTCCAGCATTGCAGGCATGAACATTTTCTGATGCTCAGCAAAAGCTGCTTATGGGTTTTGATCTCAACAAAGAATCTACAATAAATGTCCCTGTGATATAGGACTGAATTTTTTCCCTCCATGCCCATGCTCACAATTAAAGGATTTTGTGCCCTGATTTCTGGAAAAACAGAGGAAAATAGAAGCTTAACTGCTTGGTTTCTAACTCTTGTTCAGTCTAGTTCTAGACTCTTAGTCGAGTTAATTTCTAAACTCAGGCCTGGTGGCTCACCTCTACATCCCAAACTAAGTAGGCTGAGCCCTGATCACTGTGAGGTCAAGGCCAGCGTAGGACCTGTCTCAAGAAATAAAAGCAAATGGCTAGAGAGATTCCTCCCACGAGCCAAGAGTTTGTACAAGTTTGATGATCTGAGTTAGGACCCCCAGCCCCCTGTAAAAGCCAGACATGTTCACACGCAGCTGTAAACATAGCCTGGGAAAGGCAGGGAGGGTGCCAAGAACATCTGAAGAACTTGCTGGTCACTAGTCTAGCCAAAGTGGCAAGTTCCAGGTTCAGGAGTAACACTGTATAAAAACAAGTAAGATGGAGAAGGGATTCAGAAAGACATCCAGAATGAGCACCTGACCTCCACATGTACCCTCACACACCCCGATAGGCAGAGCCCCCACATCTGTGCACAAACATCTACACCACACACACAAAAGCAAAGTAAGTTGCTCTTTGCTTAGGTTTTCTCTTCTGAAAAGTGAGGGTATAAATACTACCCTCCCAGGGTGTTTGAAGAGACTCACTACATAGTATCAGGTAAAGCACCTAAACTAGTAACAAATTCATAGCAAATGTCCACTAAATACTGATTCTTTCCTTGTCTTTTTTGTGTGTGTGTGTGTGGGGGGGGGAAGACATTTACTGGGAGGTTCTTTCAAAGGCCACAGTCAGACAGAAGCAATGGGAGTGAGAATGCCCATCAAAGATGGAGGGTGAGTCTTCCACCATAGATCTGCTTGCTTTGTCAACACAGGCATTTACCACTCCTTCCTCTTTCAGGAACTCCCCCGAGCTCTGGCTCCAGGTACAATCATGACACAGCGTTCCCTTCCCCCGTGAACTCATACCAAGTAGGACAACAGAGACATAAATGAACAACAGGGGTCCAAGCCTGAGGGACACTGTCCCAGGCACACATCAGGAGAACCCCAGGGGAGCGCTCAGCAGCACCCATCCACAGCTCCCATGCAGGTTCTCTATGCTTCGGATTCTATCCCTGCATGCTGAACCACTTGCTGAAGTATTTATCTGTCTCGTTAAGATGGAAATAGCCTAGAGGGAAGAACCACATTCTTCTCACTTCCTCCCAGAGATGCGCTCTGGATGGTACTGGGGTAAGTCACCCTCAGGCTCTCCTCTCTAGTCCTGCCATGAGACCTAATGGTTCTACATCTGAGATACATTGGTAGGCTCATCCTTTGGCCAGCTAGGATCTAATTATTAATTAACTAATTAATAACTAGCTAATTATTAATTAACTGGGAAAGATTCAAGTTACCTACAAAAACATATCCACTGAGACATCCCTGAAATATAAGATTATATACATCTAAGTAGGTGTATAAATATACACATATAGATAAACACATCCATAAGCCTTCATTGAAACAGTTAACACCCTCCAGATAGTACCGGCAGGGCACAGTTAACATTATTTCCTGTCCTAAACATCGCCCCCTCTCCACTTGTCCTTCATTTTCACAGTGGCACTTGTGACAGGCCAGTGTTCCCGAAGTGTGAAGTCCATTCTCGGCTATTCATGTTGCTCTGCCGCTGCTGTGCCCATCAAGAATGGCGATTAGCTCTCCTGCAAGCAATTTTAACATCCATCAAATTGATAATGGCAAGAAACAAATTGGAGCTTTTCAGTGTTTTACTTAAATGTGCTTGCTAATTCCTTATTACTCTCTATATTTCTGGAAACGATTTCTATACATAAACCAAGCTGAAAAGAAAAGTGCTCCTTGCTGCAAAAATAAAAGAACTAGCGCAAGCTGCCCGCCACCCTGGGGATAATCGCAACCACATTAAAATGCAGCCGGCAGCTCATCTTTCTTCTTTCCCCTCTATAAGTCAGTAAATTAATTCCTTTATAGATATGAACATCAATATTCTATTTTTGTAAAAGTGCCTTTTTCAATTACTTCCTGGGAAAAACAGAGTTACTATGGCAATGTCTGAATTTTGCTCTCTACAGTGTTAGACTACCACTGTTTTACAAACGGAAAGCTATAATTTAGCTCAGTTCATTTTAAGAAAGGTATATGGAGAACGCCCACACATTCTCACCATCTGTGGCAGCAATCTGGTGTGTGTGTTTGTGTGTGTGTGTGTGTGTGTGTGTGTGTGTGTGTGTGTGCAAAGATTCTGTTTCCTGTGTCTATAAGATATGGCGGCAGTGGAGGGAAAGATCTTTTCTGAGGTGAAGCTTTTGGTCCAGCACTGTTGACATGCCTCAGCCACAGAGGATATTAAATGGAGGGTTGATGAAAATGAAGCTGGGCATCTTCCTGTGACTGTCCTCCAAAGCTACTCCCGATTACTGATGGTGTTGAATACATGACAGGGATGAATTAGTGAAGGGGTTTTGAGGGCTCGTGGCCCACAGAGACGCTCAGAGCTCCTGTCACAGCGTATGTCGTGTGGCATATTCCATCAGAACAGCAGCCACCTTCTCAGCCCACACTCATTTGTAGTTTCTAGTCCCTAGATAAGAGGAATCCCTACAGCCTGCTTTGCTGGGGAGACATCTAAGCAATTCCCTCTGGAGAGTCCATCTGAACACTCTTACATTGGATCACTGAGTGGGCCTGGTGCCCCAACCACCAGCACAGATACAGGAGTAGCATAAAAAAAAATTGGATTACTTCTCCCACCTGGACATGGATGGGCTTTAACAATCTGCTCCCCTTGAAACGGCAGCTTTGCACCACTGATGTCTTTCAGCTGAACTTTAGGCTGACTCTGCCTACACAGGACCCAGCACTCTGTCTATCAGGGTAAGGGCTTCAGGGCCAACATTCCATGTGGAAATGCCTCTCTTGGAGACACCTTCCACCTCAGAAGCCCTCCTGCAAGTGTTCTTAATCTGGAGCCATGAGGATATACGGAATCTTGCCATTCATAATCGAAGCAGCCACATCTCTTTCAAGCACCCCTGAATCCAAAAACTGAGCATGGACCAGGCCACAACTTCTCAATAAACAATATAAAATTGACTTAGTATATGCACCTAGAATTCAACTTTCAAAAGGAAATGCATCAGACCATTTGTTTGAAAGCACAGGTTAACACTATCAGTCAAAGGCAAGCGCAATACTGGAAACCGGAGCACCAGAGAACAAACTTGCAATAGAAAGGAACATATTTATATTTGAAATCAGCTTTTGCAGAAATTTGATAGTATTTTATTTCTATGGCTATATGGGGCAAAGGAGAACTGTCTTCAGCTTAAGGTTGGAGTCAACGGTGGAAGAATCTCAAGTCGCTTAAGAAAAGGAACATGATGGAAATTTTATTAGGCATAAAAGTTAATGAAGTAGAAATAAAGAAATAACAGGATTGATTGAACCAAAAACTGTTTATCTGAAAAGGCCAGTGGGCTCTGTTTCTAGGCAAAATGAAGGAAATACATTCTGCTTTGTCTCCCCTCATCAACATAGCTACAAATGTTGGATGGCTGAACAAAACAATTATCTGAGGATCTTGAAAATACTTGGGATTGGGGGGAAAAGAATAAAATCCCAGGTAGCATCCCTAAAGATGATGTATTTATTTCTTTCCATCCACAACCCCATCCTGGTATCAAGCAGCATGAACCCAGAAATGGATACCCACATGAATAGAGAAAGATCTGGAAGGAATCCACAGTTCACAGTGAGAAGCAAGAAACAGGCGTTCGGTCTGCCCTTGGCACCCTAAACTCTCCAGGGACTGCTCAGAAGAGCTGTGTCTCACAGGTGAGGTCAACTCCCATTGCTTTTTCTATCTCCAACCACTTGTTCCTAGATTTCTCTGGGCAGTCATGGGAAACGTGGAGCAAAGCCGAGTAAATGAGCTCCCAAACTGCTGTCTGGATGACTGGAAAGAGGGAGCTTCGTGAAACCAGAGCGCACTGTGGAGATTACAGAGAGACGGACCCGGAAGACCAGCCCCACAGCGATTCATAACCTCAAGCAGCATTGCCATCAAAACACCAGAAAGGCATTCTCATGAGACCACAATTGAGCCAGAGGCCCACTACCATGGCCTTTTCAATGTTACACAAGAAATGAGCATCAGTACTAATAAGTATTTGAACAAATAATGAGCAAAAAACACCATTTACAACAACAGCAACAAAAATTATCTATCAAGTTAATAGTTTTCTAACGTGCAAATTTTTAATGAAAAAGGTCAAAATCTAAACTGAAGGATATAATAGAGCAAAAGAAAGGCTGTGCTATTTTGATACATTGGAAAAGCTCACATAATAGAGAAAATTAATTACCCAGTTACCCCATATGCAATTCTAAATAGACTAACAATAATAAAAGTAAAGGGACAAGAATAGCCAAAATTTGTAGGAAGAGGAAAAGAAACGGGAAGAGTGATGGCCTTGCTAGATCTGTCTGGAAAGCCTTGAGGGAGACACAAGTGAGAACCACCCTTTACACCAGAGTGTAAGCAAAGTGACGGCCACTTGTCCCAGGATTTACCCAGCAAGATCCATGGCCAATGTGGAAAACCCATTACATGTGATCATGCCTGAAGGCATAGGGTCATCAGTTCTAGAAGGCTCTTCCTCTTCAGACCTGCCAAGAACTTGGACCTTCTGAGGCCACTCAACAAGAGAGCGATGGAGAGACACAGCCCATCCTCATTGTCATTATTCTCCACTCTGGGAGCTCGCTCTCCTGTCCTATATGTGGTTCACACTCTGTATCTTGGCTAATTAAAAAGAACTTGCTTTACACTACTAGCAATTATTATTAATAATAATAATTGTAATCATTTGAATTGTATGGTATTCATACTGGGACTATAAAGACAATGGGACCAGATACAAGGTCCAGAAATAGATTTACTTATAGACAAAACCCAGATCATATAGAAGACATGGCATAGTAGATCAGTGGGTTCTGGTTTTCAGAGACCAATAAATAATATTACAATTGGCTTTGCATATTTAAAAAACTTAGATTTCTTCCTTGTATCACATATTATTTTTTCTAAATGAACTAGACCTTCAATAAAAAAAATCAAAGCTTTAATGCTTGCAGAAAAATGTTGACTTTGACATAGATAATGACTTCTACAATAGGAAAATCAAAAACAAAAACAATGAGGAAATTGACTGTACAATCCTTAAGTGCTTTTGCATAACCACATTAGAAGACAGGATACAGACTAAGAGGAAGCATTTGCAACACAGCAAAAAGTTAAGTCCAGAGTACAGAACTGTCCCTGTGAATTAATAAAGCTCCCACCCCAAACCTCTTGGGTATGGAAGTTGATGATAACTGACTAAGTTGTACAGCAGTTGTACTTCTGAGACACTCTCCAGGGACATCCCTGCATGTCAGGAGCCTATGACAGAAGGACCATAACTCTGAGGCCTCGCTCAACTACACAGTAAAATCAAGGCCAGCCTGGGCAACTTAGTAAGACCATGTCTCAAAATAAAAATAAAGAAAGGCTTGAAGTAGGCTACCTGTAGTTCTCTGTACCCCCAGTAGACACATACACACAGTATATGTACCCCAATAGACACATAACACACAGTGTATGTACCCCAGTAGACACATACACACAGTATATGTACCCCAGCAGACACATACGCACAGTATATGTACCCCAGCAGACACATACACACAGTATATGTACCCCAAGTAGACACATACACACAGTGTATGTACCCTAGTAGACACATACACACAGTATATGTACCCCAGCAGACACATACGCACAGTATATGTACCCCAGCAGACACATACACACAGTATATGTACCCCAAGTAGACACATACACACAGTATATGTACCCAAGTAGACACATACACACAGTGTATGTACCCTAGTAGACACATACACACAGTGTATGTACCCTAGTAGACACATACACACAGTATATGTACCCCAGTAACACATACACACAGTATATGTACCCCAGCAGACACATACACACAGTATATGTACCCCAAATAGACACATACACACAGTATATGTACCCAAGTAGACACATACACACAGTGTATGTACCCTAGTAGACACATACACACAGTGTATGTACCCTAGTAGACACATACACACAGTGTATGTACCCTAGTAGACACATACACACAGTGTATGTACCCTAGTAGACACATACACACAGTGTATGTACCCTAGTAGACACATACACACAGTGTATGTACCCTAGTAGACACATACACACAGTGTATGTACCCTAGTAGACACATACACACAGTGTATGTACCCTAGTAGACACATACACACAGTGTATGTACCCCCAGTAGACATACATACAGCATATGCTTACTCCTAGAATACTGCCTGTTTCTAAGTTAGAACAATTGTTCAATTATCTCTTCCCCCACGGACTTAAAGGATAGAAATGTGACACAAAACTTTTTCCACTCTGGACCAGAAAGGAACTGAGGTGTGGCCATCACTGTGGTCTTTGTTTCCTGGGATTCTGCTCACATTAGAGACTAGAAGCACCACATGCAGGCAAAGAGCTCACAAGAAATAGCTCAGCTGTGAGCCAAACAGGGTTCTTGGGAAACAGAGGGGCTGGGCAACTGCTGCAACATTGCCCAAACACACAGTGCAGAACCTTCGAGAATCTCTGCGGTCGCTTACCTGCTTCTTCATCCACCAGGTCAGTACGACCGAGCCAGGACAACCCAAGAATCTAAATGCAGCATGCCACCGTACTTGCCATTCTTTGTTTAGGACCCTCATTGCTCATCGCTAGCCTTCTGACCTTCGCCTCTGCACAGAATGCTGTCCTGAAATTTCCAGTCAACAGGATCACTGCTGGACCGGAAAGATGGTTCAGTGGGAAAGAGCACTTGCTGCTCTTGCAGAAGATCTGGGTTCAATCCCCAGTACCTCACAAAAGCTTGTAACTCCAATTCCAGGGGACCCAGTACCACCTCTGTCCTCCATGGGCACCAGGAACATGTACATATATATGTAATAAGTAAACCTTTTGTAAAATATTATTCCCGTTGAGGGGTGGGGTTGTAACCCAATGGTAGAGAGCTTGCCTACCATGCTCCAGGCCCAGGGTTTGATACCCAGCACTTTAAAAACAAACAAATAAACAAAGACTGCCTCCTAGCCTTAGGGAAGTTAGTTTGAGAGGTGAGCCAGGTAGTGTGGCTTATGAAGGACCAAATGGCTTTTCTCCCCATCTCCCTTCCCTTGCTAGGGTTCTGCCCCATGACTGTTCTCCAAAGGAAGGAGATATTCTACCAAGAAGGAGCATCGCATGGTTTAAACACTGACAAACGCTTTTTCATGTGGAGGGTATTTGAAATCATTCTTAACAGCTTCAAAAACCCAAAGCTGTTGCCAAAAATAGACCCGTGCTATCTGAATTCCAAAGGGCTGTTGTGTAAGGGAAACGGAATAGAGAGAAGAGGGATTCTGAGCATAATCTGTTCTCCCATCCAGGCTGCTTTTAGGACGATGACATTCTTAAAATTGCGAGCAGGGAAACCTACTCTGGTTACCTTGGTGATAAACTGCGGGTAAAATTACACATAATTGCAGCTGATGTCACATCTGCCATATTGTCTCCAAGACTACAGATTGTCTCCAAATAACTGTAATGCTCTGTGTACTGAAAGCCCACTATGTAGGGGGGGGGGGAAGCTTAATACTGCAGCTAGTCTTTCTAAATCTAGCTAATAAACCATCCGTGGTCTCCCGGGGACTTGGGATAATTACAGAGATAAATGGGCATCGAAAGTGCCTCTATTTTAACCTATTCTAGACACACAAACATAATTTGGAAAAGCTAATAGTTAGTTTGTATCATGACATATCAGAAAATTTCTTTCTAGAATACATTTCACCTAGAATGCTTGAGGGGTAGGTAGCAAACTGAGAAATGTTTGCATAAGTATTCTGCATAGAAAACATAGAAAACAACTGATAACTACAGCCAACTGTTGCCCGGGGGATCCCGCAGCTTTTATTTTTTGAAGAATACATTGGAGGCAATATTTACTTTTTTTTTATTTTTTAGTTTATAAATTGCTCTTGTGATTGGATGTACCGTGGAGGGAAGAAGAAATTCTTAGTCCCCCAAACCACTATCATTAAATGGTCAGCCGAAAAGTAATGGTTTCCTAGAATAGACTCCTTGTAGGAAACCTTTCCGAAAGGGCAGATTTCCCTCTGACCTCCTTTCCTTTGCAAAAGCAGCACCTGGTGTGATCTCTGTGGAGCCACTGCCAGCCATTTTACAGCATGCAAAAATCAGGAGAAAACAGAAATTGATGTATTTCGATCTAGTGAGTTTTCATATTGCCTACGAGACACATGTCAGCTGTGGTCAGTGACAGACACCCTGACATTCTGGCTTCTTGAGGAAGCCTTCTTACTTCAAAACACACTCTGAGAACAGGGCCATGGTGATTCGATTAACAGTCACCATCTATAGAACAGAGTCAGCATCCGGTCCCTCAAACCCGGCTTGGAGGTGCAGCTGCACCCCAGGAGCTCGCTTGTTGAGGGGATGGGGGAGGTGTCCTGAGGTCCTGATGCTACAGCAATTTGATGACAAGGCTCCCAGCACTGACCTTGTCATTTTCCACTAGAGCAAAACAGCGCTGGTGCGCTCCGTGCCTGGGCTGATTCGCCTGCCTGACCAATTGGATCTGAATAATAGCATTTTGCGTTTGGGTCCCATTCACCATATAATCCATACAACAGCCCTCAGGGAGGGATCTCATTGAATAATCTCACCTTGGAATATACTGGAATATACTTAAACCAGAAGTGAGAATAATAATCAAAATATGGGAATAAGCCGCAAAGTGAAGACAGCCCCTCCACCCCTTAGGGTCCTGATTCTTTTGCTGCTGGTAACGTTTATGTAGAAAATTGCAGCTCCTGATGGGAATAGAGATCAAAGAATTCTGTGTACAAGGAAGGTAACTGGCTGTCCTGGACAGGCTTCCTGTCTCACGGTGAAGGACTGAATACTAAGTGTCCCACCTGCCTCGATGATGGCCCTCATTCCAGGCTCTAATAATGATTTAATGATTTATTCTTGTGCTTCCAATAATTGGTCAGATGTACCTGACCACAAATTTACAATCTAATTATAACAGCTAACCGTATAATTAAGATGGCAGGACTGTTAAGCCCCAGGGTTTGGCATATTATATTTTAATGTTTCTTTGTTTTGCCAAAAATGGAGTTTGTAAGCTCTTGGATCGTTAGTAAGCATACAGATGTTGCTGAATAGTTCTTTAGGGTGCCATGACAACCGACTTAATACAGCTTGGGTCTTGTGAAGAAGTGGCCAATAAATAACAAGAAAGTTCTCTAACCGATTTATGTGCCACTTCAATGGGCCATGTTGGAAATAATTCCCTTGTGATTTGACCCCAAGTTGGTTTCCAGGCAACCATTCCTGATGTGGCTATAAGCCCCTCTGGGTGGCAGTACAGATGTTGGGAAATCACATTTGTACTCTGTATGATTTGCTTTGTCTAGCACGAGTATCACTTCGTAGAACAAAATTCACGAGTGCTCTAGGAATGAGCCCTTCCGAGAAATACACTGGCAGCATGGAAAAGTACAGAGCTGCAGAGAGGCAAGGCACTCGGTCACTGCAGAGGACAGCGGCTTGGATTTAGTCAAGTTCACAAACGTCTACCATTAAAGGATGGGAAGTATTTAAAGCCCCACGTTCGCTAGAACGGCTTGCGCTGTAGCTATATGCAGAGCCACTTGGGGGTGGGGGGGTTGCCTCTGGTCTATTTTTTTCCTGCACTACCACAGCAGAAACACTATCATTGAACATGAAAACCTTTTCTATGTATCCTCTGCAAAGCAGAAGACAGTTGGTTAGTGCAGAAACACACCTCTGAAGCCAACCCAGAAGAGCAGGGGAGCCACCTGCTCCCTGACAGCATGTCCTCTTCATTAGTTCCGTGTTTACCTCTAAGCAGGTATGTCTTAGCAAGTCTCCTTAAGGAGACCAAGACTGTTGGAGAATGGATGCTCAGAAAGGTTGCCTCTTGAGGGAAAGAAAGTTGTGGGGAACGCTGATGATCCAGTTGGGGCTGATGAGGGGCTACAAGGCACAGCTGTCAATCATGAGGGAAGAAGATGCTCACAGGGCTTTTTACATCACAGAACACTGGGTCCTGCTCCCAGAGGCTCTGCTGATTCAGCACATCAGTAGGGTTTTCACCTCTTTTGTTGTTTTTTGTGTTTGTTTGATGTTGTTTGTTTGTTGAGTCAGGGTCTCACACGGCAGCCCAGGTTGGTCTGGAGCTCACTAGGTAGCTCAGTTTGGCCTAAAATTCTTTATCCTCCTGCTTCTGCCCCTCAGTACCGGGATTACATAGTTTGCCACTTTGCTAGACACATCTGACTTCTAGCGTAGATTCAAGAGGAGCAGACTTGATCGGTTCAGAAGCCGATCTCTGAAAGCCGTTAGAATAGCCCATGAGCTGTTGTACAAGCCCAAAAGGAAGTTTCTCTTCTGCCTTGATTTAGTGACATCATAAAAACTTGGGACAGGAGATGAACGTAGGAAACACATCTGCCAGTCCAGTCATCTGGCACCTGCAAGGTTTCCAGTCACAGAAAACCATCTCACATTCTAAGAGTATATTCAAAGTAACTTGAAGACAGATGGGAAAGTTTATAACTCTCATTGGGCATGAGCAACACAATTATAATTTTAACACTCACTATGACTATTAGAAACTGTTAAATTCCTTCAGAAAACTAAACAAGTAGAAATGGTGTATTATGTTCTAGGGTAGTAGAGTTAAGGACATTCTGTCTCTGTCACCTGTTATCCTGGCTGATGCCCCTCATCAGCTGTGTTTTCTCCCCGAGCAGGGTGCCACCCTTAGACACAGGCAGCGGTGGAGGAAGGTAGAAAGGCCTATGTAGGCACAAACTTTGTTAGGCTACGCACCTCCATGGTTCGGACCCTTCTGCTGGAGATCTGAAAATATATTCTAGACAGATGACATGCTAACAGAATCATTTCATGGTTCACCGTCTGCTCAGCGTGATTTATCTGTATCCGTAGGCACCAGAGGGCCCTATTCAAGAGATTTATGGTCTACCTATATGATTCCATTTTGTTGAAAGGAAATGTGTGCATCGTTGAGAAACAAAGTAATAACATTTATTTTAAGATTATGCCACTTTCCAATTAGAGGCGTTAGAGCTCAAACATATTTGCCACCATTATGTTGCCTGAGTCCCGCCCATTCCCTAAGCCTGTCTACAATTGTTGACGCAGTACCAGGAGGAAGGTGGAAGGAACCCATTCTTACTTCTGGATTGCTGACAATGCAACCACAGAAGGCAACGCCTGGCCGATGTGTAGCAGCTTTTTGGTCTCCCTGTCTGGGAAGCTGTATAGCACTGCTTTCCTGGGGCTAAGACTTAGTTGAGATACTACTCCATGTGAAATTCTTTTCTATCTCTTCTCTCACATTCACCATACAAACTCAGCTAAGGGAAGGCTGGTGGATAAGAACAAAGCAACAAAACTTACTGTGGTGGTTTGAATGAGAATGGCCCTTGTAGGCTCATATATGCGACTGCCTGGCCCCCAGTTGAGGGAACCGTTTGGGAGGGATTAGGAGGTGTGGCCTTGTTGGAGGAGGTGTGTCACTGGGGGTGGGCTTTGAGGTGTCAAAAGCCTAACCATTCCCGGTAGCTCCCTTCCCCCCCTCCCCCCCCCCCGTTTCTCTGGCTCAAAGCTGTTGCCTCAGGATGTAAACTCTCAGCTATGGCTACATCACCATACCTGCCTGTCTGCTGCATACTCCTCAATGTGACAGCCATGAACCCTAACCCTCTGACACTGGAAGCAAGCCCCTGATAAACTCTTCCATAAGGCTCGTCAGCTGTAGTACCTAGTACAGCAAAGGAGATATAACTAAGAAACTTACCAAAGGTCTAAGTTTCTTAGTTATAGCAATGGCTACCTGGGAGGTGTGGCTTCCTGGTAAATGGTGCCCTTTCCTGGGGCCGTGATTCCTTCTCTCATGTGGGAGCTCTAAGTCCTGACCTAGATAATTCTTCTACTACCTGCAGTAGCTAAAGGGAACAGCAAAGGGCGGCCTTTGCAGTGACTCACCCTGGCAGCGTCAAGGCGGGGCATTCGGACAGCTGTGTGTCATACCTAAGCTCACTAAGGATTCCAAGGTTGACAGAGAAGCGGACTTCTGTTGCTCCATGTCTCATCACTACCAGTGGTCACCAGACTAGCACTGGCTCACTTGTGGCTACTGAACAGATAGACTCTAGAGGCAGAGCAAAAATGTGTGCACTTTTGCACTTTTTAAATTTTTTAACACAAACCCCATATAAATATGCCCTGTGGTAAAAGCCTTAAGAGAGTCCTTCATGGCAACACATCCTTAATCCCAGCTAGTCCTTCCTCCGATGTCCACTATTAGACACCATTGTCACCACAAAGTACCTGTGAGGAATGACATAGGGCTGAACATAGCTTTTAGTGGCTTTCTGTCAACTTATGACTTATGGACGAGACATGTCATGATCCGAGATGCCTGAAGTCCCCTCCAGATGGCTATTTATAATGTCAACACAAAACCTAAGACCTCCTGTTACTGTGCCAGGGTCATCCATCGGATCCCCACCCCTCAACCCTCACCCCTGACAGACAAGGATGAGCAGGATGCATCACCACGTAGAGCACTGATCTTACGATCACAAGCTGGAGGAAACCAATGATCCAGAAAAGCTGGTTTCAGAGCACCAGAGAACCAGCAGTGTTGATTGGCTCTAGGAGATAATCTCCAACAACAACCTTTATCAAATCCACAGACTCGATCTGTCTGCGTCTTACTTGATTCAGAAGTTCTGGGCTCTCCCGACTTCTTGCTTTCTTGGCTTTTAGAATAGCATACCTTTTAGTTCTTGCCTTACCGCAGTGGTCACTCCTTCTCCAATTCACTCCTGGTTCTCCCTCCAGTCTCATCTCTAGCCCTGGAAGCAACCCCCAGGAGTCCAGCAGCTATCATACTAAGTGCCACCTACATTCTCCCACATTGGGGTCTCCAAGATGTCTCCATATAACTCTAGACTGTTGTCAGCTGCCTACTCAACATCTCTGTGTAGCTAACAAATCTCCATGCCCAAGATGGATGCCTGGGGCATCTTGCCACCTCTCATCTCTACCACAACCACCTCATTGGTAGTTCCTGTTGTCTGGCTGCTCAACTATAAGCAATAGAATCACCAGCCCTACCTTTGAATTACAGTCATGATTCAACTCTAGTCTTGTCTTCTCTGTCCCAGCCTCAGGCTGTGCTTCCTCTGACCCCATTATGAAGAGTGTCTTGTCACATCTCTGTGTCACTCTCTCCTTTCCTAACTTCCTGTTGCCCACATCTAGATCCATTTCCACAGAAGTGATCTGTGTCAGTTTTCTGTTCCAAAGCACAATGGCTTTCCAGTTCATTCCCAGTAACCATCCAAATCACCACAGTGATGCAGAAGGCCATTCTGCAACACCTTGTCCCCGGCTCTCTGTTTGGCATCGTCTCCCACCATGCTCCTCGGCACGCCCCGCCATGGCCTCTTTACTGTCCTAAACTGTGCCACTGTGTTTGTCCCTCAGGGTCTTGTGCTTCCTTTCTCTGTCTTCTCCTTTTCCTCCATCGAGACTTTCCTCTTTGCCTTGTGAGAGAAGCTGTCCCTCAGCTTATTCCCCATTGGTCACTCAATGGTTCCCTAGCCTACTTTCCCGCAGACGGGCAGGCTTTTAGTCAGACTTTTTGCCACCACAACAAACCCCTGGAGGGAAAAAAACTTAACCAAGGAAAGATTTGTTTTGGCTCACATGACCAGAGGTGTCATAGTCTGTGACTTCCTTGTGCCATTGCTTGCAGGCCTCTGTTGAGGCAGATCCTCACAGCAGAAGCACAAGGCAGAGTAAAGACAAGATCTCCATCAAAGGCATGCTCCCAGTCACCTGCTTCCTCCACCCAGGACCCAACTTCAAGACCATTGGTGAAATCAGAGCCCTTTTGTCCCTTTCCGGACCCTCCATCAATGAGATCTAGCCCTTCAACACGTGAGCCTTTTGGGGGACATTCATATCTGAACCACAACAGACATTTATCAACACTTAGCATATCATAATATACTTGTCTATTTGTCTATCATTTCTCCGCATCTTCCTCTAGAATTTAAGCTCCAAAGAGCAAGGACTTAGTGTTGTTCACTGTGTGCCTGATATAGTAGTATCATGACCATAGGACATGCTCAACAAATACTTATCAAATGATTGAATAAATTAGTCCTGGCACCAGTTTACAGTCCGTTTGTAAGTAGGTCACCATTCACACACACACTCTTGGAGAACTATAGAGTTTTAATTAGGAAATGCTCGCATTTTGCCAAACTCATTTGGCAAACTCTATTCCCCGGGGGTCACTCTTTCCTTACTTGCAATTTTTTGCCAGTACATTGATTTTTTTTTAATTCCTTTTCAGTTAGAGAACATAGGATTACCAAGCCAACGAACTATTTCTCTGCTGAGAGATGTATTTAGTTCCAGTTGGGTATTTTTCTTTTCTTTTTTAATAGACACCGAAGTGCTAATCTGCAAACTTTGGAAGGAAGGAGACAAAAGGTAGAGCCAAGAGGACCCAGGCCCATGCACTGTCAGCAAAGCAAAGACACTAGAAGGAGAGCCCTCTGCCAGATCACATGGGCCACCAAGGCAGGCTCAACACCAAGCTGAGGGGAACAGCGCGAGTTTTCCAACATTCTCTTTTCCTAGCTTTAGGGTTGGTACCAGGGGTCAAAAAGCATGAGAACAATCTGCTCCTCCCTGATGACTAGCTTCCTCCTCAGCTTCCATAGCAAAGACTCTGAGTCTTTTCAGAACACAAGTTATATTCTCTACATTTGCTGCAACTAAGCAGTAAAAACATTACAATGACTTAGAACAACAGAAACGTGTCTCACTGATCTGGAGGAGGCCAGAGGCCCAAAGTCCTCCAAGCGTCCTCAAAGCCATTTGCCTGCCGAAGCCTTCAAGAAAAATGCCTTCCTGTGCTTCCTCTGGCTTCTGGTGACCCTGTCTTCCTTGGCTTTCATAGTGACCCTCTTCCTTCTGCTTGTGTCTCTGATCATATCCAAATGAATCCCTTTGCATAAGGACACAAGTTCCTCTCGCCCAGCCTAATCACCTCATCTCAGCTTGATTACTTCTATCAAGAGCTTATTTCCAAATCCATCCACATCCTAAAGTATAGGAGGTTAGAGTTTCGACCTATCTGGTTTGGGGGTGTGTAGCCCAGTTGAGTCCATAACCATCAGCACTGACAATTTGCTAGAACTCTTTTTCTACTTGTATAATGCCAACTCACGTCACTCAACCTCCTCCACTCTCGTTTCTCAATGCTCCGTATAGGGTGGGCATGGAACAGGCAGGTACAAGTGTTCGCAGGGCGGACCCTAGCTTTAGAGTACCAACAGTGGTCTAAGAGTAGTTTTAGGTAAGGATTTATACCCCATGCTAGTCTTAGTGAGCACCGGTTTTTCTTTTCAGGATTATAACCGAGTGTGAACATCCCCTACCGGATGGTAGTTCGAAGGCAGCCTCTGCTTTCCTCCTTGCTTCCTACTCTCTTGTGCTCTTTTATGGCCCCTGGCAGTGGGCAGCGGCTTTATCCATGTCTTCCCGTGCCTGGCTATCTTCCTCCCAGGCAAGTAATCTGAACTCATCAGGAACACCCTAGCTCCCCATTCTGCCCTCTCACCTGGCCTGGGTTTCTGCTTCCTCTTGCCAATGCTTTTGACCTTCCAAGCTAAGCTAGAGAAAAGCAATTCCCTCTGGGAGAGAAAATGGGTACAAAAATGACTCAATTTTGAGTCCTTGGTCTTGGATCTGGGACTTCTGATACTGTCCCCTTACCTGAGGATGCAAAAAAAAATTCTAGAATCCTGGAAAAAGTTGAACCTTCCAAGGGACAGGAAAGGCTGCCAAGGCAGAACATATAACTCATCAGTTAAGCAGAAGGCCATCATACACTTGACAAGCAAGTCCCTTCTAAAGATGACAGCATCTCCATTCAGGGTGGACACAGTGGAAGCTGGGTGGCGGAGCATGCCTGCTTCCTGCTGCAGGTAGCTCCTGCCACAGTGCCCAAGGGTGGGCATAGGGACAGTGGTTGGCATATCTCCCACAGTGTGTCTGTTAACTCCAAAGGAAGCTGATGATGGATATTAATGGTGAAATTCCTTGACACAGAAGTGCTATGTAAGAAGTAAAAATTTATTAAGTATCTGTCTTCATCCTCTCTTAATTCCTTATGTAATCATCAATCAATTAGCTGAACTTTCAAATGATTGATCTCATGGGTGGTGCTGCATGAAGGGGAGCTTTCAATTCCTCAGCTACCAGGGAAAGAAAATTCCTTTCAGGGTGACTATGCCCTGGAGACCTTTGCTTTAGTAACACCCAGCACAAACTGAAAGAGCGTTTGCCATGAGTCATTCTTAGCACTTCACATCCGCTCATTCCTCACGACTATGAGGCTGGTACTAGTTCTATCCTTATTTGACAGGGGAGGAAGCTGGAACCTGAGGCACCAAGAAACTCGGTCAGATCTACACAAATAGAAGATAGTGGAACTGCTCTCTGTGCTGGGACAGACTGGCTGAGGGACACAGCAATAAACCAGTATCAATTTTTTCTACCTTTTTCTGAATCTTTGCTCAGAATCCTATCACCAATGTGAAAACAACCCTAGCTAGCCCTCTAGAAGATAAGAAAGCACACAGAATACAGCTAAATCGTTCTACCCATAGGCATCCTAGACCAGCCTGTGCCAGCCCAACCCCCAGCAGATCACAGATGTATTGAGGGAGTCTAGTCATGATTTGAGGAAGCCCTGAAAGAACCACAGATTCCTGAGAAACACATTTTTGTTGTATCAAACAACTAATTAGGGATGTTTGTTACACAGCTCTGGAAAACTGACACAATAATATTCAATTAAAATTAAGCATTATTAATAAATAATTAGAATACAATAATATTCTAATAATATTAGAAATAAAATTTCTAATAGGTGTTATCTGACTCTGTAGATGGACATCTTCTGCCGCAAAGACCCTCCAGGTGACCAGTTCATCACCCTCATCTCTGTCTTGCCTATCCTGCCACTCTGCCAAGCCGTGAAGGCATTTGTAACCATTCCTTCCCATGAGCCCCTGCTTTCTCTAGAGTTGAGAAGAAGCCAGAGTTCTTGGACTCTTTGGCGCTATTTTGAGCTCTGTTTCCTTGCTGATACTCTTTGCCCATCCCTCCATCATTTCGGAGCTAAGTCAGATTTAGCCTAAGTGGATGGTGCCAACATAATGGAAGCGGGGGTAATGAGGGAGAAAGCACAGATAACACTGTACGTCAACGCTCCGCAGCTCCGGTCTCTCCTTTTTCCCAGGGTAAGTGTCTTGCTCAGACTGGATGAGGACTGGAAGTCCCTGAAGACCTGCTCAGGCTTTGCCACCTGATCCCCAAAAGAAATGTTGCAAAACCAAATTCTCCCTGTCTGCCAGGACTCAGAGGGGCAGCAAGCTGTACCTCCACAGGAACTAATGGCCCCAGCTGCTCAGTTCAAATTAGAATAGAATTTGGAGACAGTTTCATAGAGTGGAAGTCTTCTGGGGCATGCCTGCCAGGGGCATCCAGCCACTGGGTTCCCAAGGAAATGGAGTGTTAAGTCCTGGGTACAGGGGATATTCCAAAGGCAGACTAGGGGCATGCACCCAAAGCATCCTGAAGGATGCTAACTAAAAATGGGATGTGAAATGTCATTCCAAAAGAAAGACTCATAAAGGATAATTGTTTTCTATTGGAGTATATCAAAACTTTCTGCTAGTAGTTAGTTTAAAAATGCTAAATGACGGTAATTCTCCTGATACTTCTTGCTTTATGAGTGAAGTTTGGATTGTGAAGGTTCATTGCTTAAAAGGCCAATAATGAAGTAACTTGGGCTGCTGAAGAGAAACCAAAACTCCCTGGGGCAAACCCATCCTTACTGTGCCATTAAACACCCACTACCCCCACTTATTACATTTCAAGAATAAGGGTTTAGTTTTAATTTCTTTCCCTTGTATTTTGTGGCCTTAAGGGAAAATGTCCTGTGGCAATTCTGTAATAGTAAGGCAATTATTGGTGACTCAGGGATCCCCACTGCTTCTGCATACCCTCACAGCTGTGCAGCAGGAGAGGAGAGGACCACTGTCTCTGCATCCTCTCACAGCTGTGCAGAGAGGACCACTGCCTCTGCATCTCTCACAGCTGTGCAGCAGGAGAGGACCACTGCCTCTGCATCCTCTCACAGCTGTGCAGTGAATGAGGACCACTGTCTCTGCATCCTCTCACAGCTGTGCAGCAGGAGAGGACCACTGTCTCTGCATCCTCTCACAGCTGTGCAGCAGGAGAGGACCACTGCCTCTGCATCTCTCACAGCTGTGCAGCAGGAGAGGACCACTGCCTCTGCATCCTCTCACAGCTGTGCAGTGAATGAGGACCACTGTCTCTGCATCCTCTCACAGCTGTGCAGTGAATGAGGACCACTGCCTCTGCATCCTCTCACAGCTGTGCAGAGAGGACCACTGCCTCTGCATCCTCTCACAGCTGTGCAGAGAGGACCACTGCCTCTTCATCCTCTCACAGCTGTGCAGCAGGAGAGGACCACTGCCTCTGCATCCTCTCACAGCTGTGCAGCAGGAGAGGAGAGGACCACTGCCTCTGCATCCTCTCACAGCTGTGCAGCAGGAGAGGAGAGGACCACTGCCTCTGCATCCTCTCACAGCTGTGCAGTGAATGAGGACCCCTGTGTCCCATGTCAGAATGATCTGATTTGTGCATTTAGAAAGTCAGGATCTAAAGGACTTTGTAAAGTCTTTTAGCAAAATAAAAAGCCAGCCCCAGGACTCTCTTTTGGGACAAGAGCCAATTACAGGCCCCAAATCTCTGAGGAAAATCTTCAGATAGTCTCACAACTGATTCCAAGGGTGAGTTGCCCACCACCAACAGTGTTCAAGCCATCCGAGAGGACCCAGACCCTGGATTCTCAATGTCTGCTTTCCCTTCCCTTTTCCCCCTTCTACCCAGGACTCTGCATGCTTCACTTTCACCAGTGAACGGTAAAAGTTGGGGACAGAAGAAAAGGCATTCCTCAAAGCCAAACCAAGTCTTTTCATTTTTGTACCTCATCCAACTGAGTGTGCAAGAATAAAGTTGAAGGTGTCATAAGACAGAAGACGTGGACATTTCTAAATTCTCAGTGGGCTGGGCTCTAGAGCATTTTTGTAATGGGAGCATAGAACTTAGAGAATATTTTCCCACATAAGCATAATGTTCTAGCGGAGACTAAGTCCTCAGCCTAGGCTGTAAAACTTTATTTAGCCACAAAAATCTAATAACACGCCCGAAGTAGAAAATGCTGGTTATTATATGGCTTCTTCCTGAATAGATGCTTAAAAATACTGTTTTCATAAGAAAAATGCCTTCCAGCTCAGGATGCCAGAAACAGGCTTTGATGTTCCCCAGTACCCAGAGTAAGCTTTCCGGCTGAAGAAATAATAGGAAAAACTAGAAAACAAAGGGCGGCAGGAGGGAAGATGCTGGCTATTCCAGAAATAGCGCTGGCCTGGCAGATACCAGTTTGCTACGAGCGTGCCATGAGCAGAAACTTCTGGTGCAAAGACTGCTGTTCTGAAGCATCTCCCTGCTCTTACATAACACGTCCCAGAGATCTTCGGTTCAAGCTCTTCCATGCTCTAAATTAGGAAGTAAGAGGCAGTTTGAAGGGGAGCTTGACAAGCAGACGGGTTTCTGGGTTGGGGTCAGAAACTGATGCGTGCTTAGAGATGTCCTGTGTGTCCCTGTGATGACCCTCCGTCTAGTCCTCAATTTCTTGACTGGCACAATCACCGGTGCTAACAGCTTCTGACTTTTAGGTTGCTAACATCAGCTTAAAATCTGGAATGCAGACAGGAAGCTGCACTTGAGCTTCTTAAAGGCTGAACCTCTGCCCTGTCTGTCTCTGTGCACTCTGGAGCCATTGCTGCTTGGGTAAAATCGGGGAGGGGTTAACATTTCAATGTGCTAGCAAAATACATGGGCTTTAGAGTCAGGCTCCTCAGATTCACATCCTTTTCCCTCCCTATGTGCAGACCAGGGACCAGCTGCAGAACTTCTGCGGGCTTTCAGTCACCTGACCCAGAAAAGGACTGGTGACATCATCCACCTCCCAGGGTCACTGCGGGGCTCACATGCAAGCGGGTAAACACACAGAATGCCAAGCTCGCCACATAGTTATTAGCAGCACTTGGAAGGTCTCAGCTGCTCAAATTCTTCATCATTGTTTCTCCTATTTACTTCTTCTCACCCATTAGCTAAATGTTTGGGGCTTTTGCCTTCAAATTAGTTTCACGGGGAATACGGTGACCAGGAAAGCTGGTTAATGCATTGGACTGAATTGTGACTTGAGACTATGACCTCAGGGTCTTCGCAGCTGAAGACCCTGACACGACTGTTGCCCTAGAGATGTGTTCATCCTGCATTGGGATCCCATGCCTCTGGAAGAGATGGAGAGGAAGACACAGTGCAGAGGGCTATGGAGAAGAAGATGGAAGGCTCGGGTCCTCCAAAAGCCACCAGAAGCAGCTTCCCAGGAGGCTCTACAGGGAGCACAGCTCTGCCCCTGTGCTCCTTGGACTTGTGGCCTGAAGGACCATGAGAGTATAAGTCTCGATTGTTCAGACCCATCGAATTTCTGGTAATCTAGTGTGGCAACCCTGGGACACGCAGCCGGTTGGGAACAGCAATTCTGGAACACCTGGATTTGGTGATGGACTATGAAGCAGAGGCTGTCACATGTTCTCCTCTCCCGAGAGACTGGGCACTGCAGGCAGAGCTCTCTTCGGGAAAGGCAATCACCAGCTCTGAAGATCAGAATGATCAAGCCAGTTTCTACTGGGAGTCTTGGGGGTTTTGTTTTCTTTTCTTTTCCCTTCTTTCTACGGAGACTAAAGTGGGAGCATGAAGTGCGTCTTGAGACACTGAGCAAAGTCACCCTCCATGGGGACCCCAGAAAATAAATGTACAGCGTAGTTCTCCATGCTTGTTCAGTACACCCACACGGTAGCCCACACAGTACACCCACACAGTACACCCACACATTACACCCACACGGTAGCCCACACAGTAGCCCACACGGTAGCCCACACAGTACACCCACACATTACACCCACACGGTAGCCCACACAGTAGCCCACACAGTAACCCACACGGTAGCCCACACAGTAGCCTACACAGTAACCCACATGGTAGCCCACACAGGTCTCCACGCTTGTTCAGTACACCCACACGGTAGCCCACACAGGTCTCCATTGCTTCCTGAACCCACCCGCAGTGGACAACGGGGACCATTAACTAGAGACTCTGAGCTAAAGAAAGATGTGTTGTTACCAAGAGACCAACATAACTGTACATTTCCCTTAACCCTATTGAATCATGAAATTATGACTGTGAAACAGATTCCCCGCTAAAGTGAAATATATATGTTTCATGTATGTAACTATATTCATATCATAAACATGTAGATATGTACACATACATCTATATAAGCCTTCCAAACCTTTGGAAATTTAATAGCATCTTCAAGGAAGAGACATGTAAGACTGGAATCTACAGATGCTCAGAGAATTCTCTTCCTCTCCTCTAACTCCAGGAAAGAAAAAGAGCAGCAGACAGCGCCAGCAGTCAGGGGGTGACTTTTTTTTGGAGCAAAGGCGTTAGACAAGATGACACATGCTGACAGGTTCAGCAAATAGTGGATGCTGGGCCAATCAGCAGATAATTTCTGTGTGTTTGCCTCGTAGGGAGAACTGTGAGTCACACTATTTCAAAGACAGGTCATGATTGCTGTTTGTCCTCTTGTAACGCGAAGGTCGAGAGAGAGGAGAAGGCAGATGGAAGCCGCATGGAACCAGATCAAACACATCCACGCAGGGCCTGCTGCATGGTTCCCACAGTGCCCAGGACCTGTGTAATTACTGCCTGGACTGACATCTGAGGCTCTCACCTCCTTGGTAACCAGGCGGTCACCAACTCACAAGTCCTTTGTGATTCTGAAAGCCACGTTTTCCATGACTCAGCCAAGCTTTGCTTCTCTTCCCCCACTGGGTCTTTTAGTCAGTGTAATTTCAGGAAGAGGCCAGTAGGGGAATCCAAGGAAAGAAGCCATGAGTTTTCTAGATCCCAGGCTACCGTGGCATGGATAATTCCTTAGTTAAAGAAAATTCCAGTACACCGAAAATACATTCAAATGGTGGTGGTGGGGGGGGGGGCTGAAGCCAAATAGAATGAAGGATTTTTGTCAATAATGTTATTTGCAGGGAACGGAGGGAAGGGCAGGGTGCGGGGACCTACTCCCATGAAAAAAAAGTAAACAATTCAACAGGATTTTTAAAATATGTAAATGGGAGTTAAGTGAGGTGGCACAGAGATGCTTGCTGCCAAGGCTGACAACAAGCCCTTGAGATCTGACCGATGAAAGTTGTTCTTTGACCTCTTCACACACACTCTCTCTCCCATGCCCTCCCAATAAATAAATAAATAAATAAATGTAATTTCCCCATCCTCCATCAAAGAGCTCTTCTAAGGAAATGATACATTTTAGTACTCAAATGAGTATACACGTTCACACAGCTCGAGTCAACCCATAACCCTTCAAAGAGAACTGTGCAATTCTGATAGGATAATTCTTAAAGAAACCACTGGGTGAATATAAATCCATAGAGTTCTTCCAGGGTTTAGGAAGAAACCAGCTATACGGTTTGATCAAGTAGGCTGCACTGTGTCCTTTTCTTCCTGCCCAAGAATGTCAAGCTAGACCATGAGAGTTGCAATAACGGCAAACATTGAGTCCAGATAATTGCACGGAGAATCTGTCGAACTATCTGACAATACCTGATCCATCATCTGAACAGAAAGACGGGAACAGACAGGTGGGAAGTTTTAGAGAAACAGCCTCAGCCTATGCTAGGGTAAAGACCAACTTCTTCAGCTGCCCTTGTTCTCCGAGCCATTCTGCATCAAGGTAGGGAAAGGGCATTTGGTCATCTTGTTCTAGATCTGAAGCCTTCTCCCCAGATGCAAGAGGGGAAAGGGGCACTGGAATAGGGGCGATCGGAGAGCAGAGGCTGTGGGCATGGAAATTAGCTAAAAGCTAAGAATCTATTGAATCAAATGTGTGTACACTCGTGCACATGCTGACACACACACATTCACACACCTTCTGAGCTGACTTGAATTTATCAGCTAGGGTGATTTTTGAACAGTGGATATGTACACAAATGCATACTTTTTAGAAAGAAAAGAATAAATACACCCATGTCGATGTTCTCTTATTGAATGTGCATATATCTCACTAAGCAAGCTCTTTGGGAAACTATGTTGCTCCAGTGAGCAAGCCCTTATAATATACCAAAACACACAGATAATCCTTCCTGACCTTATTTCTCTTTTTCTGACCTGCTACTGCTCCGTGGGCTGCTATTGGCTCCTGAAACCCTCGCATCCCCTTGAACGCTCACCAGACTATTAATTCAAAAGCCAGGAGCTTCATCCGCTCCACTGGTCACCACCACTTGGCTTTGTGTTTTGGGAAAGGCAAGAAGACCAGCCTGACTTGAGTCAGGATCTGTGGGAGGATTGGTTGTTGATTTGTTCACGTCTGGGTTAGGTCTAAAGCGATAATATTATGATGATGAACGCTCGAGAGCTCCATCTGCATATAAATAGACCTAATCAGAAATGCAAATGGAAGTCTCCAGAAATGTGTAAAGGCTGCAGATAGCTGTGCCTTTGTGTGGGTGAGGACAGGTCAACACGCGCGTATTGTGACTCCATCCAATGCCCAGAGTCTTCCTTTGAAAGATTATCTATCAGTCTGTACCCAGGCTGGGCTGGGTTTCCCATCCTTTGACCTTCCTAACATAGCTCAGTTCAGCTCAGTTCCGTGAAAGAACCACACTTCTTGTACACAGAGAGTAGAAAACACACTTGCATCTAAATCACCCCTAAAGACTCCTCTGAGAGGATTGTCCCACTAAGCTGGAACTTAGGGGTGAAGAATAAGGTGCAAGGATAATCCGATGTTTTACAGGCAGTAGTCACTGCTCCTCTGAGTGGATTCAATAATATGTGTTGGGTGTGCCACCGAATTTCCCTAATACCAGAGAAAGTACACTTGAAAAGAAAACAGCAGTGTTTAGACCAACTATGTAGTCCTAAACTGCGTCTGTGTTCCTCTTGTGCAAAGCACAAAATGAACATCTTGGGAAATTTGTCGTGCTGGAAGTTGACAACTGTTCCAGGCTCACACCATTTCTCAGGGTGTCATCTTGCAGAAACATCCCCTCCTTGTGTCCTCCCAAATCTGTTGTTCTTTCTCTTGTTTTTGAAAAGGAAACATATCTCACAATCAGGCTTTCTCAAATCAGGAGAGAAATTGCATACCAACTAGCTTCCCTCCGACCGGGTTCACGAGGCACTGATGAGTCAAGAGCGCCATCTGGTGTCCTACCTTGGGATCTTAAAGAGCATTTTCACAGGATGCATTTCAAAGAGGGGAGGGTCTCCATCTCCCAGCTCAATGGCTGTGATGCCCAAAGACCAGACGTCACAACGAGCGTCATAGGACGAGTCATACTGCTGTTCACAAGCAATGACCTACCAGACAAAAGCAAGACACAGCACATCAGCCCACTGTCACCCCAGATGTGTTAAAACTACAACAAAAACAACTTTGGACTCTGCCTTTTTCGCACCATTTTCTGCACCATTGACTGTGTTAATACTGAATAGTAGCAGTGTTTGTATTCTAGACCCTGTTTATGCATAAGTGATTCATCATCTGATATGGCTACTGACTTTTTTCTTTTTCCTTTTGTCTTGAACCAGGGTCTCACTATGTGGCTGAGGCTGGTCTCAAATTCACAAGACCTCTCTCTGTGTGTTCCTTCCTTCCGTTCTCATGTGACAGTCATGAGTGTTCGGATGCAGGTGGATTTGTTAACTTTTTTTTTTAAGCGTTAGTTCCATTCAAAAAACTGTGTACTAGCCGGGCGGTGGTGGCGCACGCCTTTAATCCCAGCACTCGGGAGGCAGAGGCAGGCGGATCTCTGTGAGTTCGAGACCAGCCTGGTCTACTAAGGGAGTTCCAGGACAGGCTCCAAAGCTACAGAGAAACCCTGTCTCGAAAAACCAAAAAAAAAAAAAAAACTGTGTACTGAGCCTCACATCTGGGTACCAATAGTAGCACACGGGAGTGTATGGGGAAGGAACCACTCCAGCCCCTAACAGCCTGGCTTTTTTCCTTTAAAGAAAAGACTTGATATGCAAATTGCCCCTCCCCACCTGTGAGTAAATTCAACAAAAAACAGGTGCTCTTAAGAAGGGCTGCTGCAGAATCCTCGGTGAAACACACTGAGCAGGGGGGAGTTGGAAGACCCCTACGATTCAAAGTAGGGCCCGCCCTACTCTGTAGTTTCCCTTCTATCAGCAACATCTGTGCCCTCCTTACACCTCAACAGCTGTTAGCAGTTGCCATTGCATTTCCTGTTCTAACTGGGTAGAATAGCAGCAGGATCAGAAATGACTGCTTGGGTTGGAGAACACAAACCCTTAGAAGATTCGGTTTCTATCACAATGTTCCAGGTCTGACAGGAAAAAGGCTCATACACAGACTCATGCCTTATCACTTGAGAGCTGAAGAAATGACCACGTGGATGGGGGATGAGGGACCCAGTACTCCATTTGACCTTGATTTTGCCTCCCAGCACAGGCAGGAAGCTGAGGTGTGGTGGCCAAGTACCCCATTGGTGAGCGCAGGCTGGCCAGGCTGCTCCCCTTGGACCATCATGTTGTCTTTGGCTTTTACTCAGGAGACAACAGCTACATGTGGGCAGACAAGGGAGAGGTCTGGCCTATGCTCTAGTAGATCCCCTGGCTGCATGCTGAGGACAGAATCAAGAAAACAACACACTGCCAGTTACAGAGCTTTTGTAGGCTCCAGCCATAAGGGTGTGAGAAATAACCAGATTCTAAATGTAATTCTTAAGGTTGAACCAACTGGAATTGTAAAAGAGCTTTTAAGAAAAATGGCTCGTGGATAACTCTGCAGTGTTTGACCAGAGAATGGATTTACTGAGGTGGGAAGGATGGAGAAAAACCAGGTCCAGGCCTCAGAGTTGAAGTTTTCAAACCTCAGATGTCAGGGAAGTATCCAAAAGGAGATAATGGTTTTAAACCCTAAGACCCCAAGACCCCCTGCTGGACTTCTGGCCTGGATAATCATTAGAAAAGTCCTTCGATCTGTATGTGCTACCCCCCCCCCATTAACATGTCAGAAATGTAATCCCCAGTGAAACAGTTAGGAAATGCGGCCTTTGGGGAGATGTTCAGTCATGAGGCTTAACCTCTTGAACAGATTCGTGACAATATGAGACATGAGAATGGAAGAGTCTCTCACAGAACCTTCATCTCCTTCATCTTCACAGACCTTAAAACTGTGAGGGAATAAAGTTTGTTCTCTAGAGATTGTCCTACCTTGGCTATTTATCACAAAGTAAAGCACAGTTTTAAAAAAAAATGCATGTTGTGGAGCTGGAGAGATGGCTCAGTGCTTAAGAGCACTGACTGCTCTTCCAGAAGACGCGGGTTCAAGTTCCGGCACCCACATGGTAGCTCACAACTCTCTGGAACTCCAATTACAGGGAATCTCACACAGACACACAGGCAGGTAGAGCACCGATGTACATAAAAAAAAACCAAAAAAGGTAAAATAATACAAACTGTATATATAAAAGTTGTGTGTTACTCTGAGCCCCTATATCTTCATATTTCCACAGCAGCAACGGAAAACTAACGTAGCTGCTGTCTTCCACAGCAGGCCCCTGGGAAAATGTTCCAGGCTTCCCATCCTCAACCTCAATTCGTGCTCTCTCTCCTGCATTCTGTCTCTCTCTCCTGCATTCTGTCTCTCTCTCCTGGTCTCTGAACTGGAGAACGTTCTCTCATGGCCCTCCACCACGCGTCTGGCTGCCACCCCTCCGTCGGAAGAGAATGTCTTCTTGCAGACTGTCCTTCATGTGTTCAACACACTATTTTCAAAGTTCAGATTCTTCTGCATCTGGAGCCAGAGGCTATTCCGATGCCCCTAAACACCCCACTCTCCTACCCCAATCAAGTAAGAGCCTGCAGCATTTACAAGGGGCCCTGAAAAAGGGTCCTGGGCACCTCTCTGGAATGACATTTTGAAAGTGCAGGATAAACATCATTTTAGACCTATCAATCAGCCAACAGCTGGCCAGTTTATTCATGACACTGTGATGGGCTTGAAAATCTCAGACTAGGGAAAGACAGCTGAGAAAGATGACGGGAAGCGGCTTGCACCAATAGTCTACAGCTTCCAGGAAGACATTCCCACCATCTCAACCAGAGCACAAAAGGCAATACCAAAAGCACCAGAGTGTCGAACTGGAGGCATGCTCTCACTTCCCCAGGGTTCAACTTGTCTTCGCAGACAGACACTGTCTTCATAAGCAGAAAAACACCTCTCAGGCAAATTCTTCTCCAGAACTCAGCTCATTCTACCCAAAGCAACTCTTCCACGGACGTTTAGAGAAAATCACACGGATAAACTCATCCACAAACCATTATTTTGTAGCCACGAGCCAGACAACGTGCTAGGCTCTGAAGAGGGAAAGTCAAACAGCACAGCTTAGTCTTCACAGGCAACCCTGGGGTGGGGTGGGTGTTATCTCCTTTCGTAGCTGCTTACTCAACAAGAGTAAATTTCAGGCAGACCTGTGATGGATTTTTTAATTCATAAAAGAATATTTATTTATTTACTTATCTATTTAGGCTTTTGGAAACCTGAAGTACTTTTTTTTTTTTTAAAAAAAAAGGCTCTAGGGATGCTTCCCACCTGAAGGTCAGAGCATCTTGTAAATGGGTGTCCTATAAATCTAATGCGAGAGCATCTTCATGGACAGGAGAAAATGCACTGGGGTTCTCAGCATCCTCTGTGTCTCAGATAAAGCTGAGTTAATCAAGCTGTGACTGCCTGGTCTCTGACTCCCTCGCCTAGGGACTTCCCGAGCTGAATCTTTGTTAGGACACTCTGATGAGAGGGCAGCTATGGCGGGCAAAGCACTGTGCTGAACTGAGTTGACCAGCTTCTGGAAGTCATACTGGAAATGTGAAGACTGACACATTGAGACGAAGTGGACAAGGGTCCAGAACCCCACAAAGTCTGTCATCTCCCGCCTCCATTATCACCTCTCTGCCCCACAGTGATGAAGGTGTGCGCTTTCTCTGTCACCTCTGGTAGAGACTTGGTGTCTGTGTGACGGGCGCAGGAAGGGAGTAATAGGCATGTGTGGAAGAGTTCAAGGGGAAACTGAAGGACTTGGAGTTTCATTGAATGAGAAGATGAGGAGGGACACATCAATAAACTGTGACACGTTTGACCCTAGGTGACCAGAAGGATGCCGGTTTCGCACACAACACTGAAGAAATCCTTTTGCTAGTTCAAAGGGAGTCTGTGTTTATCCTAATTGGATGTAAACAGTCACTTAAGTCTTCAAGATCTCACTCAGTTTTTCTTCTTCAGCATGGAGATGAAGCCAAGGACTTAGGCAAGCTTTGTTCTAGTCCTGAGCTGGGTCCCCAGTCCTTGACTTATTATTGCATTATTTTTTATTTACATGTGTGTGTCTGTGCATGGGTTTGTGTATGTGATTACATGGAGGACGGAAGAAAGCATTGGATACTCTGGAACAGGCGTCATGGGCCATTGTGAGCGGCCCAGCTGTGGTGCTAGGAACTAAACCCAGGTCCCCTGTAAGAACAGCAAATGCTCTTATCCACTGAGCCATTACCAGGACTCAGCCCTTGTTTCTTTTTCCCTTTTTCTTTTCTTCCTTTCTTTGTTTCTTTCTTTCTTTGTGTGTGTGTGTGCGCACAAATCTCATCATGCAGCCCAGGCTGGTCTTGAACTCATAATCCAGGACTTCTCTTGATTTATAGAATGCTAGGATTGGGAGAAGAGTTGTTTCTGCCGTCCCTTCCAGCTCTAACATTCTTTGGCGTCACGATTTCTAAGCAAGTGACCTTGGGATAGTATTTGAAAAGGAGGGGGTCCACACCCCCATGCAAATTAGCCAGAGTGCAGTGCAGGCCATTCTGGGGCAGGCACTTACTTGATGGCTGGAACCTTGAAGGGAATTTACCACTGATATTTTGTAGGAGGAATTAAGGTTAGTAGAGGTGCTAACACCTCCGTTAAGGAAGATGAACTTCAGCCACAGCGCAACTGTTTGGAGGCTGGTTAATGGAGCATGTCCAGGTTCTTCCCTCGAAATGCAAACTTAGGGCTCTACTGGCGGTGCTTAGACTCACTATTGCTCGTTTTGGGCAGAAGGGAAACGCTAATGCCAGGATTACCAGCAGTATCTATGCACTGGCAGCCTTAGTGCCCAGTACCGATAGCTATCCTACACAGAGGTAGCCCTGAGGTTTCCAAATGGCAGCTATAACCACTTTGGCCTCCAAAACTTTTCTTTCAAGGGGAGACTGGGGACAAGCAGAGGTCTTTACAATGGCGTAGGTCACAGAGCACAGGCGAGCAGTCCAGACTATGGAGACAGCTCTTTTTAGACTACTTCACGGAAATCAGGGTCAGGTTGCAGACTTCTGAGGGCCTCCTGATCACCCCTTCCCACCCTGTGGTGGATGAGTGTCCTCCCTCTGCCTTTAGGACCTTCTGAGGCTTGGGGGCAGGGCTTCCTTGACTTGATGCCACAGTCACTGGGCCTCACTGTCTCCTTGTCCTTCTCAGGATGATCTGAGTCTATTAAAGGCAGCTGATGACTTCCTCTGTTGCCAGCTTTGGGGTGGAGGGGCACTCTCGGGTCAGAGGCTCTGGACACTGGCTAAGAGAGGAAAACACGGGCCAGCATCTTCATCTTGTTGGTTCTTGTTTGTTTGCTTTGCTTTTGTTTGTCTGCTTGTTTGGGGTTTTTTGTTTGGTTTGGTTTGATTTGGTTTGGTTTGGTTTGGTTTTTTGAGACAGGGTTTCTCAGGAGCTATGGAGCCAGTCCTAGAACTCACTCTGTGGATCAGCCTGGCTTCGAACTCACAGAGATCTGCCTGCCTCTGCCTCCTGAGTGCAGGGATTAAAGGCGTGTGCCACCACCACCTGGCTTCATCTTGGTTTTAACACCCCTCAATGAGGTGTTAAACAAATTAAATCTCTCTCTCTGCCCTTCTTTCACACAAATGGGGCGGCCCATTTCTCAAGCACCTCCCCTAAAGTACTGTCGAGGAAAATACTGATTATCCCACCTTTTCTTTGGCACTGAAAGCTTCTCAGCAGGTAAGTGGGCCGTTGCTGTTGGGTAACTTATTTATTTACTCCTTTGACATTTCTTGCATTTTGTAAGATGACTACAGGAATCGTGAATTATTTTTATAATAAAAACAACAAGTTCTTCACTTGACTTTTGTCCTGCATGCACAAAGATTAGAGCATTTTTCTGTGTTTCCTTCTTCTGGAATAGCTACCTTCAGGATTCCTCATCAAGGAAGGACTGGAGGTGATGTCTTGATTATAAAACCAGATTCCCAGGAGATTAATCAAAGAAGGATGCACAAACTCCCATCTGCATCATTCTACCGTGGGTGCAGGGCTGGAAGAGTGCTCTCACTTCCTCGGGGCCACCCTGTGCAATGCCCCTTGCTGCAGCTTCATTTTAGCCCAGACAGATGGTGGGGCTCACTGATGGGGCTCCCAAGAGGTAGGCGAGAGGCTCTTCTAGAAAGACTTGGAAACTTCTTCTCAGAGCCCAAGGGAACAGCTCTTTTAATCACAAGGTCCTTCTATCTGCAGAGAACACCTGGCCACCCTGAATGTCCAAAGGCAAGAAACAGTCCACGTGGGAGCTCCAGAGTCCAGGAACCTAGATTTCTCCAGTAAGATATTTAGCTTAAACCTTTATCAATAATATCAAGAGCTGCTGGGCTAAGCTCTCTTCAATATCGCCTTCGATCAGGTGGCATTACCCAGTGGTCTACTCTCCTAAAAGCCTGCAAATGTTAAAATGCAATAGGTCTTCTCCACAAATATTTCTGAACGTCATTAGAGATTTCATTAGGTTTGCTTTCTGTAGTCTGATTTTTCACCTTGCTAGAATCAATCAAGCAGTCCAAAATTATAACAGAGGTCGAGACTAAATTTTCATTCAAGTGCACAGGCAAAATGCTGTTATCTCAAGAGCTAAATTCAGCTAAATAAGAGGCAAGGCAAATAGACCTACCTAAAGCTATTGCTTCCCGACTGACCTTGAGCCCCAAAGTGCGGGCAACAGACTGGCAAATAAGATGGGCTGGGAGGCAGGGAGGTGAATAGGAGCCTTCATTTTGCTTACACAATCCATGCAGCACAACTGGTAAAGGTTATCGATCAGAAAGACTGTTAAAGTAGAACACCATCTATGCAATCAGAAATTGCAGACAGTGTATATTCCAGGGGTAAACATTGTTTACCAGTTTACGACACGAATGTCTTACCCGATTGCTTGCTGAGGTCGTGAGCAAATTAAAATAGAGTCCCCTCCTCCCTAGAATAAAATATAGCTCAGAGGGAGGATGTGCTAGAGATTTTAGGAGTGCTTTTGGTTTGGATGGATGACCAGATGAGCAAGAGTAGACGTCCTTGCTGTTCTTTCACAGAGCTCAAGAGTGAAAGTGAATTTATACTTTACGCATCGAGAAATTGCTAGAAATAACTCAGACTGGTCTTTGAACTTCGGAACAGTCTTGAATTTAAATGTGTTATTCAACAAGTCTTTCCTCCCCACCACCACCAAAACTTGTAATATTCATTCAAAGCCTTTAGAGAAATCAACTCAGGTTCAAATTTAAAATACACACCACGACTTATATAATGTCAACTTCCCACCACAGCTAGTGGGGGGTACGTAGAGGGGGGGCTCATTCCAGGTTTGAAGCTAGCATACAACTGACATTTGCACCTCCACTCTCTGAGGCCCTGGGGAGCATGCCACCATTCACTTCTTATCTGATAAATCCCCTTCCCAGAATCAGGGTTGGCACCTGCATGCTCCTTTGTGAAAGATGAACCAGCACGCTAAATTGTACCTGTGTCCTTAAGACCTTAGGCACCCAATCAGCCTGGAGACCCAGGACATTCCCTATCCAGCAGCTTCCTCCATGCAGATAGACACAGAAGGATCTTGGGACTCATCAGAAAAGGAAACCGGGGTCTCCTGTAGGCAGTTAGCTGACTTAACTGAAGTCACACCATTGGTTCAAAGTCAATGTGGATGCAAAATTCCATGGCTCCCAGTATCACCCAAGTCAGGTACAGTCTAGGCATTCTTATATTAGGGAGCATGCTGGGCCACCACCAATGACAGTGTATTTTCTAAGAGTTGAAGCAAGAAAGAAGCTCTCTCTTCCCTCTGCCTGTTACTGCCCCTCCCACAGAGAGCAAACTGCAGAGAATTCCCCAGTTCGGTACCATTACTCTGGGAGAAGAAACAGGCTCAGAGCAGGTAAGCAACCTGCCCAGCATCACACAGTGTGCTGGTAGAAGTGAAGACTGTGTCCTCAGCAAGAAGATGCTGAGGGAGAGAATGCCTTTCTCCTCCGGGATGCATTTGGAAATTAGGAAGAAAAGCAAGTCAGAGGAACAGATGCTCCTGCTGGGGTGTGCCCCTGTCCAGCGCAGCAGCCTCTGCTTTGGGTCCTCACCCAGGCTCTTGGCACCGTTGGCTTCATGACACCCTTGGAAATGTGACCATTCCTAACAGAGTGACTCTCCTTGGCTTTCTTAAACTGAAAACAAAGTATGGACATCCCTGGGGGCAGAAGAGAGCAGTGTCGAGCGGTTCTCCCGCCCCTGCCTGCTTTTGCATCATCTGGCGGCAAGGGTCTGCCGGAGTTGCTCCTAACTCCACCTGTCTCCTCCTGAGGCTTTCTTCCGGTAGCTCAGCTACCACCCAGCAAGGAAGCAAGGACAGAGTTTAACTTCGGTATGGTTTCCCGTCCATCCATGGGGCATGGGCTCCCCGGATGAGGAGCCTCCTGGGCATTGAGACCCTGGGTTCGGGAGAGTTGTATGACTCTGATTTCCCTCAGCACGTGCCTGGGCTCCTGAGAATACAGCAGTGAGAGGGAACAGACACCTTGGTCCCTCCCACCTCCCCACAGAGGCTGGGGAGGATAGCCTGGCTGCTTCCAAATGCTAACTGGAGGCTGTTGCTCTGACACTTTCTACTTAGCGGGGTGGAGAGATCAGAGGCATCCTCCCTTGTGCATGTGTGCTCGGCACATCTGGACCCAAGGATGGCAGATGGGGTCCTATACTTAGGCCCACCAAGAAGAGTGGTGACATCTCACCACCGCCCACGGGGCTGCCCACACCTCCACACCGACACATGACTCAACCTTTCCACCCAGGGGGAGTTATGTCTGGACCCAGTCATCAGCCTTGATGCAACCCTTCACCCACACAAGCTCTTCAAGCATGCGTTAGGTCTTAGGAGGCAGAGCTACTTCTGAGAGGGTAAGGAAGGGCAGAGAGATTTCTGCTCTGTTTCCCAAATAAGAAGGGAGCAAATAAATGCCTGGGAAGCCAGGAATGGCTAAAAGCAATGGGATCTCAGAGATGAACCCACTGGGGAAGAACCAGAAGTCTCTAAGGGTCTCAAACACTCTAAAAGCCTTCATTTCTCATGTGACAGCACATCCAGTGCCTTGCAGCAAGAGTCAGCTCCTCACAGTATCTTCTTCCTGTCCCCTCTCATGGTGACATCAGTTTGAAGGCACCCCTGTGGCAGATGCTGCACCCCGGCGCCCCCCCCCCTGCATTCCCCTCCTCGCACTTCTACTATGCTATTTTATTTTGTCTTTGCAGGCAGTTTCTTTTCCCTCCTCATTTTACTTTTTAATCTTCTCCCACTTTCCTGATCAAAAATATTCAGCAAGTTCTCAGCTGATATGGATTAGTGATTGGAGTGTTTGCTGCTAAAGTAGGGGGGCCTGAGGTTCTGCTCCCAGCACTCATGGAAAAACTGGGCATAGTGGGATGTGCCTGTTATCCCCGTGCTGGGGTCTGGAGACAGGCAGATAGATCCCTGGGGCTCAAGGCCTAAGGAACAGCTGAACCAGCCACCCAGGCTTAGGGAGAGACTTGCAAAAGTTAAGGTGGGAAGCAATAAGAGAAGATTGCTCTCCCTCCACACGTGCACAAGATAGTACACACACATGCTCATGAGCACATGCTCACTCACACATGCACACTGACACACACATGCACACTGACACACACATGCACACATGTTCATGAGCACATGCACACTGACACACACATGCACACATGCTCATGAGCACATGCACACATGCTCATGAGCACATGCACACATGCTCACTCACACATGCACACTGACACACATACATGCACACATGCTCACTCACATGCACACATGCTCACTCACACATGCACACTGACACACACACATGCACACATGCTCACACACATGCACACTGACACACACATGCACACATGCTCACTCACACATGCACACTGACACATACATGCACACATGCTCACTCACATGCACACATGCTCACTCACACATGCACACTGACACACGCATGCACACTGGCACACACATGCATATGTGTACATGCACAACATGCTCACACACATGCACACTCACACTAGTCTTCAACATTTCCCACATCAGTGGTAATGTGAAAAAACTCCCAGTTCTGACCCTAAAATACAAATACTCTTAATTTTTTAATTCAAACTAAAACCTATTAAGAAAACAAAACAAAACTGAGCAATCATTGTTTTTAAACCGTGAATGGCAGAGCTCAGATCAGAAAAAAAAATATTCTCCTAAAGCACTTTATTTTTCCAGATTCTTCCCTTGAGCTTAATCACTGGTATTTAGTGATGTGTTGAAAATGCGTTTTCTTTGACACACCAGAGTAAAGGTTATCAGTACCGAAACAAAGTCTCTTACACCCAAGCCTGGTAAGATGGAGCCACGTGCCATGAAGAAAAGAGACACTCAGGCAGTTTGTTGTCCTAACAGATACCAGTTTGCCAAACTGCCACTTGCCATACAAATCGAGCAACCAAGGACACTGGCCACACACTCATTGCCTCTGCTAAAGAACTGATGTCACCTCCTGGGATAAGCTCTGTAACCAGTATGTGTGATGTGGAGGAATGGAACTCAGCCTGTGTGTGCTAGGCAAGCCCTCTGGGCTGTGACCTCAGCCATATGTATTTCTTTGTTCAATCCTTGAACCCCACAAAAAGGTAGAAGGAGAGAACTGACCCCACAAAGTTGTCCTCTGATTGCCACACATGTGCCAAGACATATGCACCCATACACATCATCACCACCATCATCATTATATGTTTTAAGTCCCCACCCCCCAACTGAAACCCCTTGGGATGATCATCACATTCACACATTGTGTTATGGTGCCTTGACTTTCTGGATAAATTCTTTATTTATTTAGAAAGTTGGGCTCTTTATTTCTCACTGTAGGTTGACACCAAGAAGAACACTTCCTGATAAAAATATTAACCAAGACACATATTTTATTGGGGCACCAGTACTCATCATTAAGCAAGTTCTGTAGTGTTAATAGTGAGGACTTTGGGGACTGGTGTGGCTCAGTGAGTAGAGTGCTCGCTGGGAAAGCCAGAGAACTGAATCCAGAGCCTCACAGCGCATAAGAGTTAGCAAGGAGGCATGTGTCTGTGACCTGAAAACCGGGAGAGCAGAGACAGGCAGAGCTTTTGGTCTCATGAGCCAGCCGGTATACCCAGATTAATACGCCCTGCGCTCAGGGAGAGACTTTGTCTCAAAAAATAAGGTGAACAACTGGGGAAGACAGGAAGACTTCAATCTCTGCCCTCCACATGTACACACATACACATGTGCACACATAAGCATACCACATACACACCCATACAGATGTGTGTGGTGGCGATGAGGACTTTGAAACTAAACATCTCAGTTCAAATTCTAATAACCATCCAAGGACAAAGGATGGTTACTTCCTGTGACTTATTCACCTCACCAGTGAGAAACACTAGGGTGGAAACAGCCCTGCCTTCCTTGGTCTGTCCCCAGCATCCCAGATCAGTCAATACATATACAGCATTCAGTGCCTCATACATAGCAAGCAAATGCCGGCTCTTGTTTGGGAGCCAAATCCACTAGCAAGAGCTTAGTGAATATAAATGACAAGGATGGCAAAATTCTCCCAGAATTGTAATGTTTTATGGCTTTTTCAACCCTTCAACACAAAATATCTCATTTGTCATTTCTATTCCTGGCAGGGCCAAAGGAAATAGCATTGTCGTATCATTTAGCTGGGAATGGCATAATTAATGAAGTCAAGAGTGGTTGCAAAATGCTTGCGCTATTTCTGCATGGGTGTAAGATGGTTGCTATGGCAACCGTCCCTGTCAAGGACCCTGGGCAGGGCAAAGAGCATCGTCACAGCACATCTGTTTCTCCTCTCTGCTGATTAGCTCTTGTTTGCAACAACAGGCAGACGGAAGTGTAAATGGGGGGGGGGGGGTTCAGAAAAGAAGCAAATGTTTATTTTATCCCTGAGTCTGTTTTCCAATACAAAAACCGGCCGCTAGTTGCTTTGGAAGGATGCCGAGTGTGCGGACAGGGTCCTGGCTACACAAGGATGCCTCTCAATGAGCAGAATCGCGCCATAAAGCCAGGCTGTACTTTGTGAATGGCTTCTTTAGAAAGGGTGTGTTCCAAACTCCGGTTTCAGAGCATCCTTCTGCCACACTTCTGTGTCTTGATGGATGAACTGTTTCACTCACCAGCCATGCCTCTCCCACCCCCGACATCTCCTATGAACACCCTTGAAACCAGACACGGATGAGAATTCTGTCCATGCCTTAGGCATCTATAATATGGGGCTCGTGCTGCCTGGAAATCCAAACTGCTTCAGCACTTTCTAGGGAAGCAGATTGGGACATGGCGCCGCCTCCACTTCTCCAAGCCTCGCTTTTCTCAGTGATAAAATGGAAAAAATAATATCCACCCTTGAGAAGGAACTAAAAGTACATTATGAAAAGCCCCTATCAGAGTCCTGGGGGTGAGTCAGCCTCAGTGAGGGAAGGCTTACTTCCTGTTGTGTTTGTGCTTAGCGAGTTCCACATCCCCAAACTCAGACACTCAGCAGGACACTTGGCTCGCACGTGTCAGGCCCTATAGAAGGAAAAGCTGCTTGTGTTGGCCTAAGGCTCCCTCCTGCCCATGCTTTGCCCCTGTAGCTGGTAAAGAGACCAGCTTTTAAGCAAAGACACAGTGTCTCTATGACTGAGGAAAACGCAAGCCCTCCTGGTGGCAGGCGCCTACCACTCAGAATGGAAATATGTTAAAATTTTAATAGCTAGCAGGTCATACCTGCACACACCAGCTAAGTCTAAGGTGTCGCTTTACACGGTCTACAGATAACCTCAATGAAAAGACAGATGACAATGTGGATCCCCTTTCCTAGACGGCTGCCATTCATAACAACACACACACACACACCTGGTCTTCTGATTTTAGCCTTTATCTGAGGCATTATTTTTAGCACTGGACACAACTGTCTATTGTCTCTTTCCACTGCCTCCTGTTACTTCCGTTCAGTTCTTCCCAATGTGAGATGGTAAGTCTGGAAGACTGTCAACTCCCCTCACCCCTTGCTAACAGAGAGTAGGTTCTACCCCTTTTTGCTACCCACAGGATATTACTGAGTGTGTGATGGATATAAATATGGGGTGTATAATACTACTGTAGATAGCTAGCATGGATTATACTGGAAATCTCTTAATGCAGTGACTCGCAAAAGATAGATTCCAGTCAACCCCACTCACCACTCACCCTGTATTCATGGGCCCTTGGACAGGCAGAGCCCTGGGCTCCTCATCATGACACTGGGGCGGTCACACTAATGGGCATTCTCACAGATGAGCCTGAGTATTTACAAAATAACAAGCAAACACCAAGAAAACATAAGGAGCTATAATTCATAGTATTGATTAAGAGAAATCAACCATCAGGAGGCAGTAGAGGAGAAAAGAAACAATAATTAATTGTCTGTGTTCAATACCTAAGTGTGCAAGCACACACAGACACACACACACACACACACACACACACACACACACACAAAGGAGCCTTAGTTACAGGCTAAAATCATGGGCCAGACACCAGAGAGGCAGCCATGTGGTGTGTGTGCATGTGTCTGTGTATGTCTATGTGCATGTCTCTGTGTGTCTGTCTGATGTGTGTGTATGTGCGTGTATATGTGCATATATGTGTGCATGTGTGTCTGTGTACATGTGTGTGTATACAGTCACTTTAAATTAGCACCTATGACATTCAGCCTTTGGGGGCATCCAAGCAGTCACCCAACAGCCTCATAAACTGAACACTATGCTGCAAAGGAAGGCACCTGAGCATTTGGGGAATTGTTGTGGAATGGACCGTATCCTCCAAAGGAAGAATGTTGAAGTTCTAACTCCCATGAATCATGAACGTGAACTTGTTAACTAAAAGCAGGGCTACTGGGGGTGCAGCTAGTTAAGATGCAGTCATGCAGGAAAAAGGGGGTCCTTCACCCACGAGACCAGGGTCCACGTGAGAAGACAGTCACGTGAAGGCAGAGACAGGCTAGAGGAAAAACAGAGACTACTGCCATGCTACTGCAAGCCAAAAAAGACACTAAGGACTGCCAGCAAATCTCCAGCAGCCAGGAAGACACAAAAGACACAAAGGGATGGGGGCCTTTAGGGAGAGCGAGTGCTTCTACATCTCAGTCTCCATTTCTACCTTCCAGACTAAGAGCAGATTCTTCTCTGTGCACCAGTGGGTAACAGTGTGTGCTGTGATCCACTCCATGCCACTGGGTTACAGCAAACCTGTGAATTTATGACAGATGGGCACAGCTGGCCCACGCTTGGCGCATTTGCGTCAAGGCAAGCTTCTATGGGATCTTACCACACTCAGTGCTTTCTCATGCTGGGACCACTTCTGCCTCCCTATCATCGCAGACACTGTGCCCACTCACCCCTCACCAAGGCAGGCCCTGGATAACGAAGGCATATAGGTTGCAGCAAGCCTAGCCAAGGAGGTTTCGAGAACTAGGGTTTCAGGGCTGGGAGTGTAACTCGGTGATAGAGCACTTGCTTAGAATAAACAAAGTCCTGGACTCACACCCCACTGTCCGGGGGGAAAAGAAATAGGATCCTGGACTTCAGTGATGTTATTGTGCTGCCAAGTCACAAACCCTAGACTCACCAACCTCTGTTTCCATCACATGAAAACAGTTTTCTGTTGCCTAAATTATCTTTCTCAGGGTTATATAAAGCATATTTTTCACGCCGAGCTCTTTTTTTCTTTACTGTGGGCACAGCATGCTACTTAGGTATTTACTGATCTTGATGGACAGACGGTCCCTTTTACTGTGCCCAGCAATTTATTTCCCCAGAAGTATTGTTGCAAAGTGTGAGCACCTTGTGGGATCCTCCCTCCCTCGCATTGCTGGGTTGATTGCCCTTCACCAACATTCTGCTGCGGCAGTAGTACCTACCCCCCCTCCCCCCACTGTAGTGAGCAGAAGGGACTATCTCCTAGCAGCCAGAGTGAATTGTGAGTCTTGGACGGCTCGTCAGCGTTTGATTGTGGTCTGGTCACATTCCATTAGCTACCTGGTTGGTAGGACAGCCTATTTGAATTAAATATCACAGTTACTCAAGTTGGTGTCGTAGAAATGGAAGGAAATAATGGGCTTAATTTCTCAGAAATAAAATAAGAAAAGGGCTGTTTCCATTGCATTTTGAAAATAAAGTATAGGCTATCTCCAAGTCTTAATCCGCTGACCTTGTTAGGACAGGCACTGTTGCGGCATTTAATCCAAATCTACTTACTCACAGGCACTGACGGAAAAGCATATTACAATCGATATGGTATTCAGGCTTCACATGAAGACAATGCTAATTTGAACTGTTACTGATTAGACTTTTAAGACCCTGCAGCTGACCCAAAGCACTGCTCACAGTGGAAAGCGTAGATGCTCGCTGCACTGATCTGACAAGCAGGAGGCTGTTCCCATGGGTGGACACGAAGGGTCACGGAGCACAGTGAAGCTTGGCTGGGAAAAGTCATACTCCATTTCAAAAATTAAAGTGTGAGGGGGATACAGGCTAAAAACTGCAGGCTGGGACCCACGTGGAGCCGGCAGAAACCTGCTCCCGAGTGATGGTGTCAAGGTCCCACTTCTCAAACTTCCTACCTTTCCGTGAACCCACTGCCATAGATGGGGGAGACCCAGGATTTCCCTGCTGAGAAGGGAGTCAGGGCCAGGCAACCTGGGAAACAGAAGCTCACCGTGGGCCTCCTCACTGCGCCTTACAAAATGATTCCACACACTTTCCTCAACCCAACCGAAGCTGGGAAGCCACAAATGCCAAGTAACTGCTCAAAGTCCGGGGAAGGCCTCTTTGCACTTTTCCCTGTGGCCAGGAGAACCAGTCTGCTGGGATCAGAACAGGAACGCCTTCTACATTATGCCATCCGAGTGACTGGCTAGGCTCCCCTTTCAGGACAGATCAATTGAAATCTAACAAGGAATTTGCCAATTCCTCTATCTTGAACTGTGCCCTCTTTATCTTATCCCTGGGGCTTCACCGCCAACATGTTCATTTATCCAGCAAATATTCTTTGAGCCCCTGCTCTGGGCCAGCAGGGAGTGGAGAGTTTAGTCAGCATCCAAGTCCCCCCAAAGCTTCAAGCCCTGGGAGTCCAGCCCATCACTGTGCAGAGGTGACAGTGGCGGGCTAGAGTTGAAAGCGGCAGCGATAAGCTCCGCTTATATCCTACCTAGATATAAGTAAAAGTACCACTGCTGTTGGAGAATTAAGACGTGAGTTAGGGAGAGGAATTGAAAATGAACCTCGGCAGATCCAAAAGAACGTGGTAGGAGGGCTCTGTTCAGCATCCAAAGGAACTGTGACCACATTCTCCCCTGTGGGGTTCACAAGGTCCTTATGAAAATGGATCTCTTCATTTTTACTTCATGGATTTGTATTGCCACAAATGCAAACGCCCCAGATCATCTGGGCAACTACTTGCCATACAACCTAGTGCCCACGTTCCCTTCCTGTGAAACCATGCCCAGCTTACACAAAGCAACAGCCGGAAGTCAGCGGAGGCACTGTTTGCATAGAGCGATCACATGGACGGAAACACAGCTAAGCTGGGGGCTGCGGGGAGGCGAGGCCAGCACGTGGTACACGGTGGTAGGAACACCAGACTCAAAGAACCCCACTTGTGTGCTGAGGCACAGTCAAACCGCAGAACGCAAATAACACCCAAAACAAGAGCAACCGTCTCATTGAAACTGCTGATCTTGAAGGGTGCTGACTTTGTGATTTTTAAGTATTTTTTTACAGATCTATAATGTGTGACCAAACATTTAGATCCAGCTTCATGCATTTCAACCTATTTAAGAAACATTTACAATAAGTAAATTCTGTAATCTGCCGGCTTTTTCCTTTTGTGAAAAGTGAATCTGTTGGTTACTCAAATATAAAACTGGAAAGTCATAGGTAGTAGGAAACACTGAAGAAAATTGAGCAGTGATTGGAACGATCTTGCTGTCTTAGGAGATCACCTGGGCTATCACACAGAAGATTGACCACGTGGACAGATTGGAGACTGAAAGCCGCCTCGGGGAGGGGTGACCACCTACGCCCTCTGATTTAAAGAATCCATTTGCTTTCTCCCAGAGAATGTCTTTCAGGTGAAGGTAGGAGCACTGAGGAATAAAATGCTGACCCAGTGAGCAAACCTCACAGGTGACTCACACACGCCTTACCCAGCAGAAAGCCCCCCTACCTCTGCATGCCTCATCTCTGTATTGAGGCCAGAACTAAATTAGGACCAAATCTTGTTCTATGGCAGAAAGCTAACAACATACGTAAGAGATGTTGTTACGTACGCGATAGAAACATCCGGGGAACACTGCCTGCGGCTCTCTAGGCTGCTTGGAGATAAAATGAGGCTCACCATCCAGCCGTGGGGCATGGGCTGCATTTATCTAGAAAAGGGGATGGTTTCTAATGTAGACAAAGCTAGATGGATTTGCCAAGCCAACACCCTTGAAGCTGCCTCTCCCAGGGGGTTACCTTTTCTTAATGGCACGAAGGCCCCCTATGGGCTGACTGTGATGTAATTCTGATTCTCTGAGACTGTCTTATCAGCATCCCTCACCCATGAGGATTTCAGAGTTCTGTAAGGATAAAGGGTTTTCTTCCGAAAATTGTAGAGAGGATATGTCTTGCCTATACAAAGGCACAACAGCAAGGCACCCGACAAGTACGAAGAGCTAGATAGCTCCTGCTTACCTCAGGGGCCATCCAGAATGGGGTCCCAACTGATGTGTTTCTTCGTAGGCGTGTGCTTGTAAGCTGAGCAGAGACACCTACAGGGAAAGGGTAACAGAGTTCAGCAGGCTGGGTAAGGTGCTAGATAGAGGCTGATAATGTTTTCTATAAAAGTCCAAATCGTAACTATTTTAGATGTCATGCCCCCTGTCACAATTAACTTCTGCCAGAGTACTAAAGCAGCCACAAAAAAAGCACATCAATAAATAAGTTTGGCTATACCTAATTAAAACTTCATTTATGGATGCTGAAATTTGAATCGAGTACAGTTTTCACATGACAATGTATTATTCTGAGTTTTTACCAGTCAATAAAAATATAAAAATAAAACGAAGCCTGGTGGCACATGCCGAGAATCTCAGGACTTGGGATTCTGCTGAAGTGGGAGGAGCAAGAGTTGAAGTCAAGCCTGGACTACGCAGTGAGTCTGAGGCCAACCTGAGCTATATATCAAGGTCTGGTCTCAAACTACAATAGCTGTATATGTGCCTATACACAGTTCCTAGGTCATGAGCTGCATAAAAATAGAAGTTGGTGCATATTTGTCCCATGAACAGTACTTTTCCAACCCATGAATGACATTTTAATCATCCAATCGAACTCAGCAGAACCTGTGTTTCCTTGGGAACATTCCTGTCTGTATAGCTGCCGATTTGGAGTATAAGGAAAAATACCAACAAATATGACCAACCCAAAATATCTTCCAATTTATGCTTCTCAATTATTTCAGATGATTTCCTTAATAAGTTCTTGATTTTATGGTGGAGGAAGATTGGCAAGCGTTATCTGTAATAGAGCATCAGTTAGACACGAAAAGATTTCAGGCCTTATCTAGCCAACAAGACTAGGAACTTGGCAAGAAAGCAATGCTTCTCAAATGGAAAAAGAAATCGACAGCATTATTATCTAAAGCTCAGTGTTGAAGACATGAATTTTAATATTATTCCAATGTCCTTTTATGACCCTCTCTTCTCTGTACCATCAAATCAACTGGAAGGAAATGTAGACTGGATTAAGAGTCCAGAGAGTCGCCTTCCAGTTCAGTTATGCCTTTTCCTGGTGTTGTGACCACCTCATCTTTGAACCTCACTTTTCTATCTTCAAACTAGGATAATGGCAACAATCACACCTACAGATAGATTCTTCTAATACCAAGTATGAGAATATTGCAGCTGAAGACAAGAACTCAAGTCTAGGGGCTGGAGAGATGGCTCAAAGGTTAAGAGCATTGCCTGCTCTTCCAGGGGTCCTGGATTCAATTCCCAGCACAATATGGTGGCTCACAACCATCTGTAATGGGGTCTGGTGCCCTCTTCTGGCCTGCAGGCATACATGGAAGAAATGCTGCATAGATAATAAATAAATAAATATTAAAAAAAAAAGAACTCAAGTCTAAACACCGTATGCTTCTTATGGATGGACCCACCCTAGAGACTATGGGTCCTGGATGATGTGCAGAGGACCCCAGGGTCCAGGATTCGCCACTCATATTCTTTTTATTAAAAAGCCTGGAAGGGCTGCCATCTCCCAGCTCCCACGCTTGAGACAAGGACGCTGCTGTGTTGTCCAGGCTGGTCTCAAACTCCCAGACTCAAATGAGTCTCCCACCTCAGCATTCCCAGTAGCTGGGACTCTACCCATGTCACATGGCCCCACATAATGGCCACTTTGCCAAGTCCTCCATAACAATATAGTAAACAAACAGTTACATCTTTCTGGTTTTAATTTCTGGATGTTCAGGAACTTTTTACTGGAAAGATTAAGAACACTTTCTCTCTCGAAGCTTGCAAAGCTAATTACTGGATAAATTGGTTTGAAGCCCTATCCTCCTCCTTCTAGGCTATCTCCCTGGCATATTTTGCCCTCAGAGTCATATGGAAAACACACATTGTTACAGTTCTATCCTTTCTCCTATTGCGAGAGGAGCACAGCCTCAGACAACCGGCTTCCTCTACCCCCTTTTTCTTGATTTGCCTCTTAAAACACAGACCAACACACCTGAAACAACTTCATTTTCAAAATTTTTGCTTTGTGTGTGTGTGTCAGTGTTTTGTCAGTCTCTCTCTCTCTCTCTCTCTCTCTCTCTCTCTCTCTCTCTGTGTGTGTGTGTGTGTGTGTGTGTGTGTGTACCACATGCATGCTGCAAGAGACAGCCAGAAGAAAGTGTTATGTCCTCTGGAACTGGAGTTACAGACAGCTGTGAACCTCCACAACAGATGCTCTTAATGGCTGACCATCTCTCCAACCCCAACATCATTTATTCTTTTTTAAAAAATATTTATTTATTTATTATGTATACAATATTCTGTCTGTGTGTATGTCTGTAGGCCAGAAGAGGGCACAAGACCTCATTCCAGATGGTTGTGAGCCACCATGTGGTTGCCGGGAATTGAACTCAGGACCTTTGGAAGAGCAGGCAATGCTCTTAACCACTGAGCCATCTCTCCAGCCCCCATTTATTCTTAAATAACTTCTTTTCACACAAATAATTTGCAGACACATTCTTATACCAAATTATTTCTTACCAGTAAAATAGCGAATGCTAAAAACCACCGTCTTGTTTTGTGACACTGGTAACATTCCCAAGTGTTCTAAACGGTTTCTCATGGTTTGTAACTAACCCTTGGACTTATTTTGAAGAGTAAACCATCCCATATGCCAAAACTAAATGGCTTGTTGGTTTAGGACTGTCAGAACAGAGCGTTGGCCCCAGATGGTACTGTCCACATTTCCTGTGAGTGTTTGCCGGTTGACCTGCCTCACGTGTGGAGGCAGGAGGCAGAATTTCCCATCTCCCAGGCCCAGAGGACCCGTTTACCTTCTGTGCACTGCAAATAAGTATGCCCAAGGCTAGAGAAAGCCATTTAAAAATCAAACCGCTTTTTCTTTTCATATGCAAAAGAGAGATGAAAAATGTAAATTACAGACAATTGCCCTGAGGGGGGAAACTTTCACGGAAAACAAAAAACAAACAAACCAAATTACCATTTTCTGTAAAGTTCTTCTTTCCCAATACTTTTATTCCCTGTTTCTAATAAAATTGCTTCAAAAGCCGAAAGTAATTAGCAAAGAGCATCTATCTCCGAGGGTGATCCATCTGGAAACCCCCCACTCTCCAGCCCGTTTCCTGGAAAGTCCCCGAGCCTGTGGTGCAGCAGAGAGGCCCCAGTCTTCAGAGATTGCAATAAATTGTCCCCTTGGGCTAAAACCACACACATCAAGAAAACAAATGATACAGTCATTACCAAAGTCAACGAGCTTAACTCCTCCTTCTGCAGTCAGAAGAATGTTATTCCCCTTCACATCCCGGTGGATGATTCGATGGTGGTGCAGATGCTGAAGGCCCTGTACAGAGTCCCAGCGCCACAGCAGGAGAGAGGGAGAGAGAGATCAGAGCTGTCAGCAAGCCGATGCAACAGTTTCACCGAAGTCCACACTAGGTTATACCATCCCCAGACTGAATCCCCTCTGCTAATGGGCAGTGCTGAGCCTGGCTGTGCTCCCCTCTCCACCACGGACGTTCTTACCAAGAGGGCTCCATACAGAATGTAGGAGATCACAGCTTCATCCAGCCGTTCGCCACGTCTCAGGAGGCCCTTGACAAGCTCAGTGACAGAGCCCCCGTTACACAGCTAGGAGAGGAGGTGGGGGACCGAGAGGGAGCCGGAGAACCAAAGCAAAGAGAAAAGACAAATACGTTTAGAAAGAGAAATCTTACTGATTGCTGACAATGTGGTAAATTTGCAGACCGCACAACTCCAGACTAAAATAATTAGATTGCAAATTTCTGTTAGACAACCAAATCGGGTTCTTTGTATATGTGTAGTCTTTATTCAAAGTAATGGTTTATGAGTGAACATGCTGATACCAAAGGCTGACTTTTTAATTGCCAAGTCAAATATAAAAGCACAAGTTATTACTTAGAAATCTGAAAGAGAAAAGCCTATCAGTAACCATGGCAACTTACTGGCTACTTTTCACTTTATGAGACTATTGTCTGGTATTTTTCTATCTGAAGCATCCATTTTGAGGATGAAAAAAAAAGCTGAAGAGGCAAGATGAATGCCCTTGATACCAGACAAGAGACAAATCTCAATGATTTCAACACCTCCCGCCTCCTTGCTGGCACTGCAGGCACCTGAGGCTCGCTGGAGACTCTTCTAAAGGTGTGCGTGTCTGTCAGGCCTATGGTGTGCTTGGCTTTCTCTGGTTCAACTCGAGGTTTTAGGAGACTTTAAGCTTCTCTATTTCTCCCTCTCTCTCTCTCTCCTTCCAGCCTTTCCTCCCTTTCTCTCTCTGTCTGTAATGGAAAACATTCTAAGATTTCACCTGCATCTTGTCCTTAATCGTACAGTGTATATCACTAAAGTATGAGTGCAGAGAACAGATACAACCATACTCTCCCAACAATGTCAGGGTTTTCAGGGATAAACTCTTTTAATTGTAGAGTCAGTGTGGGTTTGCTACAAACCACCTTTGGTAGCATCTGTAACTGTTAAGAACACCCTGGTTGCGGGCAGCATGATGTCAGGACTCTCATGCAATGGCCATGGCTGCAGCCCACCTTGAGTTTATATAAAACCTCCACTTTAGAGACTTGGGCTCCCTGGGGTGCTTTGCCTGAGATAAGTAAACCAGTGAGTGGGGGGTGCTCCCCTGCTTGAGTGGACTGGCTTTCTTACATAATGAAGCCCGACAAAGGGCAGATCAGCAGCTAGACTAAAAGAGACCTCAACATATTAGGATCTATTCAGCTCCAGTTATGAACAACGGCAGCAGTTAATAAACGGCAAGAGTGTGTTTCTGTTTGATATGGATGCCGTCCCTGCTATCCACTTGGCAGATTCTTACACAGTAACAATCAAATAGCCTGGAATAAAATGCCCGTGCTTTTAGCCTTTAAGTTGCTTATACTAATACCCTGATAGGAAATCCTTAAAATTAGCACAAAATACTGTCAGGAATTATTTTGCAGGGACCCCTAAAGCAATGCAACGTTTGAAGATTGTGATGACCCTTTGGGTTTGATACTGTATTAAGTGACCTTAAGGTCAGCAGTCTGCCAATACCAAGTTGAATTGATCGCTCAACCCTGATATGGGATTCCCCTCTGTATACTATGAATATGTTTTTTTACCATTGGTTAATAAAGAAGCTGCTTTGGTCTATGGCAGGACAGAATACAGCAAGGTGGGAAATCCACGCAGAGATAGAGGAGGAAAGAAGGCATAGTCAGGCAGACGCTATGTAGTCACCCAAAAAAGCAAAAGGTAACGAACCACGAGCCTCATGGTAAAATATAAAATAATAAAAATGGGTTAATTTAAGATGTAAGAGTTAGTGAATAAGAAGCCTGAGCTAATAGGCCAAAGAATACGCAACTGATATTAAGCCTCAGAATGGTTATTTCATAAGAGGCTGCAGGAGCTAGTGAGCAGAACCCAGTAGGTAGAGAGAAACCGGTCCAGGGGACCAGCAAAATGGAGAATATTTGTAGCTACTCAACCCCATTGGCTTTCATGTCCCAGATGTTGTATTCCAGTTCCGTCTGCCTATAGTTTAGATGCTGAATGTTCTTCAAAGCTTATCCATTAAAAAGCTGGCATTATTAGGAGATGCTATGGCATTTTGGAAGAAAGGCCTTGTGGGAGGTCTTTGATGGTTGAGGCAACCTCCCATACTGTTTCCTGGCCACTGGATGAGTGATTTGTTCTACCAGAGTTCCATTGCCATCAGCACTCCCTCCAGAGGCCCCAAAGGAAAGGCCTTTCTAGCCGTGAACTGGGACCTCTGAACTGAGCCAGCACTGTCACGCAAAAGGCTCCGAATTCTATAGCTTCTAGATGTGTGGTACAGGACCCCAAAAGGACAAAGAACATTTCATGTTCACCTCTCTGCTCCCCAGGCTGCAATTAAACTGTTTATCACCTATTGCTCAATCATGAGCTGACACAGTCCCCAGCCTCAGTGTTCAGGTTTACATTCCAGAAATAGAATTTTGGCAGCAGATTGGCAGATGAACTAAGGGACAACAGCATCAAGCATGGGACATCCAGCAGGAAGGCTGGAGGCATCCACGAGGGGAGGGGCTGAAGAGACAGCCTAGTTGGTACCTTAGTCGGGGTTACGATTGCTGTGATGAAACACCATGACCCAAACAAGTTGGGGAGGAAATGTTTATTTGGCTTATGCTTCCACACCACTGTTCATCCTCAAAGGAAGTCAGGACAGAAACCCAAGCAGGACAGGACCCTAGAGGCAGAGGCCATGGAGGAGTGTTGCTTACTGGCTTGCTCAATCTGCTACCTCACAGAACCCAGGACCACCAGCCCAGGGGTGGCACCACCCACAATAGGTTTGGCCCTCCCCGACCAGTCACTGTTTAAGAAAATGCCCTATAGGATTACCTATGCCTGATCTTATAGAGGTATTTTCTCAACTGAGGCTCCCTCCTCTCTCTTGACTCCAGGTTGTGTCAGGTTGACATAAAACTAGCCAGCACGGTTGGTAAATTCTGGTCATGAAAACATGAAGGCTGTGGTCCAGGTTCCCATCACCCACATACAAAGCCAGGACACAGTGCATATCTGTGACCCCAGTCAGCACTGGGGAGATCAGAGGCAGGTGGATCCCTAGAGCCTTCTGGACAGATACTCTTCCTGAACTGGTGAGCTCTGGGCTCAGTGACAGATCCTATCTCAAAGAATAAGATGGAGAGCTGCAGAAGAAAATAATGTCTTCTAATTCCAAACATATGTGCACACACATGAACCGATGCTCACATATGCACCACATACACAAATAACAATTGCGGTGGGGGGGGAGCAGGGCCTTAAGTCAAGTCATGAGGTGCTTATGACCTAGAATCAAAGGGGGTTTCTGGGTAGCTCCATGAGGAAAGTGAAGGCACTGTCTACAGACACAAGGAGAGGAAAGAAAGAAGGGATTAAAAGGAGCTATTTGTCAGTTGGATCAACTCAGCTGTGAGTTTAGAAAAACAAAACGAAACGCAAAGAGATCTTATTTCAGCTGGTGTCTTTTGTTTCGTAAATGTCAGAGCTAAGAGCTGTCTGGCTCTCCAGAATTCACAGAAATGTAATTAAACTATGCGGGATATATAGAAGGAAGCTGTCCTGCGAAGCTGATAAGTTCCCTAGCAAGGCTTTAAAAGGGTAGCCTGTGGGTTACAGAGAAAGACTGTGCTAAGTTAGATATAAAGGGAGAGAGAGCAGCTGCTCACTGATAATTGTCCAGAGTGAAACGGACTGAGCCTTTTAAAAGCAAAGCAAAAAATCATGCTCAAATGAATTAAATAAAATGATCCCCCTAGAGCTGTCAAGGCACACAAGCCTCCTGCCCCAGCCCCGAGGGTTGGCATGTAAGTCCATCCTTCCTGCCCTCTCTGCCAGCCGACCGTCAGATTCAAATGCAGGGAGTGCCTCCACTCCTCAGTTCCTCCCTCTGCCCTCAGCACTCGGGAAATGAGGCAGCTGGATGCACCTAGAATTTAATGAGCATTTTGCTCCAAATGAAGAAAAATAGCAGAAAGAATTTACATTCCGTGTCTCATTTTCAAAACATCATTGACTATTGACTCAATCACAGTATGTGCATTCACCAGGACAGCCATAACTTCGAGCAATGAAGTGTTCTTTGCTCAATAAGCCTTCAGCTCTTCTCTATGTTATTAGGGAGTGGTCCAGGCAACACAGTCTCCAGTCCTCTGTTCTAGCCTCAGCTCCAACTGTCAAGTGTCTCCTATACCAATGTGTTGATTTGACGCCGTGAGGAAGCAGAGGTAAGAAGAATTTCTTCCATAGCCTTGTGGTCAGTAGACTGTCAAGGTCTTTCAAGAGTGTGAGGTTCTACAGAGAGCATCAAAACAGAGACAAAACTACTTGAGATCCCGTAGGAACCATCATGTCGGTCTCTCCGTCTGCCTCTCGGCAGTCCAGCTCAGTTTTGCACTCGAGTTGGGACAGATAATCTTTACTTCACTGAATATTCGGTCAAGTCTCCAGCTTGCAACTACACAAATGAAAACCACATCCCTTGAGACCCGGGAACTCCATATCCAGCAGGAAGATGTTCACTCTTTGAGAGGTGTATGGACTGGAGGCTTCCAGCTCCCAGCTCAGTCTTCCCTGGGAGTGAGTGTGGTGGGAAGGATCACCTCCTCCAGCTGTTTCTTATTCTCTTGTGCTGAACACAGATAGCACAAGCCTGTAGATGCTGCTCTGACCTGACCTTCCTAGCTCTTCCCTTCTCCTGTCAGAAGTTTGCTGTCCTTCATCTGACTGAAGCATCCCCTCATTGCACTCTAGACTCTTGAGAGCAGTTACAGAGTTCAGTATTTGGACCAATGCCATCTTACCAACCCTTCTTCTCCATCAGTATCCTAGGGTCAACACCATCCTACTAACCCTTCCCCTCCACCAGCATCCTAGGAACAATGCCATCCTACTAACCTTCTTACAGAGAGCTAAAAAAGAAGACAGAGACTCAAGAAATAACATCCTTCCTTCACGGTCACACAGCTTTGTGACAAGATTAAAAACCCTAATCTTCTCAGGATTGGGGTGAAGGGCAGGTGGTTAATGAAACCCAAAAGATGATGGGAGAATGTACATGATTTAACACGCCAACTAATGTCTCAAAGATGGGTCACAGAAATCAAAAAGCCCTGTATTGCTAGCTTGTGAGGAAGGTAGCTGATGTGGCAGAAATACTGAGACTAGCTTCCTGCAGATCATCACACTTGGATGCAATAATGAATTCTCCATCCATGGTTGCCATGACAGCCAGTTCCTATTGCCCCATAGTCTTCTCGGATCTCAGGTTTGCGCAGATCCGAGAAGAGCAGGATAAGAGACACTAGTCGGTGAAGGGAAGGTGGCTCTTGGGCTCCTTTAAGGTGTCCATGTGTGTCCTTAGACTCCTGTATCATCCTGATGACCAGAGGCAGGGAGGGGTGAGCTAGCTCAGAGGGGCTGGGTCCAAGACAAATCAGGGTGGGTCCTATGAGAATGAAGGAAACGGCCTGTCCTGTTGTCCTTGCTTTCTTCAGTCTCATGGGGAGGGTAACGTAGGGGACTCAGTCTCCTGCCCCAGATGTCATTCATTCCCATTAAGAAACGGGAGGAGGGACAGAGGTGCACATATTACGTTCTCTCTAGGTCCCCTCTGCACTGCTGATTCTCCTGGGAATGTCTGCTGTCCCCTGGACAGTATGTCTAATGTCTCCCCAGCACCTTTCGCTAGGAATTGCTCACCACCACCACCGCCGACCACTGCAGGAGGGCAGAGGGAAGCTGCAAGCAAACTCCTCATTGTTCGCTGCACTAGAGAATTAGCCGAGACCACGGCCACAGTCTCACTGCTGTTTAACCTCTCCCTGCCCCGTGGCCTTCCTCACTCCCTCACCTCTCTCCGCTAGTCTCTGATACAAACGGTGCCGGCCAACTGCATCATAGGCAGAGTTCCAAGAGGGGCCGTGCTAAGTTAGAACATGAATTCTATAAAATGTTTCCAATTTGTAGAACACAATAATATTTCCCAACTGGATTCCTAGATCCACTCTGTGTTAGAAGAAAAAAAGGGTTACATTGTTTGTTTGTTTGTTTGTTTGTTTGAATCAGCTGAAGAAGAAACCTCATCCACATACCTTGCTATACAGACTACAGTGTCTCACAGCTGGTCAGGTACCTGGTTGCACAGGAGGGGTCTATTCCTCCACCGCACCCCTGCAAACACGCTAGCCAACAAAGCACCCGCTTGCCCCCAGTGCCCAGCGCTCACTTCCATGCAGTGGCAACAGGAGCTTCTCACCTCCAGGACCAGCCACAGCTGTCCTCCGATGCAACGATCCACTCTGTAAAACATCCCATAAAACTGCACGACATTGGGGTGGTTAGGGAGAAACTGCAGAATGTTGTACTCAGCCTCAATCTCCTCATCCATATCCTAAAAGGGTTAAAAAAAATACATGTAGTGTGCTTTCTAATAGGTCTTAATAATAAAAGCCTAGAGTCGGATATTGGGGTAAATGCTGACAGATCAGAGAAGTAAAAGAGCCAGTCCCTAGAGAGACCTTTCACCTCTACCAAACCCTCAGACCAAAGTGGGCAAGACCCTGTCTCCATGAATCCTCAGACTGAATACACTGAGCTCCTGTCTCCTGCCTTATATTCCTCTCTCCGCCCAGCCATATCACTCCTGTCTCCACCTCCCTAGTGCTGGGATTAAAGGTGTGAGCCACCACTGCCTGACTGTGTTTCTCTTTGAGGTGGGATCGAACTGGCGTAGCCCAAGGTGGCCTTGAGTCTGCCTTTGGCTGCTGAGTGCTGGGATTAAAGGTGTGCCTCACCACTGCCAGGCCTCTACGGCTAGCTACTGGCTTAGCTCTGCGTTCTGATCGTCAGGCAAGCTGTATTTGTGAAAGCACAAACAAGACATCACCGCAGATCCATTCTTGGTTTAGACAGGCATGTAAGGAAAGGTCCAGAAAGGACATTGCGCTCAGATCATCAGTTAATAAAGCACGTTGATCATGGGTTTGGGATTTTTTGAAACATGATCTCACTATGGAGCTCAGGATGACCTAATACTCACTGTGCTCCCTATGCTGACCTCCAACTCAAAATTCCCCACCCCCAAGGCCTGTCCCTCCCAAGGGCTGGAATTACACGTGTGCACCACCATATTAGACATTGGACTCCACTTATATTAAAGTCACCCTTGTCAGATATGAAAAGGAGCTAAGAGTCGCTACACTGATACCATTTCCAACCTTTTGATTATTTTAAGCAATAACTTTCCTTTATGTTAACATTTTTCCTTAACTGTATTATTGTAAATAACTTTTTATTGAAAAATGTCTGGATGTTCAAAGATTAAAGGGGTTCATGCAAGACACAACTTCACTTGTGCAGAGCACAGCATTGTAACCTTGGTGTTTTGAGAGAAAATGTCACCTCAGATGATTGAATATCGGGAGGCTGGCTCATTTTGTGACTTAGAAAGAACAGGGAGTAAAATACAGCATTTTCCCCAAAAGAATAATTTCTAACAGTCCAAGACATTAAAGCCAAAATAACAATAAAACAAGCAAGAAATCAAAGTCTGGGGAAGCTTTGTTTTTGTTCTGTTAGTTTGCTTTGGGTTTTTTGAGATAGGGTGTCTCTGCGTAGCCCTGGCTGACCTCGAACTTGCTTTGTAGACTAGGCTGGCCTCTCTGCCTGCCTCTGTGACCCTGCAACCCCCAATCCACCCCTCCGTCAGCCACACCCCCATCCCGCCACGTGCTGGGATTAAAGACATCCTCGGCCTCGCCCAGCTAGTCCAGCGCAGTTTAAACTCCAAGCCAAGTTCTTTCCTTCAGAGGCGCTGACAAACCAGGATTTATTTTGAGATTTCCTGTCAGCGTTCATGAAAATTATCCCCCAAAATCAGGGGAAGAAATGGCCGACCCAGTGTGTCTGACACACCAGACGTGGATACAATTTCCTCCGTTACTCACACTCACGGGGTCCAGGATCTTCACAGCCGCCAGACTCCCGTCTCTCTTGTTGGCTACCTTGTAGACTTTGCCGTAGGTGCCTTTGCCAATGGTTTCTATAATCTCCCAGGTGTCCGTGGGGTCTGGGAGGGATTCCAGTCCAAGCATCATGGGGTTGTAGCGAAATAATCCATACAGGTGTTTCCTGTTGAGAAATTGTATCTTGAGCAGTGGATCGCAGGATTAAAAGGAACGGGCTTCTGGAACAGAAGTGATTCGTTTCTTAATCAGTAGCCTTGTTACTTCCTTTCTGTCTCCCTGTATTTTCAAGGCAGGAAAAGAATCCGACGCATCCATAAGAAACGGTAATAGACGATAGAGTAGAAAAGTAGCGGGACTCTGACACGCACTAAAATCACCGAAGCAAAATCACTCACTGGGAGAGAAAGGGAAGGTGGTAGAAGGGAGCAGCTGCCATGTTTGAGCAGCTGCTGAGTGGAGAGGAGGCGGCTGATACCAGGGAACGTAGCTGGAAGATGGCAGTCTAAATGCTTGCCCCCACTTACAGCAAACTTGACCGGGGTTCCCGGATAGTCGCTGGAAATGAATCCAGGAGATAGAGGTGTGCAAGGTCAAAAGCGCAAATTCCAGGTGCTGGTCTGGGCACCAGACCCACTGCCCAGGCTCAGGGCCCTTTAAAGAGGAGCCAAGCCTGTGCCCCATCCACAGGGCAATCACCAAGCAGGCAAATCACACCAAGGTGCTGGCTCACTGCCCTGCTTCAAGGACAGAGATTTTCAGAGTTCAGGTTAGTAACACCAAATCCAGGACCGATGCTGTGAGAAAGCCCACTTGGGATCAGGTGCCCTTAGGCTGAGAGGAGTGTCTTAACCTAGGTTTGTGTCTAGACCCCACAAAAGCTACCCAGGATCCACCAGCAAGAGCCATGGCACCAAATTCAGCCTTGTGGTGAGTATTCCAATTTGAATTTCCCTTTTCTAGATAATTATCCCAAAGCAAAGCCCTGTGACTTGGCACAAGAATTTTTTTTTCCTTTTGCCCTGACTAATTGGGAACCTATCAAAAACATTAAATCTGAGCTCAGTGACACATTCCTATATTCCAGCACTCAGGAGGTAAAGGAAGAAGAACCACCAATCTGAGCTACACAGTGAGTTCCAGGCCAGTGCCCTCCCGTGTGTGTGTGTGTGTGAGTGTGTACGCATGTGTCACGTGTATTTCTGTAATAGTTGATCTTCGTTGTTGATTTGATAGGGTTTAGAAGCACCATGGAAACATGTCTCTGTGTGTATCTATTAGGGTGTTTCCAGAAAGGTTCAGGTGAGCAGAAGAGATTCACTCTGTGAGTGGCACCATCCAATGGACTGAGGTCCTGAACTCCGGGAAAAGATCAAGTGGACTGAGCAGCCGCGTTCATCTCTCTCAGCATCCTGACTGTGGATGCCGTGTGCCGGCTGCCCAAGCTACTACTGCCATGGCTTCCATCATTGAAAGGATAAGTAGCGGCTCAGGACGCTAGGACCAAGTACTCAGCACAAAGGAGATGTATTTGCCCCAGAGGGAGGAAGACTGGGGAATAAGAGATGATAAAGACAGGAGATAGAGGAAGAGGGAAAAGGGAAAAGGGGAAGGGAACAAAGGAGAGAAGAGAAAAGGGGCAAGGGAGGGGGTGAGGGGAACTCCCCCACTCTCCACCTTGAGACAAAGCTAACCCTTATTTTGTCCTTCAGGGTCTTTGTCACATCAATAGGAAGAGTAACTAAAGCAAAAACCATGACCCAAAACCCACACGAAACCAAACCAAAGTCCTGTTCTCTGGTGTGCCTGCAGCCAGGGCTGTGAGGGCCCGGTGAAGCCAGAAATCCAGCTGGTTGAGCAATCCCAGGCTTTGAGTGCTGCTTTCAAGGTCCAGAGGAGTGGCAGTCTCTCCTAACGCCCAGCCCTTTAGAAGTCAGCCTTCCTTACCTTATTCGCTGCAGCTGAGGTATCTCCGCGCCTCTGGTGCTGTTAACTACGAACTACTTCTAAATTATTTGCTTTTCCTTCTTGAACGTTTGTTTTGTTTTGTTTTGTTTTTAGAGACAGGGTTTCTCTGTGTATCTCTGACTGCCCTGGAACTAGCTCTGTAGACCAGGCTGGATTTGAACTCATAGAGATCCCCCTGCCTCTGCCTCCTGAGTGCTGGGATTAAAGGTGTGCACCGCCACCACCCAGCCCCTCTTGAACACTTTTAAAAGACACTTGATAGCAGTTCCCCAAATGCAGAAACAGAATCACTCACTGCATATCAAAGCAAACCAATTATAGTAGAAGCGAAAGAGAATTATTCACATCCAGCCAGGTAATGGTGATCTTGTATAAAACTGGCAATCACCCAGGGATGGTGTGGAATTCAAGACTGGCATGGACTTTCTGTGCTACCATCAGAAGAACTGAAGGTGGATCAGTTATCAAAGGAGCAACTTTGCTGTCGTTGACTCACTGTTCTTTGCTTTGAGACTTGTGTTGCTGTTCTTGTCACTGTGCCAAAATATCCAGGGCACAAAAGAGAGGCTTATGGTTCAGGTGATAGAGTCCATTGTGGCAGAGAAGCCATGAGGGTAGGGACAGGACCACCTCTCTCTATATAAGGTAATATAAGGTCACAACGCAAATGGCAGATAGGAACCAAAGGACTTGGGCTAGGACATAGCGGACTGTGACCCTGCCAGGGATCGGCTCCCTCCACCTAGGCCCCTCTGCTCAAGGTCCCCCATGCTCCTCCAAACAGCACTACTAGCTGGTGACCAAGTAGGGGGATATTCCACATTCAAGCAGCCACAACAACCTCCAAGCCTCCTGCTTGCCCCTGACAGCATTCTGAAGCTGGACTTCCACGAGAGCAAGTAATGAGACAAGTTGGGCTTGGCCAGACAGGCTGAAGAGATACCCAGAGCATGGCCCATCAGCCATTTGTCTTTGCATTCAGGGCATTATCTCCCCAACGTGAGTTAATCTCATCTAGAGCCTCTCACAGGCATGACCAGGGATTGTGCCTCCTAGGTGATTCCGGATCCTGACAAGCTGTCCATCAGTGTTAACACTGCAGGTAGCCCATTCTGTCTACTGGGTCCTGAGCAGAATAGGAAGGAGAATGTGGGCTGAGTGCCAGCACTCTTGGCTTCCTGATTGCAAGTGCAAGGAGACCAGCTGCCTCACGCTCCTGCCACCAGTGGCTTCCTTGCAAGGGTGCATCACACAAACTCTGACCAAAATAAACCTTCCCATCATTAAGTGGCTCTGACAAGTGTTTGTCACAGCAGAAGGTGACCTCGCCATTGACACAACCACCTCTGTTTCACCACCCGTAGAAACACCTGCACTGGGCTGACCTCTGGACTTGTCAGTGCTCTGAACCATCCTGCCCCACCCCCGGCCAGCAGGGAGACTCAGCGGAGGGCACAGCTCTTTGCCTCAGCCTCTCCACCTGCATCAGAGAGTGGCCGCAGCTGCCCAGGTCACGTTCCCATTTCATTCACAGGACCTGTGCTTGCAGCGGAAGTTGTCAGAGTGCAGTGAACATTGGGAGCATCCAGGGAGTGTCGCCAGAGCCCAGTGAGATCCGCCTCAGACCCAGCGAGGTTTAGAAAACACTTCCCACTTTGTATTTCACTTTCAATCATAAACCAAATGAGCTTTTGTCTGACTGGTTATTAATTTCAGACTTGAGTAGAATTCCAGGTTCGGATGATGGTGTTAGAGAACGTGGCAGGAGAAGTCTAACAGGTTCCCAGACCTTAGCAGAACCAAGGCCATGTTAGAGGGAACATTCTGACCTTAAAACCCAGCATGTAGGCCCTAACACCTGCCAGAATGGGAACAAAGACCTAATCCATCAACAACCTAGTCCACAGGTCCAGGAAGTTCCCTAAATGTTCTAACAGTGTCTTTTGGCTTCTGTAGTTCTGCTTCTTGCTAACTGAAGTGTGACAACCAGGATGTGGCTTTGTGCATAAAAGATGAAGAGCTATAAGGCTCAAGGCTGCCTGATTTGGGCAAATGCCCCACGTAGTTTATAGTAATATATAAGTGTTCCCTTTTACGCCCATCCTTGCCAGCCCTTATTGTTTTCCTTTAAAAAAAATTTATTACAATTTTTTTTACAAAGACCTTGCAAATAAAAAACATCTCACACACATAAGTCAAATTAACCAGCCCCAACATTTACACGTCTTAACTTGGCTACCACAGCTAATCTGAAACCATGGAGCTTCACACTGGGCCTATACTTTGGAAACATTCATTTTAAATGTGTGGCTGGACGTGGGTGAGTGTGTGCAGGCATAGGAATGTAAGAGCAGAGAGCATCCTATGCACTGGAGCTGGGGATTCAAATCCAGGTCTTCATGTGTGCACCATGCACACTGTTATCCACAGAGCCATCTCCCCAGCTCCGGTGTCTCCCTTTCACCTCTGACTTACTTAATGCATCTTCTCTTTCTTCCCTTTAGTTTGCCTAAGGGCTTATCAATCTTGTTTTCCTCTCCAAAGAATCAAGCCTTCCTTTGTTTCTTGATTCTTATATCGTCTATGTCTATTTCATTGATTTCTGCCTTGATCTTTATTATTTCTTTCTGTCTACTGATTTGGGTTTTGGCTTGTTTATCAAGTCCCAGAGGAACACCATTAAAGTGTTGTTAACTTGAAATTTCTCTGACAGTGTGGTGTAGGAAGACGTAGCTGTACTCTTCTCTCCTGGTTTCTCAGTATCACAAAGGTATTAGAATGTTAGGTGTTTTTTTTTTTCCATTCTGTTCTAGGATTTTTTAAAATTTCCTTCTTGATTTCTTAAGTGATGCATGCATCATTCAATACCGCTATTCTTTAATCTCTATGAGTTTGTATATATTCTGCTGTTTCTCTGAGCACTGATTTTTTTAAGTATTATTCTACTGTGACCAGCTAGAATATAAGAAACTATTTCAATTTTCCTATGTTAGTTAAGATTTGATTTGTGTACCATTATACAATCTGTTTTAGATAAAGTTCCTTAGCAAGGCCAGCAGCCTTCCAATTAAATTCTGTTGACAAGAACAAGCACACTGACATCCTTGACATGACTGCTGTCTGAGAAGGGTGGCAGGAAGGCTGACCTTGAGAGAGTAGCTCAGCTCACAAAAGGAGTGAGTAGCCCACATCTGAGCCTGTTACTAGGGTCAATATCCCACCCTTCTCGTGACTCAGAGCCTCACCAGCCTCAGGAAGGGAAAAGTCTACTGCCTGCAACAAGAAGCCTTACCCTTCCAGAGGAAGTCACATCCAGAGGGCCCTGTGACCATCTGCACACTGGCTGCTGGATGACCTCGTGCCTGCCTGTAAATGGAGGATGCAGCCACTCTTTATCTCATCAAGATTGAATGGCTAAAGACTTCCCAGGAGTGTTGGTTTCAATGAGCAGCGGAGGACATGCTTTTAAAGAATGAGCAATGAAACCTGATACGGTGGGGCAAACACCCTACCATAGAGATTTATTTCAACTCCTTAAATTGGGAACATCATAATAAGCAAGTCATGTGTTCTGCCTCCTGACAGAGAGTACCCCACTCCCTAAAAAGCAGATGGTCAGAAACGTTCAACTTGAGCCTGCTGAGCTCCTGACTACCAAGTACAGGGCTAACAAAGAAAGGTCTGCCGGCCAAACAACTCTCTGTAGGTATGACAAGCAAGTTCCACACCAGGAGATCCCCCACCCTCAATAATTTCAACAAATACATTGCAAATTTTAAAAAAAATTAAGAATAACTCCAAGGTTTAAAAAATAAATAAATAAACTTTTATGAATTTTTATATTTGGCAATTTCATAAATATTTATAATATATTCTGATTACCCTCCCCCCCACACACACACATCCTGTCTTTATCTCCCTCTCATTTCTGAAACAAAGTTTACCTATTCTAACCCAAGCTAGCCTCAATCTTACGATCCTCCTGCCTCTGTTGGCCATGTGCAGGTATTACAGGTATGTACCAACATGCTTAACTTTGGAATATATCTCTACGGTAAAATCAAGTGTGGGTTTACACGAAAGGTAAAGATCTTATAAAATCTGTTGGTATCAGGAAGCATAATTAATATTAGTTATGATCACCTTTATTGTGCTTATGTTTGTCCATTAGCAACATAAAACAGCCCCCTACCAGGAAGACTATGAAAGGGAAAACAAAAGGCGGCATGTGTAAAACTGCATTGACCATTACGGATCATTGTTAAAGTTGGGTCTATGAGGGTTACACAGTCGTCAGCAGCAGTGGGAGACAGAACCCTGCAAGGTGGCCATAGTCTGAGGATTTCCTCCCTGAGGACCCAGCTCAAGCAAAACTGTGTCCTCCGTCACACCACAGGAAGAATTTCCGGATGAGTCCAAGTGAAGCAAAATTTGCGAGTTTATTAAGAGATATAGGATAGCACCGGCTTCGTGTTGACGTGCAGGAGTCTAAAGAGAGAGAGTGCCTTAGAGGTGGGCACTGCACATCTAAGACACGAGAATGAGCTATTCAGGAGAGTCAGCTCATGTATGGGTATGACTTTGTGCCTCACTACCTGACCATGTTTGGAGGATGTTATTATAACAAGGTTTAAAGATTAAGAAAGGTTTTTAAAGTTAGACACCCACGAGCTAGTGTTTCCTCATTTCTCTTATCTTGACGATCTTCCTTTTGTAAATGAATCATAAGGGTTTTATGGAGTTTTTTAGATTTAGGAGTGAAAAGGAACTGCTAATCTGTTTAAACTTGAGGTCACAGCCCAGACCTTCTGGCCCTAAGCAAGCATGTATGCTGTTGCTAAAATCTGTCTTTTTATAAAAGTCATTTTTTGTGATGCACATATTTACTCTATTTTAAAAGGTAAATTAAGGAAAAGTGAGTTAAGGGAGGAGCAAATACATAATTTCTAGAGAAGAGAGTCTTCCTGCCCTGGGGTGTGGTGAGGTCTGGGTGGAAGAGGAACCACAGGACCCAGTAGAAGACCTCCCTGAGAAGAGCGGGGACGGAGAGAAGCAGGGCCCTGTCTGAGACAGAGGGGACTGGACAGTTCTCTAGGAATTCCGAATCCGGCCCTATGAGGGCCACCTAGCTTAGATCCTTAGAAGCCATAAACTCTGTCCTTAGATCCCCTTAGACACCTCCTAAGGCAATCTTCTCAGAAGCACCCCACCCCCAACACACACACACAGGCCGATTTGAGATACTCACAAGCTGACTTTTTCCTTAATATCCTGGGTAGCCTGGCCTCAACCCTGGCGGAATACCTTCATTTAATCCCTCATGGAAGTGCGGCCTTACCTGCACCAGGTTCACACCAAAGCAACTAGCAGCCTGTGCCCTGGACCTCCCAGGGCTGGCCAAGCATACCCAGTGGGCTATAAATAGAAACCTGTCCAGCAACATGCTGTGCTCGGGAAGAGGATGCCATTTCCAAATACGCGATTCAGAAGCCTCTTTTAGATGGTAGAGATTGATATCTATAAACCACACACCAGAGAAGATTCCTTCCCATCCTATAGTGCTTTTAGGAAGAAAAAGGGTTTAAAAACCAGAAGGAGCTTATACATTCTATGTTATCGTATAGAATCATATACCCTATATATAACAATATATATTAAGTATAGCCAACATCCAGAGATATACACGGTAAGAACACGCATCCCTGGCACCCGTGCACACATGAGGGAATTCCTGACCCAAACACGAGCTAGCACATCATCACACTGTCAGCGTAGGAACTGATGTCTCCATCACAACTTGTCTGCGCACAGAGAGCCGGGACCAATTTGAGTACTTCTCAAATGCCATCTCTTCTGGGAGGCTGCCCTCATTTTCCCACTGTCAATGACCTTCCTGTGCTGGCCCCACTGGTTAGACACTCTTTTCCCAGTACTAACCATGTGACCTGACATCTCATTGTTCACATACTGCACCAATGAGTTCCCTTAACATAGAGGCCTTCTCTTAGTACCTTTTGCTGACCTATAGGCAAATATCCATTCAACTCGTGCCAAATAGGTGTTCCATACTGGAATTAAAACCTGTGAAGTTGATAGTGCACACCTAGGATCTTAGGGCTCGGGAGCTTGAGGCAGGAGGATCTGGCATTCAAGGTCACCCTGGTTGTGCATGGCATTTAAGACCAGTCTGGGTTACAGAGTTTTTATTTTAATTTGGCACAAGCTAGAATCATCTGAAAAGAGGGAACCTCAATTAAGAAAATGCCATGACAATGATTAACTCCATGATCAGAGTCCCCACTTCTTTACCCTAGCCTGGGGAAATCTGAGCTGTAGCTGCCTTAAACCTCTCTGAGCAAAACACATTTAAAAGCAACCACAAATTACTGATGACGAATGCCCTTCCATTTGGCCTCAAGCTGAGAGATGGCGTGCAGAAATAAAGTGGTTTATAATCCCACAGGCCTGCTCTATTATAGGCTGCAGGGGACAAATCAAGTGGCTGTGAACTCCGTGCTGCATGTGTGTGCTCTGTGGGTGCCATGTTTGCAAGGTATGTGGGGACTATGAACCTTACAGCATGTGGTTGTGAGGGTGTAGTGTGTGTGTGTGTGTAGTGTGTGTGTGTGTATGTCCTTGTGAAAATCAGTATTTAGAGAGGGTGTTTCCTCTACATGGGGGGAGCCCAGCAGCCCAGACAGAAGCAGAGCTAGCTCTGAGAACCCCAAATCAGCAGTGCCTGGCGGTGGCCCAAGGCCAAAGCCTGTCACCCTCCTCAATTGCCTTTCAGCCAGGGTCGCCACATCTGCCCTTTGCAGAAAAGCAATCTCGAGCGAGCCGAGAAGAAAGCTGGAAGGAAAATAACTGTGGCTCACACGGATGGCCTGTTTCCCGCGTCCAGCTTTTGGGTGGCTTTCCTGTCTTCTGGGGACCTCTCCAGAAAACCGAGCAGACTGCGCTGAGTGGATTGTGCCTGTAAGTGTAGTGATATTTCATTTATATTTTCATAAATAAAGCTTGCCTGGAGTTCAGAGTGTAAAACAGCCAGCGCACTGGCCAGCCTTACAGACCGGGCGTAATAACACACACCTTTAATCCCAGTAGCCACACTGGTTTGCCATAGAAACCAGGCGATGCATGCCTTTAATCCCAGTGGTGCAGACCTTTAATCCAGCCCTAGAGAGGACTATAAATTGGAGACAGCTCTCAGACACAGTCTCATTCTGAGATTCCTGGAGGCAGGATCGCCATTTCGGACTGAGGTCGATCGAGGTAGGAGCCAGAGGTTGACCGCTTTGCTTTTCAGATCTTCAGGTTGAACCCAATTTCTCTCCCTGAGTTTTTATTAACCGTGATTTACATAAGATTTGTGTGCAGCGGCTGAAGGCTGCAGAGCAGCGGAAGCCAAGCAATGCTGTGTCGGCTGAGCCCACAGACACACAGAAAAGCATCGGATCAGCTCAGGATCAAGACTCCAGTTGAAGGGCTGGAGAGATGGCTCAGTGGTTAAGAGCATTGCCTGCTCCCCCAAAGATTCTGATTCAATTCCCAGCAACCACATGGTGGCTCACAACCATCTGTAATGAGGTATGGTGCCCTCTTCTGGGCTGCAGACATACAGACAGACAGAATATTGTATACATAATAAATAAATATTTTTTTAAAAAAAGACTCCAGTTGAGAACTTCCTGGAGAGGGCGAATCAGATGCCGTTTTGGAGGAAGCAATGCAAGGGTTGGAGCACACGCACCAGGAGGGAAAGTCAGCATCCAGCAACAGCACATGAGGATACAGAAACAAGGATGTGGTTAAGAGAGAAAGTATCTTGCTGCTATTGGTCAACAATGATCTTTTGCCTTTCCATTTACTGCCTCGGGGGTCTTAAAGGGAACGTGGGAGCTGAAGAGATGGCTCAGTAGTTAAAAAAAAGCACTTGCTGCTCTACCAGAGGACCCAGATTTGAGTCCCAGCAACCACGCAACAACTTCAGTTCCAGGGATTCAATGCCCTCTTCTGACCTCCAGGGACACCATTGGAATGAGCATCCGCCCCATCCCATCTACTTGCTGCTGGGTGAGCAGGATGTTACACAGACCAATCTGGTTCCAGAAGAAGGATCCTCAAGGCACTGAAGGATGGCTCTGGATTGGTGAGCAACAGTCTCACTAATCCAGGGCAGAACTTTCCAACAGCATGTGGGGAGAGCTGAGGTTTTTATCTCAGAAGTGAGGGGAGTCACACCAATGGACAAACGCTGGGGATTTACTTTGAGGATAATTGTTCTAGCAGCTATTGCAGGGCAGGGGTCAGAACAGGGGAGCAGCAGGGCCCCACTTCAGCCTGTGAAACAGGACATAGAGAGTCACAGGCAGCCTACTCAGGCTGAGGGCAAAATACCAGGTGCCCCTGCAAAGGAGTGGCCAAACCGACTGTACCAGGACTAGTTCCTGCCCTCTTAGGAGGTGTGCCCTAGCAGTGAGTCCTATCTCCTCACCCTTCACTTAATCCTGACAGCATTGCTTAGCTCAGAGGGGCCTTTGGAGACAGGGACACGATCCTGAAAGAGGCTAGCTCAGTTCTGGTCTGCATCAAGTGTTTCCACATGAAGAACTGAGTTACGTCACCTTTCCAGTGTGAAAGCAGCAGTCTGGCAGTCACACGCCTGACTTCTTATCTCTAAGCCCACCAAGCCAGATAGAGTTTATTAATTTTAGATTTGCTTGGGCTACTATCTCTGATGGAGGTAACAACAAGGCACTATAGAGATGCGTGTGTGCACACATGCATGCGCGCGCACACACACAAACAAAAACCTTCATAAGCAAAAGAATGCCACACATAGCTTTTAAGATGTCCAAAACATCACCCAGTCAGCATCATTTAGACAGGGAGCTAGCATACCCGTCATGTGCCACCCCCAACACCTCATCAGACCCTGTGCTGGGTATGGGACCACATAAAATTAAAATAAGTCAATGATGGGACACATGAATGAGTGAGTGTGGCTTTATTCCACAAAACAGATCATTTATAACCTGGGGAAGTATGTGCATGAGATGCATTGTTTTCCTAATAGACAGAAGCAGAATCTTTCATCACAGCGATTCATAATCACATATGCCCACACGTATGCACAAGAGCATGCTCCAGCACACACAAGTAGGAAAAGAAGACTGTTTTGAAAAGAATATTCTTATCCATATATGGGATACCAGCTACTTAGTGGCTGAAAGTTGTAAAGGCAAACAAAAGAGTTAACGTTTGACTTGCTAGAGTTAACGTTTGGCTTTCTTCCCTCCGGTAAACTTTCTCCAAGAACATCCTATTACATTTTGCTCTAAACAGATGCATTTCAGACAGAGCCAAATCATCCATTTTCTGCTCTATTTTAATACCCGCATTTTCATTTCATGGGTGTTATCCCTCAATTTCAAATGACATTCTAAGTCAAATGAGAATTTAACCAAAGTCACCAACTAATGGTTTTTTTTTTTAAATAAATATTGGTGGTGAAAAAAGGACCCTTGGGTATTAAATCTGCCCTGAATGTCTTCAGTGAGATTTAAAACTACATGAATCAGACATGTCCTGTTGGTGACATCCACATGTGTGTATGCACAGAGCTAAGTACATGAAGACCTCACCTGTGCTCGAAAGGACATATAGGAAGAATAGTTGGAGGAGGAGAGACAGGCTGAGGACTATGCCTTTACTGTGGTTTATGCCCCTCTAATGCAGCTTCCACACCTCTTTCTACAAAGGAGACCATCTTCCATCATCTCGAATACGCAAAACTATGCAATATTGTCCTACCGGTCCCCTAATCACACTTTAAATGAGACCATGTTGAAACACTTTTAAAATTGGTGTTTTTAAGTGAACCCTTCTAACATATCCTCCAAGCGAAGGAGAGTGGGGCTTACCCTGTCAACAAATATGCAATGATCCCAAGGAAGTGACATCACTGGGCTCATGACATAAGTGTTTTGATGTGGGAGTGATTTCTTTCTAATCTGTTGCTTTCATTAGTTAATTAATAAAGAAACTGCCTTGGCCCATTTGATAGGCCAACCCTTAGGTGGGTGGAGTAAACAGAACAGAAGGCTGGGAGAAAGAAGCTGAGTCAGGCAGTCACCATGATTCTCCCACCCGACACAGCAGCAGGTTAAGATCTTCCCTGGTAAGCCACCTCGTGGGCTATACAGATTATTAGAAATGGATTAGATCAATATGTAAGAGCTAGCCAATAAAACGCTGGAACTAATGGGCCAAGCAGTGTTTAAAAGAATACAGTTTCCGTGTAATTATTTCGGGGCATAAGCTAGCCAGGCGGCCGTGAGCCAGGGTAGCAGGAACGCAGCCCACCACTCCGCTCTGCTCAACAGTGTTTCACAAAGACATGCAAGGTATTATGAGCATCTGGGTCAAAAGCCCCCATGGTGGTTATCCCATTAGAGCTTCATCTGTGGGAAATTTTAACATCCTGGTCCCCAGGTGCCACCCTTGGGGACACTAGTGTAATTGGTCTGGGTTATAGCATTGAACACCTTTGGATTTTTTGTTTGTTTGTTTAGAGCATTTTGTTTTGTTTTGTTTTTCTAGACAGGGTTTTGAGACAGCTTTGTCTGTTCTAGTACTAGCTCTGCAGACCAGGCTGGCCTCAAACTCAGAGAGATCCACTTGCCCCTGCCTCCAGAGTGCTGGGATTGCATGCACTACCACCGCGCGGCTGCACCTCTGGGTTTTAAAGCCTCCTAGCTGAAGGACAGAGTCTGAGGACCCCTGTGTGTTCCTTGACCCTGGCCAGCAGGAGAGATCCCTGCAGGGCTTGTAAGCAGACTGTAGGCTGGCTACACAGCCCTGACATTCCCTGAGGACGAGGGCTTCATACCGCGTGTATCTAAGGAGCTATCAGGAGATGATGCTGGACTACACCATGAGAAACAGTGCTCCAGGGATGGGGGAGGGAAGGAGGACCACCTGTGCTCTGTGAAGGGGAGCATCACTGAAAGGCCCGGAGATGAGACAACATATGGGCAAGCAACTTCCTGTAGGGCCAGCTATTAAGCAGGTGGGCGTCTACCTGGTTTTGACATCTGCGGTTTTCAATGAGGGGAGAAATGACTTGGCAGGCCCTTCCCATCCCTCTGGCCTGTTTTATTTTTTACTTTGCAATAGGCTTCACTAAACTGCCCAGGTTGTCCTTGAACTCGCTCTACAGTCTAGGCGTGCCTTGAGCACGCAACCTTCCGGCCTCAATCTCCCGAGTAGTTGGGAATACAGGTGTGGTTTAAAACTGATCTTTTCAAAGAAATCTACACAGCAATGTTGCCCCATCACTTGGCCCTTAACTCTCGAATTATTCAAAATCTGGGGGGCTGGTTTATTTTTGAAAGGCAGGCAACGTATTATGTAAGCATAACATTTTGCATATTTCATGATCCCTTTGCAAATTTCACCTCTTTCAGTTCTTCTAGAACTCTTGGAATGAGGGCTGAGAGTGTCACTCTGTGTTTGAGCACTTATCTAACATGCCCCAAGCCCAGACCACCACTGTCATGGAAAGAAGGAAGTGGGGAGGAAAGAAGGGGAAGAGGAAAGAAAAGAAAAAGTGAGTAAGGGAGGAGAGAAGGGAGGAGAGAAGGAAGGAAAGGAAAAAAGGAAGGGAGGAGGAAGGTCCATGTGCCGTCACTGTGAACCCCCATGACCATTTTTGCACGACAGCAACCCTTTCCACTCACATACCCCTACCTAGTGATTTCGTGTTAAAGCTCCACCACCAAAAACATGAACTGAACATGAAGAAGGTTTCTAAAACTCATTTGGAAAAAGACACAGAATGAATAGACAATGATCTAAAGAAATAAAAACGCTTAAATATCTGAAGACTCTTTCTCATGGCATGGATGAGCTATCTTTAGCCACTGGCTCTGCTTTCTCTTTCTCATTAAGGCGCTGAGTACCTCAGACACTGCGCCCAGGGCTCCTGGTTACCATGACCAGTGCTTCAGAGACACACCATCTCAGGAGGACGGGTTAATTAGCCTCTTGATTCTCCTAGGCACCTCTGGCCTTCTCCAACTGCCCATACGTCCACCACAGGCAGACGTCCATCTCCCAGTCCTTTCCAGTCAGAAAAGGCTAAGAATGAGGACATGCAGGCCTGCACAGCCCCCACCTACAATTCTTTCAACTCACAGAGAGGTTTCCTTGGCAACCGTCCACATCACTGCCCCCACCCCTCCTGCTCAGGAAGCCCTGTCATTAGCAAAGAACAAGATGTCTTTATCGGGATCTGGGATCTGGAATGTTCCTTTTTACAGTGCCCAACCCTCCTTGCCAGAATATTTCTTGGTGCAGAGTGGAGATGGAGCCTATGCACCCACCAACTGTTCCTAACCCAGTGCCTGGCAAGAGTTCTCAAAACATGTTTGCTGGGTGAGTGCAAGCTCATTTTTGTACGCAAAACTCGCGAAATGCATAGGCACTTGGGGCATTTAAAAAACAAACTCGACAAAACAGTTTGCAAACAGCCATATGGTGGTTACCTCAGAAGAGACGTGAAAAATGTGAACGCTCCCTGAGCACCCAGCTCCCTCTAATTCCATTTCCAGGGAGGGGTGCCTAAGAACCGAATACAGATGCACTTTACTGTCTGGCTCTGGCTTTTCAAGCAACAATTGGAGAGGTTGCATACTGCCCAAAGTCTCCCAGCCAAAAAAAAATAGAAGCTAATAACTCTGCTGTCTGTGTGTGTGAGCCCTCGCTCAGCCGGGCTTCATCTGCCCAGAGAAAAGGACAGCTCCTTCAAACCATCATGCAGGCGTAGCTGCACACCAGTCAGGCAGCCTTTCAGAATTCTCATGAAAGCAGTGGACAGGGCACATCCACTGTGTCTTCTATTTACCTAATGTAGCAACCCCCTTAGAGATGGCAGGTGCTGCATCAATAAACATTAGCCAGACTGAACGAATGCATCGCTAACAGACATTAAGACATGCTGATAAGGGAGGGAAAGTCTCGGTAGAATCACAATTTGCCCATTTGGGATCAAATACCACTTTAGCATTTGAGGAGAATTCAGATAATGTACCTTCCTCGTTTAATAAGAAAATAAGTTTCAATAGGTCACATAAACTTCTAGAACAGGAATAGTACTCTTAGCCAAGTTAGAGGTCAATTTAATTTTGTGTTAGCATAGGCCCCAAATAACACTTCGGCATCCTATAGGACCAGCTGTTAGATATCAGTGAGAAAGTCTGGCTGGGGTGTGGTGGAGCACACCTTTAATCTTGGAGGCAGAAGCAAGTGGATTCCTGTGAGTTCAAGACCAGCCTGATCTACAGAGTGAGTTCCAGGACAGCCAGGGCTGTTATACAGAGAAACCCTGTCTTGAAACTCCCTACCAAAAAAGAAAGTCTAATGATGAATGAGCAACTTTGCAATTTAATTGAGACTTGAATTCCTGCAGGACCGTTACACTGCACCAGAGGATTTTCCATATCTGTTAGTATCAAGATTTCCCTCTAACTTTCAAAATTAACTCCAATAGAAAAGAAATAAATCAAGCTTTTATAAGATCTAATAGACGTCAGAGTGTTCTTTCCTCAGTAGAAGTTCTAATCCTTTTTTTGTGTGTGGAGAAAAGATTAATGACCAAAGCAACTTAGTCTAAGATTGAAATTCTTCATTTATATTAAATTTATATTGTGTGTCAAGTATATCAACTCCAGAGGGGTAATTTTCTGTAATGAATTATTTATAGTCTCTTGTAATAAGATACCTGATAAACTTTTAAATATTTATGCATTAACTTAACTCAAAGATAGTAAGTAAACCAATACTGGCCACAGAAATCTTGGGGCCCTGCAGAATTTGTGTGTCCCTTTTTGTCTGCCTGCATATATGCCTGCTAGCTAAAATAATTGGGCCTGTATGATCATATGACATGCTGGGAATCAAAATGATCATGAAGGAATAATGAATGGTGGTGGCTATTGAATGATGAATACATTAATAAATTTTGTGGCTTACAATGACAAATCAGATAATGTCCACCATGGTAGAGAGAGCAATAACTTATCCAATTATTTGGTTAGTCTATGAATTTTAATATAACTGCTCTAATAATATTGTTGCCATTTCTCTAGGAAAATCAGGGCTCAATTTCTCCTCCCACCCTAGGACTCTTATGACACTGGTGAGGGACAATTCTGTAGTTTGTCAATTATGTTTTAAATAAATGCTGATTGGCCAGTAGCAAGGCAGGAAGTATAGGCAGGACAACCAGACAGGAAGTAGAGGCGGGACAATGAGAACAGGAGTATTCTGGGAAGAAGGAAGCTCTCTTTCCACAGTCCTGCCCAGACACGGAAGAAGAAAGATGTGACCTTCCCTTCTGAAAAAGGTACCAAGCCATGTGGCTAACATAGATAAGAATAATGGAATAATATAAGTTATAATAGCTAATACAAAGCCTGAGCTAATGGTCCAATCAGTTTATAACTTATGTAGAATTCTGTGTGATTTTTCTTTTGGAACTAAAGGCTATGGGAACCAGGCAGAACAGAAACCCCAACAAATAGGACCACATGTTACAGATAATGACCATATATTCATTCTAACAATGGGTTGCATTGTGATTTTCACATAAGCACATCATGTCCCTTGCCCACACTCCTCCCATCTACAAGTATTATCTTAACTTGGCACTAGCTATAAGGATTTCCTATTAAGACACAGCTATCAAAAAAGAAAATAAAATTTGCTTTGGATTAGTTAACCATTATATCTTCCATTAGCTTCTATTGCCCTGCACATTCATTTGAATTTCACACATGAAAACAACGCCAACTTCAACTTGCCATGCAAGTCTGAAGGGCAGATGTCGGCAGTGGCTCTGAGTGGGCCATGTTCCCCCTGGAGGTCCAGAGAAGACTCTGTCTGCCTTTCCAGTCTTCCTCTACTCATGGCCCCTCCAGCTTCAAGGCCAACCCATCTGTGACTGCACCTTTAACTGTGACTTCCCCTCTTCCTCACAGGACCACGCGATGACAGGAAACTCTCCAGAGTTTCCTCCCCATCCTTCATCTAACCACACCTGCAGCATTGCCTGCCATGTCTGGTGGCAAATTTACAGATGGAAGGATGAGGATGCAGGCATCTTTGGGCATCATCATCCTCTCCACCACACCTTCCAAAGCTGTGATTGGCATGTAATGTTGTAAGGATAGGGTATGAAACATATTTGGGGAGAGAGGGAGACCACGACTTGAGTCTTGGTTTTGGACCCTTGCTGACTGTGAGAGGCTGATCCATAGAGTCAAACTCTGAGTTTTTAATCTGTAAATTGGAGCTGATGATTACAAAGATTAAAAAAAGGGTGAGCAAAAATGCCTGGTTCCCAGTCCACTGTAGATGCTGAATACATGTGAGTCCCCTGTCCCCTCTGCCTGTGCATTTAAAAGTACAGTAGCCTGAAACTAACCAAGAGCATTGTGATTTTTACTGTATTGGCATGAGACTGATTACTGTTGAAATGAATGAAGAAAACACAGTTGAGCAGTCGATCAGTGGGTTTGTTGGACAACGCCTTTAAACATTCAAAAGACTGTGGCAGTTTAAATGGCAAACTAATAAAACAATGGAAAAGAAATAGATTTCTTCCATTTAGTATATTTTGGTATTGATCCTTGCTGTTGCACTGGTGTGTGTGTGTGGTGTGCTTAAGAGAAGGAGAGAGTGTATGTGCATAAGTGTGTGACAGGACAGAGTATGTGTGAGAGTCTGTGTGTGTGTGTGTGTGTGTGTGTGTATGTGTGTGAAAGAGTATGTGTGTGTCTCACCACATCTCACTCAGCCCCCACCATTGCTTCCAGTTAGGAACGATTCCACACAGCCGCTGTGAGTCTTGTACGAAGCTATTTTGTGTGTTGGAGAGAAAGTTTTCCTGTTTGGTAGGTAAACCCAGGGACAGAATTGTTGGCTAGGCTCTTCTTTTGTTTCAATTAAACTTTATACTTTTCCTCCCTAAGTCTGACCCACTTAAAAATCTAATATATGAGTCAAAAGTAGAGCCTGGCAGTAGTTGGGGAAGGACATGGGGATCTTGTTCACCCCACCTACCCCCCACAGAGTCCTCCATCATCCCTTCGTGGGGTTGTTCCAGCCAGTAAGACTGTTTTCTCCTTTTCCCGCTGTTTCCCAGGCTGACTACTTTCCTGAAGGTCCTCTCCTGGTCTAGAAAAGGATTTGAAGAAGCATGGCATCTGCCACCTATGTGTGCACACCACCCTCCACCCCGTGTGTGCACACCACCACCTACCCCGTGTGTGCACACCACCACCTACCCCATGTGTGCACACCACCCCCTACCCCATGTGTGTACACCACCCTCCACCCCGTGTGTGCACACTACCCTTTTAGGTACCTGCTCCTGAAACACCCCTTTACAGCCAGCCAGGGCTCAGAATTGAACTGGGATTTCCTATTCTCTTTGGTCTGGGTGTTCACGTACAATAGCTTCCCACCCTCACCACCAGGAACCCACCAAGTTCCTAGGGTTGTTTCGTCCTTCTGCCCATGAGGCCTCTATGCTTGCTGTTGGGCAGGCTATGTTAATCAGCTTCCAGAAAACACTCTTAGCAAAGCATCTAGCAGGGATCTCAGCCAAAGAGGGCAAATTTTCAAAGAGCTATAAGTAGAATTAAAAGCTTGAAGAAGGCTAGGAACCATAAAAAGGCCATTGACCTTGCTGGTAAGGGCTCTGACAGTGGCTTTCAAAATTGCAATAGAAGCAGAAGCCTGCCAGTAGAGATGATAAACAGAACACACACACACACACACACATCTTGTCAAAGACAAAAAAGGGAAAAATAAGATGCTGGAGAGTGAGTTATAAGACCAACTGAAATTAGAAAACTTCAGAGTCATTTTTCATCAAAGGATAAAGAAACAGAACAGGAAACAAAGTCTAAGGCACAATACCATTTTTCTCTTATTGGTGAAATATTTATGCCATCGACTTCACTTTTCCAAAACTTTAATGAGTAAGAAGTATGAATAAACTTCTGCTTGGACCCAGGCAAGGATGCATGCACATATTAATATACGCATGCACATTTTAAAGTTATAAGCTTTGGAGGACTTTTCTGACCCCCTTCTGATTAAATCCAACTGGCATAAAAACAAGTAATTGGAGTATTAAGAATCAATTAGCAGGGAGCTGCTGATTGTCATTACATCTTTAATTAGCAGTATTGGCTTCGGCAGCACCAGGGCCTTGGTTTGCAGCTAGGAATGAATGAACTGAGCATCCACCAGCTGACATTTTGAGAACCTTGATACACCATCACTTTTTCCAGACACTAATTAAGATTCGTATCTTCCATCGTATTAATACTGCAAAGGCCTTTGTGATGGAGACAGGGTTTTCCCACTGCCTCTGTTCCTGTTTAGTTCATTCCCTGTCTAGGCTCCGTTGTAAACATCTGAGGAGTCAGCCATGTAAAGCTGGCTGCCTAAAATGAGTTGGGCAGTACTTCATTTTTGTCTTCTGAAAGATCCTATATAGAGTCAGTTTCTTTAATATGTGATGCGTTTAATAAAATGGTGGCTTTGGATGGATTTTGATGATGGATCCTTTCCCCTTTGACAATTGTTATCATTATTTTTATGTGCATTCCTGTTTCCCCTGCATGGGTGTCTATAAATCATGGTGCATGCCTATTGCTTGAGGAGGTCATAAGAGAGCATTGGGTCCCCTAGAACTGGAGTGAAGGATGGCTGTGAGCCACCACGTGGGTGCTAGGACGCAAACCTGGGCCCTCTGGAAGAGCAGCCAGTGGTCTTAACCGGTGAGCCATCTCTCTAGCTCCTACTTTTAACAATTGCAAGACTTCTCTGTTTCTCTGTTTAATCTTGGGTTAGTTTTAGTAATCCCTAGTTTTTTAAAGAACTGGTCTGTTTCATATAGGATAGCTCCCTTCTGGAGAGGGGAGGGACATATTAAGAACTCTCACTCCTACCTGAGGAATTACTCACAGTTGATGGCTTCTGGGGAAGGGACAATATTTTTATTAGGGTTTAATTGTTCTGAAGAGACACCATGACTATGGCAACTCTTATAAAAAAAAGAATTCAATTGAGGAGATTCGCTTACAGATTTCAGAGGTTCAGTCCATTACCATTATGAGGGGGAGCATAGCAGATGTGGTGCTGGAGCTGAGAGTGCTACATTTCGCAGGCAACGGGAAGTTGACTGACTATCACACTGAGGGAAGCTTGAGCAAATGAGACCTCAAAGTCATCCCACAGTGACACACTTCCTCCAATAAAGACACACCTCCTAATAGTGTCACTCCCTATAAGATTAAGGGGGCCAATTACATTCAAACTACTACAGACAATCAGTTCTTTTAAAAGTGTGGGCTCTGGTTGACCAGCTAGGTCCACCATGTTCCAGTGGATGGCACCACACCCATAAATATATAGAGAGCATAAATTGTACTCAGTGGATGATAAAAAATAGAAAAGACACAGAGTTGGGGTTGGGAGGAATGGGATGTGGAAAGGAGTTAGTTAGGAGAAGGGGGAATGAATATGACCAAAATACATTGTATGAATTATGAAATTCAAATAATTTATGAAAGTAGTATAATTATTTAAAAAATAAATAAACTAATGCCTCAGTCTTACAGTCACAAAAAAAATTGAAATCAGGCAGTGGAGGCACACACCTTTAATCCCAGCCCTCAGGAGGCAGAGGCAGGAGGATCTCTGTGAGTTTGAGACCAGCCTGGTCCACAGAATGAGTTCCAGGACAGGCTCCATAGTTACTGAGAAACCCTGTCTCAAAAAAAAAATTAAAATAAAAAAAATTGAATTCTCCCAGAAAATTCACATTTTTCCCAGTTGAATTTCCAGTTAGGTCACAACCCCAGACAATGTCCTAAATGCAACCTGTGAAATCCAAAGGTAGAAAACAGAGCTAAGCCGCCAGGTTCCTGACAGATAGGATTCAGATGATGAGCTCACGTTGTTCTGAGCTGCTGTTTGAGTGATAATCTACTCTGTGACGTAGAAAACAAATATGCTCTCCAATCTTCTACCTGTGCCATGACAATTAACTGAGTGTCTCAGAGACGGAATATGCCAAGGCCACTTAGCCTTTAATAAGCATTGATAAGTTTATGGTAGGTCTGGCTAACATCTGTCTTTTTTTCTGTTTTTGCTGTTATTATTGTTCTTGGTTAGAACTTTTTGTTTAATCCATTGGATGATCTAAATTTCTGTTAACATTATCTGGAGTTAGTTTTCTTTTCCTACCTCCTTTTGGATTTTCACACATTTTTCTTAACCTTATTTACTCTATGTTCTTCCTGCAGCTATATTTTTAAAGTTTTAGTAGTTGCCATAGGGAATGCACTGAAGCAATGTTCCTGAATCAGTATGGGCTGGAAAGATGTCTCGGTGATTAAGAGCACTGGTTGCTCTGCTAGAGGAACTGGCTTTGCTTCCCAGCATGCTACACCTTTGACTCCAGTTCCAGGGGATCTGATGCCCACTTTTGGCTTTTGCAAGCACTACGGGCATGTGGTACACAGAAAAACACGCAGGCAAAGTACTTAATCACATAAGATAGAACTGAATAAATCTTCTTAAAGATCTAAACGCACTGCTTGTTTTAAAGACACAGATTGACACAGCTCATTAAGAATGGGGGATTTTGCTGTCCCACTTTGTTCAATAAACAGGACAAAAAACAGAGAAACAGCACAATTAAATGGCATCACACATCAAATGGACTTAATAGATATCTGTAGTTGGTTGTTTTTTATTCTTCGACTATTTTGGGGGCCCCACTACCCAGCTCCCAAATAAATTGCACAGAGGCTTATTCTTTCTTATGAATGCCCGGCCTTACCCTGACTTGTCTAGTCAACTTTTTTTAAATTATCCTTTTGCCTCTGGGCTTTTATCTTTCTCTATTTCTGTGTATCTTTCTTTATGTCTTACTCTGTGTCTGGCTGTGGTGTGGCTCCCCACCCCTTGTATTCTCCTCCTCTTTTCTTGCTCCTCAATCTCCTCTTCCCAGATTTCTTCTCCTATTTATTCTCTCTGCCTGCAAGCCCTGCCTATCCTTTCTCCTGCCTTGCTATTGGCCATTCAGCTCTTTATTAGGTCATTGGATGCTTTAGACAGGCAAAGTAACACAGCTTCACAGAGTTAAACAAATGCAACATAGAAGATTGCAACACATCTTTGCATCATTAAACAAATGTTTCACACCATAAACAAATGTAAGACATGTTTAACTAATACTCTACAACAGATATCTACAGAATATTCAACCCAAACACCAAAGAATACACATCTACTCAGCAATACATGAAAGCTTATCTAAAACAGATCACATCCTGGGACATAAAGCAAATCTTTACCAATTCAAAAGATTGATAATCACTTCATGTATCTTAACTAAACACAATGTATTAAAAGTCTAAATGTACAGCAAACAAATCTCCGGTAGAACACACAAACTTTTGGAGATTTATTCAGCACTGAATGATGTCAAAGAAGAAATCAAGAGAGAGAAAAATTCTCCTGGAGCTAAATGAAAATGAAAGCTGCACAACAGAACCTTTGTGACACACTGGAAGCAGTCCCACAAGGGCAGCACACAGCTCACTGTGTAGGGGACCACACCATACAGACGTCACTCTGAGCAAGGTCAGATCCCAGTCGGGTGAGTCCCCAGAGCTGAGCTAGTGCTACAGGCCCACAAAGCAGATGCCAGGCCCACCTCTCTGGTCCTCTCCCATTCTCTTCTAGATTAAGTGGAGTGGAAGTCATGACCTCCAGCTTCTGTCCCCTCCTTGTGCTAAGAATCTCTCTCCATCACTGGGCTATAGTGCTATATTATTTGTGTTTCAATAAATAAAGCTTGCCTAAAGATTAAAACATCCCTACTAGTCTTCCAGGGGCTCAATTCCCAGCACCTGCGTATAACCATCTCAGCTTCAGTTCTAGGGAACAGACATGCATGCAGGCAAAACACTAATGCATATAAAAATAAATACATTATTTTTTTTTTAAAAAAAACTATCTTCAACTGATACCCTCTAGAAAAGGAAAAAAAAATTAGTTTTTCCAGTGGAGTCTTATTGGGTACACCACACTTCAGGGTAGGCCCCATACCCGGGAGAGGTTGGACAACACAAAACAAGCACTGGTATTTTTGAAGACATTTTATCTCATTTTGCTTTGTTGGGGCATTTGTTTGTTTGTTTGTTTCTCTTTTTTGTCTTATTGACCTTTTGCTTGTATATTTTAGTTTCTGGTGTTTTTGTTTTTTTCAGGTGGGAGTTATGTGTGTTTCTTGATTTTTTGTTTGTTTTAAAGAAAGGTCATGGAATTGAGTGGGTAGGAAGGTGGGAAGGCTCTGGGAGGAATCAGGGGAGAAAGAAAAGCATAATCAGAATACATCATATGAAACTTTTTTAAAATAAAAATAAAATCCAGGTCAGGGCAGCACATGAAGGCTCACACCTATGATCCCAGCACTCAGCAGGCAGAGGCAGACTGATATCTGAATGTTCAGTGACAGCCTGGTCTATGTAGCGTTCCAGACCAGCAATGACCACATGCTGAGATCCTGTCTCAAAATATACAGACACATACAGGTCATTGTAAATAAAACGTGTGTGCAGCGTGTGGCCAGGGAAGGGTCAGCGTAGGGCCTGTTCCTTCCGTTTGCCTTACAGTTTAGCAAACAGATTTGCGCCATTATGTCATTTCTTCTGAAGATTCTAGAAAGACTGGGAACATAGATATTATTACTGACACCCTAGGGATAGAGAAATCGATGCCACAGAAGGCCAGTCATTTGCCCAGGTTCATATACTTGGTTGATAAGAGGCAAGAGCAGTGTCTACATGCCTTTGGGTTTCTGAACTATTATTCCATGCCCTTTTTCACAGGAGGACGAAAAGTTTCTGGAATCCAAGGTCAGCCTAGTGGCAGCCAGAGAGATAAGACTCCCTAATTTCCAAAAGCAATGTTATAGGCTAGAGCCCAAAGCTTCATGTTGTATGTGGATCTTTCTTTAAATTAGGGAACTGATTATAATCACCCCCCCAAAAAAACAATTTTCTTTCTCTCATTTTCTTCTTCTCTGTAAGTGAACCACATCTACTTACTTAATCTATAACACTCTATCTACTCATCAGATAGCCTTAGGCTAGAAAAAACAAAGAAAAATCACAATTAAAACATTAATAGAGTTTTTAAAGCTAGTAGAAATAATGATAAAAAGCACAGGCATCGAATCTATAAATTAAGTATAAAATTACATTAAGAAATAATTTCCTGCTAGTATCCTAATCAAGGTGGATAGCAGACTGCAGAGACAATCTAATATCAGCCGACCATCTAGTAAGTAAATGCCCCTCATCAACACAAGCATGGAATTTCTGCGCAGAAAGAAGTACATACTTCACTTATCCTTTTTTTTGGGGGGGGGGGGGGGGTTCGTGACACGGTTTCTCTGTAGCTTTGGTTCCTGACCTGGAACTAGCTCTTGTAGACCAGGCTGGCCTCAAACTCACAGAGATCCGCCTGCCTCTGCGTCCCGAGTGCTGGGATTAAAGGCGTGCACCACCACTGCCTGGCTCATCTCTTTAACCATTTTAGCTCACCTCTATTGAATGAGCAGAAGGGAGGAACACATAGGAAGGAAGACACCATGAGAGTGGCCACAAAGGCGTCCAAAGGTCGGTCATTTCCAGAGTCCTCTTTCTCTATCGGAGTCTCTAGTTTCTCAGCTGAGCCCAAGGGGCTGATGTGTTCACAGTGGGCACACAGGGCTGGTAGCAGAGACACACAGGTTGGTTCTGTCTCTGCTGTCAGGTAGGTTGCCAGCTCTCTCCTCGGGGCAAGCCATTCACAAACAGTGCCCTTCCAGGAATGGGAGCAGGAGCTTAGACAGAGTGGCGGATAGATGTAGGAAGTCACTTGAGGGGATGTTTTAGCTAAAACATCAGCTGCTCAAGGAGCTCCCGTGTTGAAATGTTCAGACATTTGAAATATCATTTTAACATTTCTTAAAATCCATTTAAGACTTTCTCTTAAAAAAATGGACAAAATTAAAGGTTAATTTATTCCTTCACAAGATGCTTCTCAACCTGCCCAGGGAGTAAAGTCACTACGCCATAAGCAAAAGGCATACCTCGAGCCCTCAAGCAATTGGCACGGCTGCAACACTTAACTATTCTTATCCAAAATAAGAAGAAAAAAATTCCCTCGGCAAACAGTCCTCTACAGACATCACGTGATATAACGGAGAACTGACAGCTAAACACGAGATTTGAGGAAAGAATATGGATGTCGATTTTCCGCCCAGAGTGCTCAGACGCAGAGAGAATTTCAGGAAGCTCCTCTACCAAGCGAGGCAACAGCTGCCATGACTCTCCCTGCTAGAAGCAGAGTGGCATTTTACTAGCTGGCTAACCAGCGTCATCTTTAGCCCAGACACTTGCAGGTGGCTCGTTGAAAGCTGCCTGCAGGGGCTGCGCTCCCTGAGCCAGGGAACTGCCTCACCGCTGGTCTGTCTACTTTGCCTGGCTGAACACCAAGATTGTGTGGAGTGGGGAGACAGTAAGGTCACTCTCCTGCAGGGGGAGCAACCCACTCCAGAGGAATTCATTAGCCTTTCTCCTAGAAAGAAACAGGTTGTCAGAGAGAGAATGAAGCTTTCCTGACATTCCACACTGGCTGTTACAGGTATGTTTAACATGTGACCAAATGTTAATATTTAGTATTTTTGCAGAATACACATTTGCTTTAAAGAAAAAAAGTCAGATTTATTTTTCTCCAGAGACAACCACTCCTAGATTTTTGTTCTTAGCATTATTTTTTTAAAAAGGTTCTGAGCCGGGCGGTGGTGGCGCACGCCTTTAATCCCAGCACTCGGGAGGCAGAGGCAGGCGGATCTCTGTGAGTTCGAGACCAGCCTGGTCTACAAGAGCTAGTTCCAGGACAGGCTCCAAAACCACAGAGAAACCCTGTCTCAAAAAACCAAAAAAAAAAAAAAATATTTAAAAAGGTTCTGAGAGCTAAAAATAAGAGACATATTAGGTCCTGCCTAAATCATCTCTTTTTAGTTATAATATACTAACATTTTATTTAATGTCAAATGGCATGAATTTTACTGGAAATCATCTGGAAAATGGGACATTGTCTCCTCCAGAATTGCCTTCCCTTCAACACAGAGCATTGTCTAACTACTCACTCCAAAACACCATGTTTATGCTACTGCCCTAAACCTGGGAGGCCACAGAGGACCAGCCTCCATCCCCACGGCGTTCCTGTCCAAGGTACCTCCTTGTGCCTTTTCACATCCCACTCCCATCTTTCCCTGTAAGATGGTTAAAATCCACATTTTTGTTTCCATTTCTAAGGATATATATATATATATATATATATATATATATATATATATATATACATATACTCACTTTAAAAATTCAAAAGTATTGACATTGATGAAAGAGAAAAGCAAACTCATGCATAGTCTTTTCACTCAGGCAATTGTAATCAAAACAGAATGGTAGGGAAGCACGGAATACTTCCTTCCAGAAACTTCTCAATGAATGTACGCACAGTTAACATTCTATTATGCAAAGTCCACTGTTGAAGGGAAAGGGTATAGTAGAGAGAAAACTAGGAGAAAAGAAATAAAGACAGAATTTTTATAGTCTTACCCAGTGTTGGCCCCTGCACTGACCTACAAACAAGATATGGCCACTGAAAAAAAAGAAAAAAACCAAAAAAAAAAAAGATATGGCCACTGGTGCAATCATGATATGAAGGTTATGGGGTTAACCAATCACTTTCTAGTTAAAAAGGAGGCCTGTTCCACAGAAGGAATTCTGTGTCTGGTATCGTAAACCTGGCCAAAGGCCCATAACTAGGAAGCCCATGATCCTGAGGGCAGCACCTACTGTTGTTTTACTAATGGCCATGCCGTCAACTGTGTTCTAACCACACACATTTACACCCATAGATTTGGGGTGTTCTCAACCTTGGACAGGAACCTTCTTTTTGAAGTGAGTAATGGTTAATATAGAGACTCACAGCTGGTCAAAGTACTAAATATAAGCAACTCTTAGTGTTCACCTGTATCAGCCACTTCCACGTCTCGGAACTTGGCAAAAGCCAGCAGACAGGGAGGCGAGCCGGGAAATGCTGCTGTCTGCACACCACGTGCCTATCAGACACCAACTCACAGCAGCTGTGGTTAGCTACCCACGACCAAGTCAATCAAAACTCCAGCACTGCTTGAGGAGAGGGCACCCGAGACCCCACGGTTATCAGAGGAGCTAATGGCAGTGGGTGGCTGCTAAGGGAAGGACAGTCATTCTGATGGCCACACAGCCATGCGCATAAGGGTAGCATTAATTGGACTTAAGGAGTTATTTATTTATTTATTTTTGAAGATTTATTTATTATGTATACAGTGTTTTGTCTGAGGGCACCAGATCTCATTACAGATGGTTGTGAGCTACCATGCGGTTGCTGGGAATTGAACTCAGGACCTTTGGAAGAGCAGTCAGTGCTCTCAACCACTGAGCCATCTCTCCAGCCCCTTAAGGAGTTATTTATAATAGCAACAGAAAAAGAGGGTATGACGCTGGAAGAGAGATGGGGGCGTGAGAGGGACGTAGCAGAAGATGGATATGGTAAATGTACATTGTATAAAGTGTGGAACAGTCCAGGGAAAAAAGGTATATTTTCTTAAAAAGCATCCTGACTATGTGGCTTGAAGACTGCATTTGCTCTCCTCATTTCTTCTGGGGATGAACAGGCAAGTGAAAGTGGACCCGGCCAGCTCCATAGCCAGCATGATGACATAATGCCACGCTAGGGCAGCGATTATAATAAGAATGAGATCTACAGGTCTCTCTTTTCCTCCACTGTCCTAGCCTAGTGACCTCACCATCACCACCTTAAAGACAACCTATGGGATCGTCCATAAGCTGTTGTTCTTTGACATTGATAGGAAGTGGGGAAGGGGTGTTGGTTCCCCAGAAAAGAGATAAGACTTCCTTCCTTTCATTGCCTTCCCAGCTGTGGGATATGTCATTGGACTGACCACAGGCTACAGAGAAAAACTGCATTATCTCATCTGAGCCCCCAAAGAAGAGCTGTGCACCCAGAGCTCCAGCACACCACTTACAGAAGAGCTGTGCACCCAGAGCTCCAGCACACCGCTTACAGAAGAGCTGTGCACACAGGGTCCCAGCACACCACTGCTGTGCAACCAGGGTCCCAGCACACCACTTACAGAAGAGCTGTGCACACAGGGTCCCAGCACACCACTGCTGTGCAACCAGGGTCCCAGCACACCACTTACAGAAGAGCTGTGCACACAGGGTCCCAGCACACCACTGCTGTGCAACCAGGGTCCCAGGACACCACTTAAAGGCAGGAAGGTCACAAATAGCCTTGGATAATAGAAATTTTGAGATTCCTGAACACGGCAGTAGCAACAGGCATATGTAGGGGCTGAGCCATTATGAGAAACACCTCTAATCCCAGCACTTGGGAGGCAGAGGCAGAAGGATGGAAAGTTTGAGACTAGCCCGGGTTATGTAGCGAGTTCCTTGCTAGCCTGAGCAACATAGTAAGATCCTGTCTCAACAAGATCCAATAGAAAAAGGACGAGAATGCTAGTGTCCTGAAAAGCACTTGCCTAGCACTCACAAGACCCTGGGCTCCATCCTCAGTCTCTCTCTCTCTCTCTCTCTCTCTCTCTCTCTCTCTCTCTCTCTCTCTCTACCCAGGTATCTAGTTAGATGGCAAATAATTGTACATGCTTAGTGCTCACTCAGAATTGCACTAAAACTCTCAGCTGTTGCTTTTTTTTTAAAGAACACTTCAAACAAAAGAAAGGGGGTAGACTGTAAAAATTTCAATCATATTTAAATCAAATCTATTGAACCTCACTAATTTTAACTCTGTACCATAGCTGACATGATTTTGGTCACAGACAAGTGCATGTGCACACACGTGCATGTGTGGTGTGTGTACGTGTGTGCCTGTGTGTGTACGTGTGCTTGTGTGTGTGTAAATTCTTCAGGACAAAAACAAGTAACGCATAACAGAAAGCCTCCCCCACACTCTTCACCTCCAACTGGCCCCAGCCTGGTTCTCCCAAGTAGAAAGAGCCTGAGAAATTCTTACCCTGGTTTGTCTTCTGTGTGTTCACTGTTCACCTCCAAGGTTGCTGCAGGGGACAAGCAAAAGCAGAATCATGACAGACACCTGACACCAGAGGCCCTCCGACTGCTGTCAACCCAGTGGGGTCGCCTGGGACACCAGGGTCTGGGCATTAGTTTTCACTTAGTTCCCGGCCAAAGCAGCAAGGGCCTTACCTGCCATTGTTCAAGCAGCCCAGGGATGGGACTAAACACAGGGGAGCCTCGCTCCTATGAACAAAGATGAGAGGGATGAATAATGAATAAGCCACCAGAACTTGAAGCGGCTGGGAAGCGGGAGGCCCGGGTGAAGAAGGGAAAGAATGCTAGATGGGAAAGACCACAATTTCTTTCTCAGAGAGAGGAGGCCCACGCTCTGGGCTGAAACTGAAGCTCTGTATCCAAACACCAACCTGGGATGGGGACCAGGCCTCAGAGCCCCAAGCATCTCAAGGGACCACTTGAACCTGCTTGGTCTCCTAGCGGATGTGGAGGTATCCATCAATGTGCTTCCCTGACCTCTTGGCTCAGTTCCTGAAAAAGTTTCTTTTCAAAACAGTTTACTGCTGTAAGCACAATTATTCAGCAAACACTGTGGGTTTACCCACATGCCCTTCACGTAACAGATATTTACGAAGCCCCTCTCTGTGCTGTCATTAGGACTAAGAACAAAAATGGCAGGTCCAGAACGTCTCCAGACAGTGAGTCTGGGGAGGCTAATCCCTATGCCGGGGGCCTCCATGCCGCTTGTCAGCCCAGGTTTCTCCTGGGAGCACAAACTGGCTCCCAGTAGTTCAGAGCCAACATTCATTTAATATGTCCAAAGCCAGATTCCAAGCCTGCTCCCCTCACAGCCTCATCTGTCTCAACGAAGGGCAGTTCTGGGTGTCCTGGGCTCAGGTCTGTCCTGAAATCGTGCCTTTGGGTCAGACAGAACTCATACGGCGATTCCAACAGAGAGTCTCATATTCCTTACTAAGCACGGGGTGTCTGGAAGACAAATGGGGTGATCATAGAGGTGTCCACTGCAAAATGCAGCCTCTGCTCAGGGCTGGATGAACCAGGGACAGGGGCTTGCTCACTAATCCAAGCTGGCACTATGTGGCCCAGGATGGCCTTGAATTCGTGACTAATCCTCCTGCTAGTCTCTCAAATCCTGGGGTTAGAAAAGTAAACCAGACACTATGCCTGGCTAGTCCATTATTATTATTATTATTGTTATTATTATTATCATTATTATTTATAAACTGATTGTCCCATTAGCTCGGGCTTCTTATTAACTCTTATAACTTATATTAGCCCATTATTCTTGTCTATGCTAGAGACGTGGCTCGGTACCTTATTCAGCGAGGCAGTCACATCTTGCTTCTTCTGTGACTGGGCCAGGACTCTCCAATATTATTATTATATTTTAACCCGATATGCTTAGGCAGGAACCACAGAGCTGGACCTGAGGTCTGAGAAGAATTATCGCCAACAAGTGCTGGCCCTTTAGGTGCCCTCTGAGGCAGGTTCTGGAGTTATAGGGAAAGCTGGAACTTGAAGCCAGCAGCGCGGCTGACATTATTTCATAACATACTTTGTTAACACACATTATGGGGCCTATTCATACCCATTTTGCCATAATATGGCCATTATATTCTCAATCTTGATCCTTAGAGGCATAGAAACAGTCAACCTCCTCTTTCTTTGTAATTTTGCCTCTTGCGTTTTTCAGGACCTGATGTTCTTTTGGTCCCTATTCTCCGGCTGTTGCTTTATTCCCTTTGAGGTCTGCTCTTTCTCTCTGGTCTTCTGTGAAGTCTCCATAGGGTTCCATCCTGAGCCAAATCTGGTGCTCGCTCTACACGAGGAGGTCCAGGAAATGGAAGACATAGTAATCATTGTTTTTGTTTTTTGTTTTTTGGGTTTTTTGTTGTTGGTTTTTTGTTTGTTTGTTTGTTTGTTGTTTTTTTCTTTTGGTTTTTCGAGACAGGGTTTCTCTGTAGCTTTGGAGCCTGTCCTGGAACTAGCTCTTGTAGACCAGGCTGGTCTCGAACTCACAGAGATCCGCCTGCCTCTGCCTCCCGAGTGCTGGGATTAAAGGCGTGCGCCACCACCGCCCGGCCATAGTAATCATTGTTAAGCTTCATCACCAACTTGATTGGAGAAGCAGAGCTCTGTTTTGTTATGTCTTCAAAGAAGATGGGGGCTGGAGAGATGGCTCAGCCGTTAAAGGCTGGGCTCACAACCATAAATACAAAGAAGATGGACTTGGGGGAAAGACCTGCCCTGTATGTGGACAGCACCACCTGGTGGGCAGGTTCTGAGTAGACTAAAGGGGAAGCCAACCAAGGCCGATTCTCTCTCTCCTTCAGCTTGAGTGAACTGCTTGCTTGAGTCTGCCATGGCCCTGTGCTGTGGTGGACTGAATTCTCTGAGGTAATGAGTACCAACAAATCAGCCTCTTTTTGTTTGTTTGTTTTTGTTTTTCAAGACGTGGTTTCTCTGTAGCTTTGGAACCTGTCCTAGAACTAGCTCTTGTAGACCAGGCTGGCCTGGAACTCACAGGGATCCACCTGCCTCTGCCTCCCAAGAGCTGGGACTAAAGGTGTGCGCCACCACCGCCCCACCACAAATCCACCTCTTCATAAATTGCTTCCAGCAGGCATATGGTCACAGTAACAAAAAGTCTAACATATTAGCCAAACAAAACCATGATCTACCTAGCAGCTTTGGGACTGGCTCAAACACTTCAAATTCTATTTCTTTTTTTTAAATATTTATTTTATTTATTTATTATGTATACAATATTCTGTCTGTGTGTATGCCTGCAGGTCAGAAGAGGGCACCAGACCCCATTACAGATGGTTGTGAGCCACCATGAGGTTGCCAGGGATTGAACTCAGGATCTTTGGAAGAGCAGGCAATGCTCTTAACTGCTGAGCCATCTCTCCAGTCCTTCAAATTCTATTTCTAGAGTTCTCTTTTTAATTTAAAAAGTACCAAATGCATTCAGCCACCTGTTTGTAACCTACATGAATTCCAGGTGTTGCTCTTTGTGATTCTGGATAATTTCTGCATGAATCATATCAATGCTATTTTCAAATGTCTGTGTGAAATCTCAGATTAGACCGCTCAAGGCAGGAAATATAATTTGTAACAAAAATAGACTCATTCAAACCCAACACACCTGCGCTCCAGCTGAACCTTGTCCCCCCCCCCCCAGGCCCATCAGGTGAGTAAATCTCCAGGTACCTGCAAGCTCTGTCACGGAAAGTTTTTTTTTTTTTTAAATTTCAGTTCTATGAGGCAAAACGTTTCCTCACGTTTTTCAAGTATTTCAAGTTTCAGGACAAAGTAAAATGGTGATAATGTCTAGTGTAGAAATTCAGAGGCTATATGTATGTATGTATTATGTATGTATTATATATATATGTAGTATTATGCATACTACTTGTCCCATCTAGAACAGACTTAAGTCTACAGGGATTGTTTAACTCTACCCTAAATAAGCCCAGAAAGTCAGTGTGGAGTTCTTAGGACCATTGCAATTATTGTTTCTGAAAGAAGGAAGGAAGGAAGGAAGGAAGGAAGGAAGGAAGGAAGGAAGGAAGGAAGGAAAGAAAGAAAGAAAGAAAGAGGGAGGGAGGGAGGGAGGGAGGGAAGGAGAGAGAGAGAGAGAGAGAGAGAGAGAGAGAGAGAGAGAGAGAGAGAGAGAGAGAGAGAGAGAGAAGAAATTAAAAGGAAAGTCCATGACTGCTCCTGGGTACAGTGGAGACAGTTTGTTGTAGATAAAAGGGAGAGAGCATAGGGAGAGGCAAGGGGCATCTGAGTGAGTCCAGAGTGGACATGACCAGACTGACCTGTGTCCTGGGGGAGGAGGGCCACCAAGTGCATCAGCCAGGAGACCAAGGGTACAAAAGCGGCGGGTAACTAAAATGTCTGGATTATACAGCAAAGAGCCTTTAGGGGAAGGGGAGCCCAGACCCTGGGTTAGAGAGTTCCTGGGGAGAGGGCAGGGTATGCAGGCCATACTCGGTAACAGGTGGGGACTGAGGGATGCTGGGAGAACCCTGAGGCCAGGTCCGTTAAATAGGCACCTCAGCCATTTGTCCCAGGTTTGAAACTTACCAGTTTCTGTCCTTCTTCACCTGCTGAGGAGTAGTTCCTCCCCATCTGTCTATTTGCTGCCTTGTGTATCTGAGAGACTACACTCTTTCTTAGAGTTCCAAGTGACGTTCACATGAATGAGTTCCGGTGCAGGGTGTTTCACATCCGGTAAGCCGCTGGTCTGGCGCGTTTCTCATGATGAGGGAGACAGGCGCAACTCCGGTCGCATCCACACTGGCTTCTTGGATGTTTCTCTATCCTTGCTTTGTTTTTCTCCATTCTGTTTCTGTGACTTGGTGACTTCTGCCCTGCTCGACACCAGTTAGGCGCTCCCTCTCCCCCCATCAGCAGGCGCCACTCAAATGCGTACACTGCTAGTCTTGTGGATCAGCTGGCCTAGCTCAGAGAAAGAAAGAAAGGCCTAGAAGAAAGATCCCCTCGCAAAACTAAAGCAAGCAAACAAACAAATAAATAACTTTTTTTAATTTTTTTTTATTTTTTTGTTTTTTCGAGACAGGGTTTCTCTGTAGCTTTGGTGCCCATCCCGGAACTAGCTCTTGTAGACCAGGCTGGCCTAGAACTCACAAAGATCCACCTGCCTCTGCCTCCAAGTGCTGGGATTAAAGGCGTGCGCCACCACCGCCTGGCTTAAATAACATTCTTTAAAAAGTTTTCCTTCCTTACAAAAAATTATGGAACATGAGGCCTTTCTCCAGCCCAGAGAAAACCCTGCTCCACAGGCTTAGTGTGAAGTGGGCCCATTGCCCACGAGGCTCCAGAGTGCCAGCTGTCAGACTCCGGGCTCCCCACCACTGAAGAAATGGTTCAAAAGACGGGCTGCTTCCTCTGGGTCCTTTCCCCGCAGCCCCACGTTTGTCTACACCAGGAGAAACTCCCCTGACCAACATTCAGTACCATCTTGGGGAGCATTATCAATGGGTGAGTGAGATTCTAAGGATTTAATTCCTTAAGCAGCAGAAATCCCAACTGTTCCCAGGAGTCTGAGCACTGAGTCAGAAAGAGCCCTGCTGCTCCAGTCCCTTGGCAGCCCCTGGCAGAGAACTGCCAACACACTGGGTTCCCCGGTAGCAGGGACTTGCTCTCGGGCAAAGGTAGACTCCTGTCGGCAGACTCTGATCCTCGGACAGGCTGTCTGTGAACAGCTCTCTTGTCTTTCCCACTGGGTCCCTCAGTTCAAGGCAGAGGACAGAGGATGGTATCCAACCACTACATGGTCTGTGTGTGTCCTACCCCAGCTATAAATTCCACCATCGTTGTGGAAACACCGCCTTTGAGCAGCCCCCCACCTCCCAAATTTGCCGTCCTGTCTAATAAATGCCCAACTTAGCCGGACAGTGGGTAGTGGTGGCGCACGCCTTTAATCCCAGCACTTGGGAGGCAGAGACATGCGGATCTCACTGAGCTCTGTCTACAGAGTGAGTTCCAGGACAGCTAGAACTGTTACACAGAAAAACCTTGTCTCGAAAAATAATAAATAAATAAATAAATAAATAAATAAATAAATACTCAGCTTATATTTCTTTATTTTCCTTTCCCTATAATGAAAGTAGAATAGCCTTTCCCAGTAGATTCTATATGTATACACACATATATATATACACACACACATATATTTTATTATCAATATATAAAATATGTATTTTGTTTTTATTGAGCTATATATTTTTCTTTGCTCCCCTCCCTTCCCCTCCCCCTCCTCTGCCTTCTCCCATGGTCCCCATGCTCCCAATTTACTCAGGAGATCTTGTCTTTTTCTACTTCCCATGTAGATTAGATCCATATATGTTTCTCTTAGGGTACTTCTTGTTGTCTAGGTTCTCTGGGACTATGAATTGTAGGCTGGTTTTTCTTTGCTTTATGTCTAAAAGTCACTTATGAGTGAGTGCATATGATATTTGTCTTTCTGGGTCTGGGTTACTTCACTCAATATGATGTTTTCTAGCTTCATCCACTTCCCTGCCAATTTCAATATGTCATTGGTTTTTTTTCTGCTGTGTAGTATTCCATTGTGTAAATGTACCACATTTTCCTTGTCCATTCTTCAGTCGGGGGACATTTAGGTTGTTTCCAGTCCTGGCTATGACAAACAAAACTGCTATGAACATAGTTGAGCACATTGTGGGACAATTGAGTACCCTTTGGATATATACCCAAAAATGGTATTGTTAGTTCTTTTTTTTTTTTTAAGTTTTTCGAGACAGGGTTTCTCTGTAGCTTTTTGGAGCCTGTCCTGGCACTAGCTCTTGTAGACCAGGCTGGCCTCAAACTCACAGAGATCCGCCTGCCTCTGCCTCCCGAGTGCTGGGATTAAAGGCGTGCGCCACCACCGCCCGGCATATTGATAGTTCTTGAGGTAGGCTGTTTTCTAATTTTCTGAGAAATCACCGTACTGATATCCAAAGGGGCTGTACCAGTTTGCACTCCCACCAGCAAAGGAAGAGTGTTCCCTTTATCCCACATCTTCTCAAACATAAGTTGTCATCAGTATTTTTTTTTCTTGGTCATTCTTACAGGTGTAAGAATCTCAGAGTTGTTTTAATTTGCATTTCTCTGATGGCTAAGGATGTTGAGCATTTCCTTAAGTGTCTCTCAGCCATTTTAGATTCCTCTGTTGAGAGTTCTGTGTTTAGATCTGTACCCTATATGTATATGTGTATAGATGCACACACGCACATATTTTTCATTGCCAAGATACTAAGGTTTTTCATATTTGCCATCAGGACAGAACTACGTTTCCTTTCACTCTCTCTCCCTCCCTGGCTCCATGTCTGGGTCTCTAGAAAGAGTTGCTACTCAAGAAGTACCACTGGTCCAAAGGATCGATGGATTGCCAGACAGACAGACAGATGGAAACATGTCTGTGTTGTCATCTTCAAGGCGACTTCTCAACAATGTATAGAATCCTCATAATATTTATTCAGAACCCGTCAATAAAAGGGCATCTCTTAAGCCTAGCTAGGGTTCATACAATAAAATGCATTAATGAAGATTCTGTTGTTTGCTTTTTGATTTTACCAAAGAGCTGGAGGAAACCCTGGTGACCTGGGTAGAATGTCTCAGTGACTGGTTGGACTGGTTTGTTCCCAGCATAGCTCAATTCTGTCAGGGCTTCTTGCCTTCCACTAGGTTCTGTTTTTTTAAAAAATATTTATTTATTTATTATGTATACAATATTCTGTCTGTGTGTATGCCTGATGGCCAGAAGAGGGCACCAGACCCCATTACAGATGGTTGTGAGCCATCATGTGGTTGCTGGGAATTGAACTCAGGACCTCTGGAAGAGCAGGCAATGCTCTTAACCTCTGAGCCATCTCTCCAGCCCCTCCACTAGGTTCTGAAATGACTGTGTACAGTTGGGAGTTCACATGGCTCTCTTGGGGTTCAGAAAGTCAGAGGTCCCTCTTCTTCATCATGAAGCTGTGGAGGTTCTGTGGAATCTTTTTAAACTGAATCGCCAGGTTTTGTTGTCATTATTATTATTATTACTATTATTGTTTTCAATAATAAAAACACCCAGAGTACTCACCAGACAATGGCAACACTGCAGGACTCCTTAACTAAGAAATCAAAACTCCATTCCTGGGAGGCAGATGCTCTTCTGTGGCTCCGGGTGTGATACCCTGGATAAAATACCCATTGTCAGCCGTGGATCGTCAGCCGTGGGAGGACCACAGTTAACGCAGGAGGAACATGCTATTCAAACAGAATGGCAATTCTACGAGGAGTGTGTGTTGATATCTCCCTGTTCCAGGTAGTTGTCTAGAAAATGAAGTGAGGAGACAGAGCCTTTTCCTGCTCCATAAGAACTCAGCAGAGAGCAAGACGGATAAACAGAGTCAGGGCTCGAAGGCCCTATATGTGCTTCTCAGTCTGCCTTCCATGCCGGAAGAGCAGCTGGTTACAAATGAGGCATCTGACTCCAAACGCCCGGCCTACCAAATCTGAATCTCTGGCTTCAGATTTAGCCCTTGGTTAGCGTATTCCAACCTGAGGGGACATGGAGCTACTAGAGCAGTATCTCCCTGGAGCTCTCCTGACAGCCAGCCTGCCTGCCTCCATCCTTCCCAGTACAATGCTGCTTCCTTCCCGAGTTCCACGTTTGTTTCAGCCCAGTGACACCAAGTCGTCATGTGTTGGGGGGAGGAGTTACTGCCCTTCTTCAGGCCCCTGTGGCTTTATTTATTAAGCTTAGATCATAATTTACATCTCGTGGTGTCGGTATCAACCCCTTTCCATCTCTCTGTCATTGAGGGTCATAAGTAACAGACCTAAGATCTGCCATTTGAAAAACAACCACACATTTATAAGCAGTCATTTTGCTCACAAGTTCATCTATTGATTTCAATGTGAACATTTAGTTAATAGAAAATACTTCAGACCCAGCAGGGGTTCTTCTCAGACATTCTTTACAGGGTGGTTGGTTTTAAACAGTCTCCGGGCATTTGGAATGGCTTTTTGCCTTTTGCCTGAAAAAAATCAGACTAACCACTACCATGGCTTGACTAATGGGGTCTTGTGTAAGTTCTTCTGAAATGGGAGATCTTTAACTTTCTACAAAATCTCAATCTCATTCTGCTGCATATATTTCTTAATATTTCTAAATAAATGCTGGCCTCTGGCCTTTTGTAGTCAAACAATCCAAATCAAACCAAGATCGTCTATGGGAGAGGGAGCAAGGTATGTCCTGAGAAATCTGTTGGAAGAAACTGTTAGAATCAGTTTGGAATAGCCACAAACTAAGAATGACCTCAGCTTGCTATGGGGCAAACTTTGTGAGCCTGAACATGAAGGGTGTTTCATTTAGGCAGAAGCACCCCATTGAGCAACTTCAATGGTAGTGATGACCACTGCCTGACCCCTGACCCCACCAAGCTGAATGGTACACTTAGATACCGAGTCAGACAAAATCTGATCCTCTATGGCTGGGGAGAGAAGCCAAAGGCGCAGGAGGCCAATTGCCTGCCCTGCGTCAACTTGACAGAAGGCAAGAGACCCGGGACGCAAAAGTCATTTGAGACATAAGGCACTTTAGTCACAGACATTTCCTTCCATTTCTGTACCCAAACAGCAGTCACCCCAGGACCTGGACTCTCAGAGCTCCTAGCTCTGCTCTGACTGAGGCAGAGCTCTCAGCAAGTGCACAGTGCCCACAGCAGCTGCCGCCTCTCCCCAGTGATCACAAGGGAGCAGGAGTCCCAGCTTCCAAGCAAAGTCATTCCGGCGGTTAATAGACCTTCAGTTTAGGAAAGTTCTTCCTTAGGTTTAATCAATTCTCTCACTGCAAGACTCATCAACTCCTGTTCTATTCTCTGCGGAGGTGGAAAAACAAGATAGTGCACCATTTCAAACCCTTCATTGGCTCACAGTGTTGGAGCCAAAGGAGGTGGCAGATATTGGTATTTGACGTTAGAGTCCACACAGGAGGATGCTTGCCCAGAGATGCACGTGTATTCAGTGGGCTTTAGTGTCCACCACCTGCAAAACACTGGACGGAAAGCCGGGGACGGTTGACTAGACTAGCCCCCTGTGTGTGCATTTTCCACTCCACTGTGTTCCTGGAAGCGTCCTCCTAGGCTTCTCCGCGAGCAGGATGACATGAGTCATATGTTCCTCTCACCTGACCTAACTTAGAGATAGCATCGCCCCTCTAGAAAAGCCTGTTTCATAGGGATTGAGTCAGCTAGTGCCGTGTTTTCCTATCCTTACCCATGGGTGGCAAGGACTGCGGTGTTGTGACTGCCATCAATCAGTCTCATAACAGGTGCCTCCATTTGGAGAGTGGTGGCCTTAGGGTCAGAGCGTGGTAACAAAGTCGGCATTGGTTTGGCTCCTTCCAGCACTGCCAATTCCTTCTCCACCCCACCCCCATCCTCCCTGTCTCTCAACATAGGTACTTAGAGAACGTCCTCAACCCCTGGGCATAAACCTATCCTTTTAAATTGTGTAGTTTTTGTCATATACACAGTTTAATTGTTCATAAATGGTTTCTACTTTAGATCTAGTCCATTTTCTTCTCTCACTCCGCATGTTATGAGTTACCCCCTGCCCTGTGCACATTCCACTCGTGGTTTTTGACAGCTGCAGAGCCTCCTTGGTGTGCAGTTACTGCTTGCTTCATAAACATTTCCCTCTTATGATGGGCAGCAAGTGGATACCTTAGAGAACGTGCAGAAAGTGTCCCTGGAGCACATTTCCCCCAGGTGGAGATGGAGAACGTGCAGGAAGTGTCCCTGGAGCACATTTCCCCCAGGTGGAGATGGAGAACGTGCAGAAAGTGTCCCTGGAGCACATTTCCCCCAGGTGGAGATGGAGAACGTGCAGAAAGTGTCCCTGGAGCACATTTCCCCCAGGTGGAGATGGAGAACGTGCAGAAAGTGTCCCTGGAGCACATTTCCCCCAGGTGGAGATGGAGAATGTGCAGAAATTGTCCCTGGAGTATATTCCCCCAGGTGGAGATGGAGAACGTGCAGAAAGTGTCCCTGGAGCACATTTCCCCCAGGTGGAGATGGAGAACGTGCAGAAAGTGTCCCTGGAGCACATTTCCCCCAGGTGGAGATGGAGAACGTGCAGAAAGTGTCCCTGGAGCACATTTCCCCAGGTGGAGATGGAGAACGTGCAGAAAGTGTCCCTGGAGCACATTTCCCCCAGGTGGAGATGGAGAACGTGCAGAAAGTGTCCCTGGAGCACATTTCCCCAGGTGGAGATGGAGAACGTGCAGAAAGTGTCCCTGGAGCACATTTCCCCAGGTGGAGATGGAGAACGTGCAGAAAGTGTCCCTGGAGCACATTTCCCCAGGTGGAGATGGAGAACGTGCAGAAAGTGTCCCTGGAGCACATTTCCCCCAGGTGGAGATGGAGCTGGTGTAAAACACGAGTGTCACCATCCCTAGACACAGCAACAAATGCTAAGAACCTGAACAGGCAAGTTCCCTAAACTCCGAAATCTTCCAGTCTGCAATCTTGAAGGATTTGAATCCTAAATGAGGAACTCCTAAAGTAAAACCTCTCGAGCCGCAATCGCTGTTTTCACAAATGGTAACATCGGAGGAACAAAGAAATCAATTCTGAGCAAGTGACGTGTGACACATCAGGATGAAAATGTCCCTTGGCAAATGGATAATTTATCCACACCTGGACGCCTTCCAGCAGAATCCCAGGATCTCTGAATGAATCTGAGCGCCATTTGCCTGGAACAGACAGTGAAGTCACTGACTGGTTCAAAATACTCTGCCCACTGCCAGGAAAGGAGACATCCATGCGAAAGCGTGCTGCTCCATTACCTGCACTGTGTGCACCAAACCTCCACGCCAGCATTGTGGGAGGGGGTACACACACCCCCAAGAGCAGAGCTCATATTAAATCAGAAGAACTTACGAATGATCAGGGCCTCAGAGAAAATGAATGCATTCTTAGAGGAAAGCTGTGACCTAAAAGAAGACAGGAGCTGTTCATCTCCAAGCAAGGCTTCAGAATACAACTGGTGGCTCTGGAAGTTAGCCTGCTTTCAGGGTCTAGACCTGCACAACTGGTGGCCAGCTGGCCCTACAATGCACCTCTTCATCTGTCAGATACTTTGTTTTTGTATTTTCCTCTATAGCATTTTACCCCCACTTAAATTATCAGCATTTTAATAAAAGTCACTCTTTATGTTGGTTTTCATCTTTGAATCAATACGATACTGGATGCACAAAGTATATAAAGACTTTTAGAGAGTTCTAATTCACTTTTTATTTTTCCAAAATTGACTACATAAAAGTATCCTGATAGTGATACTGTGTATGTCTATAAAAACGTTGGGCCTGTCTGGAAACGTTAGCTCATTGGTAGGATACTAACCTGGCTTGCCAAAAGCTCTGGACTCAGTTTCCAGCAGCGCTAAAAACATGCTGACACTTTCTCAGCAAATAGAAAAAAAAAAAGGTCTGATTTTCTTTTTGGCGTATCTGCACTTGTGAAAGTTAAGGTCTCTCTAGATCTCAGCCTCTGTGGCCATTACATATGCTGAGAGACCCATGAGAGTACCAAGAAGGAAGTTGCCCAACACATTATTTCTGATGACTATAGTTCTAAAGCTATGTAGATGTAATTGCCCAACCACAGCGATAAATCCCTGGACACATTTCACTTTTTACTTAATTTGCGAAATAGTTCTTCTGTTGTGGCGGTCTGAATGAGAGTGGCCCTCATAGACTCAGATAGTTGGTACTGGGTTCTCGGTTGGTGAAACTGTTTGGGAAGGATCGGGAGGTGTGACCTTGTTGGAGAAAGTGTGGTACTGGGGGCAGGTTTGAAGTTTAAAAACCCCACACCACTCCCTCTATACCCAGAGAGTCTGGGATGTTTAATTGGAAGCATGATGTCAGCCCCTAACATCCTTATCCAAAGAGTCGGGAATGTTTGGGCGGGGCTTCACCCCAGCCCCTGGCATCCATTTTGGGATGTTGGGTGGAAAGTTCCATGTCAAGCCCTTTCCCCTAGGAGTTACCTCAGTCCAGACTCCACCTCCAAGAAAGCAAGCCTGCCAAACAATGGCCCCTCCCCAGGGAGGGTCAAGACCACTCCCACAGGCTATTTGAACTGATCCCAGAGAAAGAACAAATGATCTTTCCAGTTCTCCTTTTCCCTCTCATGGTCCCCTCCATCTTCTTCCCTGGGGGCCTGAAGGGGAGCACTGGCATCCACTAAACCTGGGCTTTTTAAAATTCGGTTTGATTTGGTCCGATTTGGATTATTGTATTGGCAGAGAGGCTTATCGGGCTGGAAAAACTGTACACCACCTTTAAATTTCCCATAATAGTTTTTAGACTTGAAGAGTTGCATGGATGGTCTAAGACTTTCTATTTACACCCTTAGTTCTCCTCCCCCAGTGCTCGCAGCCCACACAGCTCCAGCACCAATCGGAAAACCAGCTGGCAACAGCTCAGCACTCACTAAACGGCCCTCACTTGAGTTTCGCCTGTTTCAGTTGTACCCATTCTTGGGGTTTCATTCATGATTTCATATTGCATCCAGATATTTTCCCTTAGTTCTTTAAGAACTAGTGCTGGGGGCTGGAGAGATGGCTCAGTGGTTAAGAGCACTGACTGCTCTTCCAGAGGACCCGGGTTCAATTCCCAGCACCCACATGGCAGCTCACAACTGTCTGAAGATCAGTTCCAGGGGATCTGACACTTCACACCAATAAATTTAAATAAAGTTAAATAAACCATAAAAATATTTTTAAACAACAACAACAAAAGAACTAGTGCTGGTTGATTGCTTGTCTTGTGGAACAGACTTCAACTAGAGTCTGATGGTTCTACAGGACTGGAACAAAGTTATGATTTTAAAAACTGTATTTTTCATGTGTTTTTATATGTGTTCATATACATGTGGCTGTGTGTGGAGGCCACTCCCCACCTTACTCTTAAATCTCTCTCTCCCTCCCTCTCTCCCTCTCTCTCTCTCTTTCTCTCTCTCTCTCACACACACACACACACACACCTACGAGAGAGAGAGAGAGAGAGAGAGAGAGAGAGAGAGAGAGAGAGAGAGAGAGAGAGAGACTTGGAGATCATGAAAGTCAGAGGATAACTTTGAGGGATTAGCCCTCACCTTTATGTGGATTTTGGGGATTGAACTCGGGTTGCCAGGCTTTCATTGCCGAGTGACAGACAGTGCCTTTACGCACTGAGCCATCTCACCGGCTCCTCCAATCCTCCTGTCTCTTTGTCCCCAGGGCTAGGACTGTGGGCACAGGCCGTTGTACCTAGTTTTGTGTGAGTTTTGGGGAGCTGAACTCAGGTCCTCATCTGCATGGAAAGCTTTTTACTTATTGAGACATTGAGCATTATTGGTAAATCACATAAGGGGACCGGGACATCAAAATGCTTTCTTCCTGGCTAACGAGCTGCCTACTCTGCCTTTCCCTTTGTGCTCGGGGCTATGCGGACAGGTCAAGTCCTGATTATGCTTGAGAGAGCCAGACAATTGTCTCCTGTTCCTCCTTATTATTCTCAAACTTCATTGCTTTTGTTGCTACAGTAGTGAAGTTTGGGCTTCTGGGCATCAATCAGTGCCTCTGGAAGAGAAATCCAGTGATGCCCTTTGGGCTCTTGTCGTAACCTCTCGCCAGCTCTGGACGCTAGCAATGACTTCCTTCTCTTAGATATCCTTCCTTCCGGGATTTCACACACCAGCTTTCTTTCCCTATCTACTCTCCTCTTCAGCCCCACCCTTTAAATGAAGACACTATCAGGGCACTATCTAGGCAGTCTTCTCTCCAGGAGGTCACCTATAGCAGCTTCAGGTACAATCTGTAATTGACTTCCCGTTCTGGCTCTGCATCTCCCGTGTCACACAGAGCACTGCACAGTGAAACATCATTCACCAGCAGCTGTCTGTGACCAGAGGACCAGGTCTCCCATTCAGTGTCCAAATCTGTGTACATCATCCAATTCGATCCCCCCAACTGCTTTCTATTCTTAAAAGACTCCCAGCAACAACTGAAACACAAGTGGTTTCTGTCATTTTCCTGGTACAAAACACCATCTTCTGCGGCTTCTGAGTCCTGCTCCGGCTCTTATACCAATGACTAGCAGTATAGCCTGTGTCGGTCTTTATTGGAACAGTCGAAACCACTCACTCACGTATGCCCATAGATGCTTTTGCCTTACAAGAATCACACACACACACACACACACACACACACACACACACACACACACACACACGTCCTTTATGGAAAAGGTTTGCTGACCTACTATGAATTGAGGCTAAAGCCAAAACCAAGGCCATAAAGACCATAAGATGGTTTAAGAGGCCACAATCCAATTCCGGTTTCTCTGCACCATATCAGACTCCGTCTGCTTCCAGTTTCATCTCCCCACATGCAGCTTCGTCAGGGACTGCACACTAAACACACACCTTGACTCCCCGCTCTGTCAGTGGTTCGCCTCTCTTTTCTCGGTCCTCAGCTTAGATGCCACTTCTTCCGTGTGACCACTCGTGAACTCCCCCATGTTAAGGGTCAATAGGTTCCCAGTCCTGTCTAAGCTGCAGGTAGTATCTTGTGCCCCGCAGTGCAATGTGACGTTTCTGCTAGAGTAAGCAGACTCAGGACTTTTCTGTCTTGTTCGCAATGGAGTCCCCAGCACTTATCTGAGTATTAGGTGTCCATTCTGGTCCTGTCAAGTCTCTTCTGACTCTGCCCACATCCCTATGTCTCCATCACAAGCCCACTCGCTGAGTGCTGCACCTAGGCTATAAAGGAACCAGACCGCCTTACACTCTACAGTCACGGACTCATAAAAAAGCCCAAAGAACAACTTGCTCCTCTGATAAAAACAGTAAACCGTCAGGTGCTTACAAACCACTTCTGCAGTTTCTTTTCCCTTCCTCTCCAAACCTTCTATACTCAGGGTCAGATGGTTCCTCTCAGCCCCATAGCTACAGGTATTCTTGGAACTCTGTCTGGACCTCTGGGTCTGCTACGGGTCTGAAATGATTCCTCCCGCTCCCCAGATGTCACCTGGTATTTAGTGGCCATCTACATCGCTAGTGCCCACAAGTTTATTCATATGCCCCCATTCTGATAGGGGTGGCAATTTCCATTCTGCCTCAAACACATACATCTTTAACCTTTATCAAACCCAGAAGTACTCCTTTCCCCCTTTCCCATTATATTTCCAACATTTACCACACTGCACAGTAAGGGTCCACTAAATATGTACTAAATAAACTCTGTGTGTGTTTGGTTTTTCAAGACAGGATTTCTCTGAACAGCTCTGGCTGTCCTGAAACTTGCTTTGTTTATCAGGCTGGCCTCGAACTCACAGAGATCCACCTGCCTCTGCCTCTTGAATGCTAGGATTAAAAGCATGTGCTACCACCACCTAGCAATAAATGAACTTTAAACACTTCCATACTGAAGCTATTTTTACAATTCCAAAAGAAAACTGGCAGCTCCCGTCCAATCTAATCTCCAGGGAGATGGGCGGCCCAGAGGGTTAAGAAGCTTGTCGAGAAGTCGGATGACTTGAGTTTGATCCTGGAGCCAAGAGAACCAAGCCTACAAAGTTGTCCTTTGACCTCCATATGCATGCTGTTACACCTGCCCCTGACACACAGAAACATCCTACCCATGTGTGCTCACGCACACGCTTGTGCACATACAAATATTTTAAATCTGCTCCTTAGTCAGGTGGTGGTGGTGCACACCTTTAATCCTAGCACTCGGAAGGCAGAGGCAGGAGGATCTCTGTGAGTTTGAGGCCAGCCTGGTCTACAAGAGCTAGTTCAAGGACAGGCTCCAAAGCTACAGAGAAACCTGTCTCAGAAAAAAAATATATAAATATAAATATATATAAATAAATAAATAAATCTGCTCCTTAAACCATACAGTGACTTCATCTCTCAAGTCATGCCTGATTAACAGGGAGTTTTTCTAAGTGTTGTAAACAGAGAAGGAATCACATTGCTCGAACGAACTCTGCCCTTTTCAGCTGATCACTCTTGAATTAAAGAGTGCTTAACATAATCCAGCCAGAGAGTAAGGCCTGAGGAAAGGACTGGTGTGGACAGGATGGGTGGAGCAGTCTTCATTCATCCCCCTCACAGGTGTAGCTACCAAACAGATCACAGGAGATGTTCCTTGGGGATCTGATTTTAGAGGTTAAAACCACAGGTTTTGTTTTCGTTGATGCTTTATTTTGTTGTTTTCCAACATGACTTCAGAAAAGCCAACAAAAGGAATTTGAGAATGAGCAGCTACTTTCCCGACAATGGTCTGGAGGGGCTTGGGTTTATGGTCAGCATCTTGTATAGATCATAGAAATCAATAAATATCAGAATGTGTAAAACCAAATTACTACCTTGTGAACTACGAGACAGAGGTGCACTGATGAGAACTGCCGGCTCATGTGGGACCACAGACTATTCGAAACAAATGGCCTTAGGAAGCCGTTTCCAAGTCTAGGTGGGAACTCCCCGTGGAAAGCAGGACCAGGGCAGTGTGCCTCGAGTCTACACGTGCATCTCCCTTCCATTCCCCAAACACGGGCACTTCACCAAGGCGTGGTTAGGAGAGCACACAAAAGTGGGGCCTGTCCTGCAGGGGGAAGCAGGAGGGCACCCAGGCCTGTTGCTGCCCTTTGCAAGGCGGTTCCTAATTACATCATTCACTGGGGATATCGTTGGAAAAGAACATAAACATTCAACATTTTAAGGATCTTGCACAAAGCAAATGACAGTAGGTTTTATTAACATATCTTACAACGCCACTTATTCCTAGTTTTATCATTTCTGCTTAATTATAAAGGTTGACTTCGCTTCTACAGTAATGTACTGTATTTAAATGATCATTCACACAAGATCACACCAGTACATGGTTTTGAATATACACACATCACTCTAACTTGGACCTGTTATTTTTGAAAGTGGGTTTATAAATGGGACTTATAAAAGCTAGGGGAAATGGGAGTTCTAATTTAGCAGCATGCACGTATGGATTCAAGTACAATTTTCAACCAAGTGCTTTTTTTTAAAATTTACTGGTGACTAATTCACCAATACCAAAATAAACACTATCAAATATCCAAATTTTAAAGTTAAGGCTAATATTTTCACTTCACATCCATATGCACAACCATAGACATTCCATTTGAATATGTAGTGACCAAAGTCTGAATACAGTATGCCATGTATATAGAGCATCAGAGTTCCAAACTGTACAATTATTCAAGTTCATGAGACCTGTAAGAGTATTTACTAGAGATGCAGTCAGCATTTTTCTCCTCAACCACACTTACGAATGGTCTGGTATTCATAATACCGATGCAAAAAAGGGAACAAGCTGAACTTACAGGATTGTCTGAAAGAGCTGGTGCTGGAGGACAGTGACTCGCTGGACAAACCACTCTAGTCTATGGTATCTCAGTACTGGAAATGGAGAGAGGCACAGCAAGCCATTTCCACACAGAAGGTGCTCCTGGTGACCTGAGACGGAACTCTTCTGTGTGTACACACTGTTCCCTCACTCTGATGCAGCGCCATCCGTCACTCCATGCATGTCATTCCACAAGTTTAGAACATGGGCCTGATGTTCCTTTTTTATTTTCTCATTTGATGTAATTTATTGAGACAGGGTTTCTCTGTGCAATAGTCCTGGCTATCCTGGAACTTGCTTTGTAAGACAGGCTGGTCTCGAACTCACAGAGATCTACCTGCTTCTGCTTCCCAAAAGCTGGGATTAAAGGTGTGCGCCAGCACCGTTTTACTTTCACAAGTAAAAATGTAATTTTATGTAACAAGCCATGGAAATCCAAAGTACCAGGAACTGCTTGATAGCACTACATATGTGAAATAATCATCAAATTATTAAATCGCCTATAAAAAAAATCTTCCCTCTTACTGAGTGTATTTTAGCTCAACCATTCCCATTCTGAACTAAAAACCCCTACTACATAAGCTGATCTTCACAGCAGTTTCTGAAAGCAGAGGCATGACTCATTCACGAGGACCAGCACCTCTGAGCATTCTCCCCGTAGGAAACCACACAGAAATCGCAGAGATTATATTGCATGAACATAATACAGATGAGTCCTTCAGTCGGTAGGAAAGTTCCAAAAATTAAAGTTCATCTGTTGGGGTGAGGGAGCATTTTCAATCTGATCACAGAAACACAAGCTTGGTTGGTGATGAAGGTGAGCATGCACAGAATCAACACTCTGCCATGTATACGTTCTTAACCCTTTCGATTTTATTGTAAAATCTATTTGTCACTAACAACTTTAATAGTTCATTCCACTGAAATGGCAAATTGATTTTTGAGTGTGTGTGGTGCTTAAGCTGAAACTCAGGTTCTGTGAATGTTAGCTAAGCAGTCTACCACTGAGCTAGACCCTCAGTCCCCAAGCACACACAAGCTCGGCGCCACCCCAGCGCACAGCACTCACGACACGGACAGCAGCTATCTATTTTACAGCTAGTTCAATTATTTACCCGGGGAAAGCGTTTATGAAATTCCTGAGAATGAATTAAGTTTTCAGCAAAGCCTTAAACTTTTAACAGATTCCTCACAATAAGAAAAAATTTTAAAGTTCTACTATTAGACCAATTTTTACTATACAATATTTCACATAAATCATGTTTTACATTTTCTAATTACATACAGCAAAAACCTCAGATCCGTACACGGGTGACAAAGGAAAAGATGCATTGTGTTTAGCAGATGCAAATGAAAACACAGACAGAGCAGTAAACTTCAAAGAAATCACATCCGCTCTATCAGTGGACAGCGGTCAGGGCATTTAGGGAAAATCATTTCTGAATGATTTTTGTGGACAAGTTGTGCTTTTTATTAATTGTGCACTTAAAAAAAATGACCACTAAAGAATGATTTAACTTATTTGTTGTCCAGATACTTGAGAAAAATTATTATACCATTAATGTGGTTACCAAGCACCTAATTTTGAAAAGGCTTCATAATGTTTTCTTTTTAATCCCTCAGCAAAGACATCAATTCCCCCAAATTAAATTAAAGCTTATTGTTGATGAAATCAGTATCAATGAGGATGGTAACATTTGCAGTGCTGAGGTGGGGGTCACAGTCCGTTGTAGTGCGGACCCCATCTTTTATTGATGTGATCAAAAGTGTGTGCAATCCACTGCTGCTCGAGCACTCGGTATCGCTCCTCACAGATGTAGAGAGGCTTGCCTCGCCTGCAACACAGACCAGACAGAGTGTTACGTCATACAATCCGACCCGGCCTTCCTATGCACTTCTTCTTTAACATACTGTGGCAAAGATAACAATATGATTTTATTGCATGTGGTCTGTATTTTGGATAGGAAAAATAACTCGAAGCTAAAAATAACTATTTCAATTAAGATTGTCAGATTTTGTAATATTTCAACAGTCATAATGACAAAACCAGGTGGCACATTGGTTTCTATGCTGGCTTCAGGAAAACACCTGACACATCCGAGTGGGGCTGACCTAAGGTCGCGGTCCTCTTCTCCATGAGCATCCAGATAGACGGAACCCCAGAGGCAGAAGCGATGGCCTCGGATAATGATAATCACTGACGCATTGATTAAAAGGAAAATTCCGGTTCCGGCTCCACAATTCTGAGAATGCTTTAAAAAAAAAAATGCTTTTTAAATCAAATGGCCTTTATATAAAAATCAAGAACATCTTAACTAATAGTTAACAATATAAAGCTATTTAGTTTTAAAATAAGATTTCATCTATTTAAAGCCATAACCCCAGCCCCCACAGCTCTTTAATATATTGGGAAGAGTCTGGGTAAGCATTGTGTAAGAAGCAGCCATGGCTCACCTAGCTGAGGCTAGCACCCTCGGTGCATCAGTGAAGGCTGTTTCCCAGCTGGTTGAAAAGTGGGCAAGAGAAAGGAGAACTGAAATTGTACTTAAGAGAGGCTTTATATCTTAAGTACAGCCTGGGTTTACCTTTGAATGTACTGTTTAACTCACAGTCTGAAGAGCTGAAGCTCTCATTGCACCACACTTCCTCAAGGCTGGGTTTTACACCTCTGCCACTTGCTCACCAGCACACGCTCACAGTAACCATGCTCACCAGCACACGCTCGCGGTAACCGTGCTCACCAGCACACGCTCGCGGTAACCGTGCTCACCAGCACACGCTCGCGGTAACCGTGCTCACCAGCACACGCTCGCAGTAACTGTGCTCACCAGCACACGCTCGCGGTAACCGTGCAGTGCTCACCAGCACACGCTCACAGTAACCATGCTCACCAGCACACGCTCGCGGTAACCGTGCAGTGCTCACCAGCACACGCTCGCGGTAACCGTGCTTACCAGCACACACTCGCAGTAGCTCTGCTGTTTGCAGCACAGTCCCTTCAGGCACACAAAAGTGCCACAAACAAGGCAAACAGCTGGGTCCTTAGGAACCTTGGTGCAGACACTGCAGGTTTTTCTGTGGTAGTACTGAAAGATGGTGTTGTAATTCTCAGGCAACTGTAACAGGTGTGGTAATTTCCATCTTGATTCTTGGATAAGCAAAGCCTAAAACATCCAAAAACATAGTCATCAGCCCCATGTATATAGGTTACTAAAATTACATATTCAATTTTTAAAGGGATTTTATTTTAGGAAGGAAAATCTGCCTTCAAGAATGTGACTTATTTAATGAATAAATAAGTTTTCCATTTTACAAGCAATAAAAACAGATTTTTTATTAGTCTTTATTTCTATACAGATTTTGATTATAACATGTAAAATTTAAGGTAAGCACCCTAAAACATTGTATTTTTAAGAGGAAAAAATTAGTATCTCTGAACATGCATGAAAATATATCTGTAAATAAAACAGTTAAACATTTTCAAGACACCAGGTCTTGACTCTTAAGCTTTTCCTTAGCAGAAGTCACGATTCCTATTTTAATGCTTTACATGAGCTCTCCTTCCTAGAATAGTTAAGGTTCATAAACTCTAGGTTGTCAAGGTCACTTGTAACTGTAAGTACGAGCCTTTAACTCTTTGAATAAACTTCCTATTTGCATTCCTGTATGAAAACTCCAAGTTAGTTAAAGCTTCCTGCAGGGCAAACTTTATTTCCAACCCCCAGCTGTAAAGAGGTACTGGTGGTGTATCCTCTAGACGGTACTCCATTCACAGTGCAGTTCCATATATTCATTAGGTGACTGTTTGCGTTAAGGCTTCACCACAGCCCCTAGCATCCACATATCCAAAGAGTCTGGAACGTTTGGGTGGAAATTCCATCCCAAACAACTCCGGGAGTTGCCTCAATACAGACTCTACCTCTGAGAAAGCACGCCAAATGGTGGCCCCTCCCCAGAGATGCTCAAGACCATTCCCACAGGGTATTTAAACTGACACCCAGAGAACAAAGACTTGGCTTTCTGGTCTTCCTTCCCCATCTCGTCTCTGGGGAGCTGGAAGGCCACCTGGGAACGCTGGTGTTCATTAAACCTGGGCTTTTTCTAATTGGTCTGATTCAGATTATTGCTTCAGCGGAGAGGTTTATCCAGATGCAAAAACTTTTCAGTGACTAATTTCTATAAGACACTTTCTAGAGATTGGGAAATTTAAAGAAAACTAAGAATTTTTGTTCTGTGAAGTCCTCATTAGGATACATTAAAGAGCTGGACAGTGGTGGCCCTCGCCTTTAATCCCAGAATTTGGGAGGCAGAGGAAGGTGGATCTCTATGAGTTCTAGGACAGTCAAGGCTACAAAGAGAAACTCTGTTTCCAAAAGCAAAGAAACAAAGATACATTAAAGAAACAAATGTGACAAACAGAAGCTGAGCTCAGTGGCACTTGGGGATTCAGGGTTAATCACACTTGAGGCCCTGGGTTGAATCTTTCCCACAAATATTAGACACAGCTCAAGAGATGAAGGAGGTTAGGAATATAAAAATGGACTAGCAGACAATCTTGAAGGAAGAGGTAAAGCCTCAAAAGGCGATAGATTCAAAAGAAGGATAGTAGGGCTTCCTGAGACAGAAGTAGAAGTAATGGGCAAATTTGTGGGGTTTTAAAGTCTGCAACACACTTAAAACTCTTTTGTGTCAAATCTGAGCAAGGTAGCAAAGGAGTGGTAATATAACAACGGAAACACACGCAGAACAGTGAAGGCCCTTAACCAAGTGGGGCAGTCTTCCTAAATGTGCAGACAGCACCTAGATAAGCGGGAACATGTTCCAGGAGAACCAGGAAATGCTGATGATTTGCATCTAAGGTCAGAAAGTCATGTGCTAGTTACTCTCTGACTTTTACTATCAGAAAACCAGTCTACTCTCTTCACATCTAAACAATCTCTGGTGTCTTCTCGCCTTACTGTATCCAGTAACGGGCAACAGAATTATTCTGTGGAATAATATTTTCATCATATCACTCCATTTCTCAGTACCGACAATTGCTTTTTTTAAAAGGCTGTATAGAAACCATGGCAAAAGCAGCGAGCCTTGTTGCCTACTTCTCCACTCTCAAGTCACTGGCCAATGTCTTCACAAACACCTTTACCAACCAAGCTGGCACATAAACCCACTTTCAAAAGTTATAGACATAATCTTTTAGTTTTCAGTTCAAATACTTTTAAACATGGAACAACAGTTTTACACTAAGAATATAATTTACTAACTTTAATTTTTTTTCCTCTTTCAACACTACTGTGACAGTTGCTTAAATTATTTAATCAAAATCTACTGGCTTAACCTAAAAGTAACAACTAATACACCTTTTTAACTGACACACTTCTGCTTTACTACTTATGAGTCAACTATTTTTACACCTCTATCAGTTTGTAGCCTACTGCCACAGATGACCTGAAATTTGAGCATTCCCATTACCCTTTTAGCCATGAGCAAGCACTGTCACCACGGTATGTGATTCACTCTTTTTTCTACATACCTTCCCTTGCTCTGCATGCCTCTCTGTGAACGATCTGATCTCTGAACACCACTGAGTGATAATGTCCAATGCTGTGACTGGCCAGTCCAGACATGAGGCACTGAGGAATGGGTGATCTGTTTGGTAAAAAGCTGGCAGAAGTCCCAGGCAGCTGGCAAGAACTGAAAATTCTTCTTCTTCCTTTTAGGCATGACATAGAAAATTTTCAAGATATTTTAATTTTCATCCTCACCAATTACTATGGGACAATAGGGAACTTTCTCAACTGAAAATAAGTGAAGGAAGCAGAAGTAACAACAAGGAGAGACGGTTCCTCTTTCTATTTTATCCACGGATCCTCCAAATATGTTTTCTTTAATCAGAAGTTGATTCCTATGAGTCTTAACATCTGCTGTCTTTATACAGCTGTCATATCTGATGAACAGTTTACATTAGATAGCAACTCTATAAAAGCTCTTTAGAAAATAAAAGAGCTATTTTGAGTTCAGAACGCACATACACTGAGCCAAGTGTAGTGGTACACTGTAATCTAACACTTGGAGGCAGAAGCTGAAATATAAACGCTCACATTTGAAGAAAGAGAAGGCAGCTTGGACTATGCCTCAAAAACCAAGGGCTGCAGATTTGGGTGGCAACTATGATTCACAAAATGAGATGTATTTCCATTTCGTGCTGCATCCACTGTGAATTCATCAGATTCAAAGTCTAGATCAAAAGGATAGGCGATTCCTTGGCTGTCATATAACTGACCATGTTTTCCAGCCTCTTCACTTGTGATTCCCTTTACTACCTTGCAGTCACGCAAGTACTGCACCTCATAATTGTTTAGATTCCTTTTGGTGATTCCAATCCATTTGCACGTGAGCTTTTCTTTTGTATGTAATTCCTGAAGAATATTAAATGAAACTGGGCAAGGCATACACCAGGCAGGGCACATACCAGGCTCTCAGTGCCTCGGCTCCAGCCACCACCATCTTGCGGAGCTTTCATTCAAACTGGCCGGGTTTGAGCAGCTCAGCTGGCGATACTAATGCCAGGAGGTGGTGGTGCACGCCTTTAATCCCAGCACTCGAGAGGCAGAGACAGGCAGATCTCTGTGAGTTTGAAGCCAGCCTGGTCTACAAAATGTGTTCCAAGACGGAATCCAAAGGTACACAGAGAAACCCTGTCTCAAAAAACTAAGGTCTGGGGTGGAGCTGACTGGCAGAGTGCTTGCAGAGCTATGTCTGCTCACCAGCCCACGCACCG